>NC_032014.1:13496788-13545626 GCF_001865875.1 Lupinus angustifolius | reverse complement strand
TTCTTGACATACTCATGAACAACATACTTAAATCTCATCAACATCCATTGGTTGAATGTTGAGAGATCAAGGAATGAAGATGGAAGAAGCAATGAGAAATGAGAGAAAAATGAAGAGAGGATTTATCTTCTCTTAGAAAATTTTGCAAAGGAAAGAGTGTGAGAGTGAAGTGTGAAGTGTGACGGTTTAAGGAGAGAGGGAAATCAGATTTCCCTCTAGGCAATCATGAAAAATCTCCTAGGGTGGCTAATGATGAGCTCATGAGATATTTGAGAAAGTGATGTGAAATTTGCTTTATGGAAGTCAAATCTCACATCCCAATGCGAAATGATCACCTCGCGGACACGTGCGATAAACATGCCCGAGTATTATCGGGACACGTGCGATAAACCTGCCAGAGTATTATCAGCCAATACTCGATCGGGTATTATAAATCGCCCGATTTCAATATCTGATTAGAATTTCGGATTTCGGCATTCCGGGTGAAAAATATTTAGGAAATAGGCATGGGTGTACTCAGGGTCTATATTGTCTCGAAATGAAATTACGAAGCCAACGGCGCAATCAGAATTCGATTCCGAGTTACGGAACTCAAAAACCACTTTTTGAGCAGTACTGGGTGAGATTCGGCCCCGACAGCGGTTCGAAACCGGCTGTCTCCGAAAATCATGAAAATTTACCACCAAATTGGAAATAGAATTACAAGACTAAAACTCAACTAGAGTTTTGTCTAATTCTTCACCGAAAATTTCCAGAAATTCATTTTCGAAAATATAGTTAATAACAATATTAATAAAATCTTATAATTCAAAATCGTAAAATTCGTGGTGTTACGCAAGATGCTTCTTTCTTGAATCCCTAGAACATCTAATCCTTGGATTGACTATCCCTATCGCCTGAGAAAACATTTCTCGCGATCCAGCCTTAGTTAAAATCCTCGTTCACAATTCAAGACCTCCCAGTCTTGGAGAAGAATCACTTTATCTCAATAATAGTAAGACACCAAGAGACTAACCCAAAGTGCAAAACAAAATACAAAAAACAGAGTTGTACCAAACACAAAAATGCTCAAATTATAACTATGACAAAACTTCAAGGATTAACTCACTCTCAAGAAATACAAGCCATCATGCATATGTGAGTTAGTACAAAACAGTAAACACAAAATATTTCTCTTAAAATATCTAGCAAGAATGCGTGAACATGCAAGAAAGAATGGATGAGATTAAGCATATGAAAACAACATGTAATACACCATGAACAACTTCAACAAAACATGCTAATCTCTCTTCCTTACACATGCATTTCTCTCTGCCAATTACAAAATAAATCACGAAAATATGCTCTCTAATCAAATCTAAACAATAGTATGTAATGCTATGTGTTTCTACAATTTGCCTAAACTTATACAAAACTGATTTGACCATTCAAATCGTTGCATTCAGTTAAGCAGTTAAAACATAAAACAATTATAACATAAAACATACATGTTAATTGATTAAGTTACCACGTTAATCGATTAACCAGTATAACGTGATTAAATAGAAAACAATTGTAATAGAAAAATAGATATAACATAAAACAGTTGAGTTAATCGTTTAAGTCACCACGTTAATCGATTAACCAACATATTAAAAACGTGATTAAAAAGGCAAATTTACTCATATGTTATGTTTAACTCCTATACATGTTTTAACAATTATATTATGCATAATATGCACATATAACATATAAGATTAATGCATGAACATACAATAAACTAGATGATATGTCTCATGAATATGATATGACAATTATAATGGTTTGTGAGACTTGCATCTAGGTTTACCTCACCTATACTCACTCACTAAGGCACACATCTCATACTACTTAGAATTATGACTCTATTGATATAACCCAGTCTAGATATGACCAATGAGATTTAGGCATGTTGATTATTGAGTCATCTTCAAGTTTTAATAAAACCTTGTCTTCATCAAAACATAGGCAAGACATTGCTAGTGCAATCCTTAATACTTTGGACTTTCACTAATACCCTGATGAGTAAAAATAAAGATTTGGCTCTACAAAACATAAAATTAGAAATTCTTTTTTCTCAGATAATATTTTTAATCGATTCTAAACCATCTTAATATTATTGCATTACTTAATAATAGAGGTGAAGATAATCTTTTTAAATCACAAAAGATATTTGATACTGAATCTCCATATCATTTTTCTGATAAGATTGTGATTCTTACCTTACTCATATTGGGATGCAATCAATTTGATATGATTTGTGTTTTTCATAGTGCAATCTCTAATTTGATTTTTGAATCCTTAATGATTTACTTTTTTATCAAGGTGATTCACACAACTTAATCAATTTGATATGTTACGATTCAAATTACATGTTTCAAATCTTTAACTTATCTGATAATCTAATTAAATCTTTAATTCATTCACCTTTTATTTTTCTTTATTATTTATTATTATTATTTTTAGAATAATTTTTAAAAAAAAAATCATATTTTGAGAATTCAGTTACTTTAAATTTGAATTTTCGTTAACCCAATCCCTTAGATTTAGGAACCTTATCATAACTAGTTTGACTTTTTTATTTTAGCTTTGTTATTTTGGTTAACCTAATCATTTAGATATAGGAACCTTAACATAACATGTTTATTATTAATTTTATAACATCATCTTCAGAATTCTATTATTTTTTATATAAAAAGTTTTAGGCTTTTTCTAGGCCGAACAAAAATGGAATTGTCAGTTGTCGTGTCCCGATTTTCGGCTACACAACTTTGTTTAGAGTCACTACTACATTTCATAGTTAAAAATGTAGAAAAATATTTTAAGCCCAATTACATTGGGCTTTTGGATTTTTGATATTCAGGTTGAGGAGTCGGTTACAAGATATGGAAGTTATTAACATCCTATCCGCCCGCCTTAGGCGGTACCCTTTACTAAAATATATGACTTTATTATTATTATTATTTATTATTAAATTATCTGGTTAATTAATTAATTTTTAAAAGGAACAAATTTATTTACTTTCATTATTGTGTCTGACAAGATTGACTTTGATCTTACGTAGCCAAATTAAGGGAATCAAAGCTTACGTAGTTCTTTAGGTAGAAAATGGTTTGTTGGTTGAGTGTATTTTAATTAAGGAAAATATATTTTTTTAGTCGAAAATGTTTATTTCGCATGTTAATTTATTAGTGAAAAAAAAGTTTTTATTTGGTTAATTTTTGTCATTTATTTAATTAAGAAAATAGAATGAAATCATTATCCTAATCCTAGTCCTAATACTAATCCGAATCTAAATCCTAAACCTAATCCAAAACCTAATCCTAATTCTAAATCCGATTTTGAGATTTAATCGGTTAAAAAGAAGCTGTGTAGCACGACCTTTTGAAGATGATTTGAGAAGAAAGAGACATCCGAAACGACCTTCTCCATCTTTGATTAATTCTCAAAATTATTTTATTTTCTGAAAAGTACTTGTTGTCATGTTTTATTTATAAAAAAATATTTAATTTTTTAGTAGTCACAATTCTAATTATTTAGAGAAAATAATTTTTATAAGTTATCAAAAAGGTTTGGTTAATTGATGTATATATGAAAATGATTTTTTGTTTTGCTACTTTTACCATGTTGAAATATATTCTATTAACTCAAATAATTTCATTAATAGTTATCTTGATTTTCTTTAATGGAATATGATATTTATTAATGACATTTGATGATTGATTATAGGAAAATAATAATTCAATTGCAAAAAATAATGATACAAAAAAAAAACAGTTTTGATGACATTTTCCCAAAAGAATATGAATTCTTTTTGTCTATGGTGTTTGTTCCTACTTCCAACAAAATTTTGATTTAATAAATATCATTATTATTGAATCTCTACACAGTACAATAAATAAATTATTTATAGCAAAATTATTTTTACGGACTTAATATTAACATTATAATATAACAAAGTGATAAACTAGATCAAATAGAGACAAACTTGGTTACAAAGGAATGAGATTTTTAGCACTGTAGGGAACTAGATCATGTGTTGTAGTATAGAAGGTATTGATTAGTACAACAAATTAGAGCTAGCTATGTGGCACGCTAGGATCAGAGCAAGCTACGTTGATCAACTCTCATGGTTCTGGTCGGGAAATAAAGCTATACTTTTTTGTATAACATACTTTATTGGTACAAGCTTACAATAACATAATAACTCAATGCCCCGATACTGAAAAAAAAAACTATAAAAGCAGAAAAAGACTCTAACACTCAAAAATAGTAATTTTAGTACTTTTTTTGGCATTTCTTGGAATTTCTTTCTTTTGGGTATTTTATTGGAATTATTGGGAATGATGGCTCATTTTTTAGAGATCTTTTGTCAAAAAGAGTTTTTTAGAGAACCTTTCTTTAGTGTGGAATCCTCTCACCTTGGTGAATAAGACACTTTATTTATAGACTATGACTTATCACATATGCTTAGTGAGGAGAATATCTTTCATTAATTGATTAGAGGAGGTTAAGAGAAATAAATCAGATTTATAACATAATCAAATTGATTTGAAATTTGCTTGATTTAATATGATTTGGTTTGATTTACTTATTCTCATATTGCAACCTTAATTTACTTGATTCCAAATCTTTAAAGGTTTAATTTTTCATCGAATCAAATCTCTAAAGATTAATTATTATAATCAAAATTATTTGTGCGCAACACAATCAGATTTATATAAAATTTTCCAATCTTAATTCAATTTGCATATTTCCTAATTGTTATCTTTAACTTATTTTATTGATTTGCAACCTTGATTTATTTGATTCCTAATATCAAAAGATTTAATTTTCTAATCAAATTGATTTGTGCAACACAATTAGATTGATATAAACTTTCTAATTTGATTTGTGTATTTCCATATCACAATCTTGATTTAATTTTTGAATCCTTAAAGATTTATTTAGTATCAATGTGATTCATGCACCTTAATCAAAAGGATATGATATGATTCAAATTACATATTTTTAAATCTTTAATTTATCCGATAATCCAATCAAAATCTTTAACTCATTCACTTTTTATTTTTATTTATTTAGTATTATTATTTTTAGAATAACTAAAAAAACAATTTTTTTAGAATTCAATTACTTTAAACTTGAATTTTGGTTAACCTAATTATTTAGATTTAGGAACCTTAACATAACGTGTTTAGTTTTATTATTTTTTAAAAAAGTATTTTTGGAATTCTATATTTTTTTATTTAAAAAAGTTTTGGGTTTTTTCTGAGCCGGACAAAAATAGGTGTTCACATGTTTGAACATTTGTGGTTCAAAAATGTGATGTCTCATTCAATGTAAGATTTACATTTTTCTCATAACTTGATAACAATGAAACTCTTTAATAGTTGAAGACTCTCCAATCACGAATCCTATCATTTTATAAAAGAAAATAGTCTCACGGGGCAACTTAATTTACTATGCTAGTCCAAAATATTCGCTTAGGCACCATATGTATCTAATGTTAAGCACATTGCTACTAATTGCAACACTGTGACACAGAAATGTCTTTTGTTTTTAACATCTGGCATAAACACATAGGGATCAATATATAAAAAATCGGATTTGAGTAAGCTTAATTAGGATTTATTGCAGCTTGGATGTTCCCTTTTTTATCACTATCTGTATATTTATACTTGTATATTATCTTAAGCCGTAATGCCTGAATATATTTTTATTCTTTTGCTAAAATTAATGTAATGTGTCATATGTGTAGGGACATGAATGTTCAAATAAGGATCCATTATCAATCTAGGAATTGGAACCTGAGGACCTAAGATCACGCATGAATTTGTTCAATTATAGGACCAAAAATTAAATAAGCTAAAACTTAGTAAAGAAGGTAAAGAATCAAATTATAGTTTCTCGACATGACTTATAATCTGATGATGGTTGGTATCAAATAATTTAATGAGCTAACGTTCACCGTTTGGGACCATCAACATTTTTAAGGGAAATGCTTCTTCTCTATTGAATTCTATAAAATAGCTTTTATCCTTCTATCACTTACTTTTAATGTATTATCATAAAAATAGTACATCTAGTAATTGCTATTATATATACAGTTGCTATCTTCTATTAAAGTTGAAGGTAACCTATCCCTTTCAGTAATCAGTAGATAGAGTGTACATTGATAGCTTAGAATGGGTACCATCTTATATATATACATATCAAAATATATATATATATATATATATATATGTATATATATATATATATAATATATATATATATATATATATATGTATAAATCATATTTTCAATGCTTGTATTTTTAGTGTGGAGGACATTATAAGAAAACAAAACCATTTGTACATGTAACAATCCATATTGTGGAGGACATTATTAGTGGCATTGTTTATGTTTTTGTTACTCTATAAGCTAATTGAAAGAAACATGTAAATAAGTTTGATATCACATTTTGATCAACCTTAAAATTGATCGACTTATATATGTTTTAAATTATCAAATATCGAACATTGTTTTAGTTCCAAAAAAACCATACTTAAGGGTGAAGCTACATTATTTTCATCTACCTAAAAAAATCCAAATGCATCCACTCGAACAAATGTGCGTTCCACTTCCTCAATTTTTAAGTTGTGTTAAAAGGTCCTTCAAGCTGAGCTGGGTTGCAAAATAGTGCCTAAATTTTAAAAATATTTATAAAAAAATCTTTTAACACTAACTCCAGTGCAAAATAGTAAAAAATGTTCAAAACAATAAAATGTAAACCGAAGGAGTAAATCGCACATTTACGTAAGTTGACTTTGAACTTTTGTAACATATTTAACTATGGAGATTACTATTTTGCAAGTGTTAGGATGAATCATGATTATGCTTTACCAATGGTGTTGGAGCAGACTTTGAAAGACTTTCGATTTCTTATTAATATGGTTAGCCTAATCACGTGGTGTGTGAGATTTGGTAATATATCTCTTCTTTGGAATGGCTCTCGTTTGAACTCTTTCTGCCCAATCAGAGGTCTCCACCAAGGTGACCCCATGTCTCCCTATTTATTTATGTTATGTATGGAAAAATTATCTCTCCTCATCCAGGAGAAAGTGAACTTGAGTGTTTGGCAACCTTTGAAACTTTCTAGAGGTGGACCTCCAAGTTCCCACTTATTGTTTGCTAATGATGTGCTTTTGTTCTGCAAAGCTTCTAAGACTCAGGTGAACATGTTAACCGAAACTCTTGAGGAGTTTTGTATGGCCTCAAGAATGAAAGTGAATGTCGAGAAGTCTAAGTTCATTTGTTCTAATCTTGGTAACTATTTGGGAATCCCTTTGGTTCAATGTAGGGTTCACAAATCTGTCTTCAATTTGTTGATTGAGAAGATCCAATGACGTATGAGTACATGGACGTCCAATTTGCTTAATAAGGTAGGTAGGCTTTGTCTTGCTAAATCTGTCGTTACCTCCCTGCCCACTTACACCATGCAGAGTATATGGCTACCTTAGAGCATTTGTAATGATATTGACCAAATGACTAGGAATTTTATTTGGGGTGGTGATGCTGGTAAGCAGAGCCTGAACTTGGTGAGTTGGGAAGTTCTCACCGGGAATAAAAAAGATGGTGGCCTTGGGGTTCGTGACACCCGTTCGGTAAATATCTCCCTTTTGGGTAAGTTGAGTTGGAATTTAATTCAGGGGAGCAACAAGCTTTGGTGCAAGGTCCTGAAAGAGAAGTATCATAGGGATCAGTGCATTCTTTATGCCCCGAGTAAGCCTTATACCTCTCATGTTTGGAAGGGTATAGTTAAAGCAGCCATGGAACTGAGGAATGGCTTCAACTTACAGTTAGGAGATGGTGGTTATTCCCTCTGGTATGACAATTGGTCAGGATTGCGTAAGCATTGCTATATAGTGGATTTTGTTAACATCTCTGACACCCAGTTGTAGGTGAAGGACTTATGGAAAGATCTTTCGTGAGACTTTAGCATAGTGTACACCTTACTTCCTAATCAAGTGAAGAACTTTATTCTTACTATTCCTGTGTCGTTGTCTTCCAATAATTTCAGTGGTTGGCTTTGGGTTGACAATGCCTCAGGGTGTTACACAGCTAATTCAGGCTATCAATGGCTTAAAAGTAATGATGTTATTATTTCTTCTCATAACCAATGGAATTGGCTTTGGAGAATACATGTCCCTGAAAAAGTTAAGTTTCTTCTCTGGCTTTTTACTCATAATTCTTTGCCTACTAACTATCTTCATTTCAGGTGGAAAATGTCAACAACACCTATGCGTGGAAGATGCAACAATTCAATTGAGGTTCTTCTCCACACCTTTAGAGATTGTGGTAACTCATCCCTGCTTTGGCGTCGCCTGGGATTCAACGAGCAAACCTTTTGGACTAATCAATCCTTCATGTCTTTGATGACAACTCATGCTAGACTTTCCAACAGGCGCCTCTTTTTAGCAGGCATCTGGTGGTCTTGGTTGTGGCGTAATAATACAGTCTTTGAAAATTCTACTTGGGACATTTCTTACATCTCATGTAATGTTCACCATAATTTCAGGGATGGTGTGTTATTGATACTATGTCGAATGAGGCAACCCTTTCGAGCATCCATTGGTGTTGGCCGAAAGCTGGAAGGGTAAAACTTAATGTAGATGGTAGTTGTAGTCTGCATGATCAAACAATTGGAGGAGGTGGTGTGATCCGCAATCATAGCGGTCTTTGGTTATCAGAACTCAGTGGAAACTTTGAAATGTGATCTTCTATTTTAGCTTAGCTTCTAGCCATTAATCATGGGCTTGAGTTGGCTTGGAAGTTGGGTCATCGTCAAGTTACTTTGGAGAGTGATTGCCTTGAAGCAATTCATCTCATTTCTGATAAGGTGCAGATTCACTTAGATCCTATTTCTCAAGTTCTTCATAACATATGTGGGTTGCTTAGGAGGAATTGGGATGTTCGACTTCAACATATCTACAGAGAGGGAAATATGATGGTGGATTACATGTGTAAACTTAGTTTGAGCCTTCATGTGGACTTGAGAATTTAGGATTCTCCATCTATATGAATCATGTCCATCCTGCAGATAGATCTTTCCATTATGTTTTAGTTTCTTTTTGCTATTTATTTCTGTTGTACCAAAAAAAAATGGTGTATATTCCCTTCCAAACTTCTATTCTATCATTGATGCCAATACATGCGTTTCTATATATAGCGTTTTTTTATATTTATTATTACCGGGTATTCCTATCTTTGGGTCAAGAATGGAGATTAAATAAATCTCTTTCTAAAATGGTAATTCTAAAATTTAAACTCCTAATCTCATAAATAAAATTATTTTGAGAACATAGACTATTTTACTATGACAAACCACTTTTAGATAGAAGAATTTAGTGCTGATATGGTTTATTGTGACTATAATATGATACACGATAAAATTGTTTGATCTATCCAATAGGTATATAAGTCTGGATTATACTTTAGTTGTTGTCCTTGTATCTAAGGGAACTTCAATAGCTTGTTCTAAACTAACTTCTAACGGTGAAAGCAAACTTAAATTGTTCAGTAGAGAATTTAATCAAGAATAGAAAAAAGCAAAACTAATCTCGCAACTAGATTTAGAGGCACTAACCCCAACACTTTATATGTTGCTTCAATTGCACCCACTATATTGTTTGGGAAACATAATTATGTACATCTATTACAAGATTTACTACTAGAGATCATCTCCTATACTAAAGAATTTAATACTGAATGAATATACTGATATATGATATAATATACTTATAACGATTCAAATTTTAATTACATTTTAATAAATTAAATTTAAAAATTGCTTAACACATTGTTTATCTCATATTTCAATATTGGAGAGTATAATATTTATGAGGATCTCACCCCAATATTTATGGTGTACTAATTTATATTTAATTGGGTCAGACTTAAAATCTCATCTCCATAATTATGTGCTACATAAATTTTAGGTTAAGTTAGCAAAATTTGTTTGACATCCATCATAACCAAAATCCTTACAATTATATGTTGTTTAATTTGTCTCATTCTATTTAATATGAGATGTCTTTATTTGTCACAACAATTTTAGTCTCCTCTCTCTCCTCTCTATATATGCAAAAAGTTCTGAAGTATATCTCAATCAACAAGGAAGTTGAGGACTTTTGGAGGGGCAACCAATAATTCAATCTACAAGGAAAGTAATAAGTTTAAGAAATTCTCTTTCCTTTGCTAGAGAATATATTTGGATAAAGAAAGACATGTGGGGAAGTTCTTAACAAAGCAAGCACATGGGGTATTATTCTTCATACCAAGCATAAGAAGGAAGCCCCAGACACAATCCTATATATAAATGTCAAGGAAATTTCTTAAAAGCAAAAACAAAAGCCACAACAAATTTTAAAAGTTCTAACTATAGCGGACCCGACCTGTCTTCATGCAGTTCAATGCTTGATACCTAATCAATTCGCTGACTTCAAATATTAAATATAACACAATTTTCTCTCTTAAACAAATTGTTCTTGGGAGTTGGGATAGAGAATTAATTTAGATGAGTGATTCAAGTGAGAATAATTCTCGTATGAAAACTATGAGAGCAATAAATTTAGGTCTTAAAATCATACATGAATTATTATGATTAAAAGTTAGTAAGGGATCAAATGACCATTTTTTTAATTTTCATCTTTCAAATAAGATCAATAGTCTATATTAATTGTTCTCAATTAATATAAGTGATCAAGTGATAACAATTATCGTATGAGAACAATAAATTTGAGTCTTATGATCATACATAAATGATTATGACTAAAAGTTAGTTATTACTCATATAAACACTTCTTTTAATCTTAACCGTTTAAATAAGATTTAATAGTATATATTAATTGTTTTAGCTTCACCCGAAGTCATTTCCTATCTGCCCAAGCTTAACTGTGTTTTGAAGGTACTTTACACTCTCCCCTTCCTTTAAATATGCTCCAACTTTTTAAGAGTGTCTTGTTTGAGGTCTCTTAGGCCTTAAACAATATTCCATTTGTCTGTCGTTACCCTCAACAAGTTAACATGGCAGAATATACCTACTTGTGACATTTTATCAAAATAAAATAACAGAGAAGGTTCTTTGATCTTGTTTATAATATAAGCAAGCACGTACTTGAATTTAGTTTTTTTACTTGAAAAGACAATAAATTTTAGATTTTTTTGTACAGGAATCATTTCACCATTTTGGACAAGGAACTAATCATTTCAGAGTCCATGGTTGCCCCTCCCAACAAATATTGTTCTCATGAATCACATTCTTGACCTTTTGATCGAGATTTAATAAAGATTTTGTTAACCTCACTCCTATGAGCATGCAAAAATCAGCAGCTCCTAAGGAAAAAAACATTTATTTCATTGAAAATATATAATTTCCGATAAATACTTTTATGAATCAATTTTTTTATCTTTATGATTGAGATAAAAAAAATATATGCATCGATAATATATTAGTTTCATACATTATTACTTTATTATCTATCATACACTATCATTTTATTATCTATTATTCATATTTAATTATTATTGACTCTTCAAAAAAATCAAATAAATGGTGAATGATACAACAAGCGAATGTATATAAATCTTTACATTCTTTTATTATCTTATATATTCCAAAATTAGAAAAAGTTAAATCAATCTAAATTACTCATCAAACTCAATTTAAAGAAACCTTTTTCTAAAAATAATAATATAACAAATGAATATAATAATATAACAATTGAAACCTTTACATATTTGTTTTGTTTGCCTATTATTAGCACATACATTTCTTTTCTACATCAACCGTGTAACCTGTACAGCTATATTATATTATATTGTATATCAAATTGGATAGTTTTTATTTACCAAAAATAGAATAACTTTTTATTTTCTATTATTCTTTTCTTAAACAATGTCTCAATAGTCTTTCCCGACGTAAATAAATAGAAAGGGTCATTATGTCATAGAGAAAGAATATTTGCTTTAAGCATATATACTTACCATTACCTTGGACAATCATATATATATATATATGCAGCTAAGGTGGAGATAAAATGATAAAAGAAATTGGTGGATAAATTTAAAAGATAGATGAATAAAATATTCTGGTTAATATATGGGACTCTGTTTAATATCTTACATGTATGTTAACTGGAGTATGAGTTAGCTAAAAAAGTAATTAAAATTTTGATTATTTCTATACCCAAAGTTTTTTTTTTGAAGAATTGGCAAGAAAAAAATGGTCTTTTAACATATATAAGGTGTATGTTAATCATCGGAGATGTTCTAAACTTGCCAAGTGGTATAAAATTAATAATCTTTTGTCTTAGTGGAAAACTATGAGTTTAAGTCTAAAGTGATTGATATATGTTAATATAAATTATTAACCAAATAAATATGAAACTTATTCAATACATGATGGATAACTAACCATTAGTCGAGTTTATTAAAGTTTTAAAGATTAATGATTTGAAAAAAATTGTCTTTTCGCATGAGGTGTATGTTAATTATCAAAGATGCTCTAAATTGGCAGAGTGGTTTGAATTAATAATTTAAAAAAAAAATTGTTTTGATACTAGGGTGTAGAAAACTTTAAGTTTAACTCAAAAGTCAGTCATATACTAGTAGATGTTAACACTTTTTGTGGAGTTTGCATCTTCATGTTTAACAAAATGATAGGATTAGGTTATATCCATTCAATATCTATACTGTATATAAAGCCAAAATTTGAAATAACTTCCCTCATGGTGTAATTTTCACTCCCTGTTTTGTCCTTAACATTATTTAATTTTTACAAAAAAATCATATAATCCTAAGCAACCACCACCAACACATTAATTAACATATATCTCACTTTAAATTAAACATTATCATAAACATACAAAAAATATAATATAAAGTACGCCGAACATAGCAAATATATCCTAAATCTTAAAAATGAAATATATAAAAATTGAATATATAGTATTATGCAATATTCACCGGTAGGCATGAAGTCTCTGTACACACTAGTCTTTTTTATGTGAAAAAAATACCTTGAAAAACTGAGTGAAGATGGAATATGTTTTCTTAATATTTTCTCTTGCCTTACTTTCATCGCTAAAAAAATCAAATTGATTTAGAAAAATTATGAGTTTAAGACAAAATAGGTTAAAATACTCCGTAAAATTATCGTAAATATTATTAGAAATTAATTTGATCAATATTTAAGGGGTTTAAGAACCAATTTTGATTTTGTATTTAAGAATTGAAATAATTTTTAACCGTAAAAAAAATACCTCAAATGGAAGGAAAAAAAGAACTAAAGCATTGTAGTTTTGCACTTAACTATCAATAAAATATTTTTCTAGTGGAATAAGATTCATTATATATTCAATATTTAGAAAAACCAAAACATAAAAGGTTTGATTTATGAGAGTAATACTTATTAGAAAAGATAGTTATATAATCCAAAAATGATTAATTCATTATCCATATGATGAGTTGTACTCTTAGTTATACCAAAAAATGAACAAAAAACTTGTGATGTGTAGGCAATAATCACTACGCTAAATATCATAATTAACATCGGTCATTCAACAACGTAATTTTGAACGACGATGTTGAAAATGAGGCAGAATAACATCAACAACGCATAATAAAACAGACGCTGTCAATTTGTGTAACTTCAACAACACATTCTTGACAAAACGCTGTTGAACACCAGTAATGTTAGCACTAGCTTGAATGATTTATGTTTAACAACGTATTTGATAGAAAACATTGTTTATATTAATAGATGCAACAACGCATAATTAAGGAAACGTTATTGAAGATGACATAGTAACTGCACTTTCTTAATTATGCGTTATTAATGTTTTACGACTTTTTAAACGTCCGTGATATTAATGGTGACAATTATATGCGCCTCTTCGTTTGTTGAAATATTAATGGTTGAGTGGTTATACGTTTCTTGGTTGTTGAAATATTAATGGTTGAGTGGTACGTTATGCGTCTCTTCGTTTGTTGAAATATTAATGGTTACTCATCTATAAATATTGTGGTTCACTCAATGTTCTATTTCATCAGTAAGAGTATGTGTTTCTATAAGAGTATGTTCATGAAGATAGGAGAAAGAAAACACAAAGTAGTAAAAAATGAGCAATACTGTAGAGAGTGAAAAGAGAAAAAGGACTCAAATTTGTGTAGAAGATTCGAGGAAAAAATTGTGTTTTTGTTTCAGAATTATGTCAAGGAAGTCTTTAACAACTTTTGATTTTGCAAAAGGGCCTAGATTTTAGAAGGAATGTGACTGTCATACAAGATTTGCGTGAGATGAAGATTTATTTCATTGATCTCTTTTAAATGAAATGAAATAAAAGGAAAATGATCAATGAATTATTTTTCTTCATCTGCAATTCATTAAGTTCATTTGATTTCCTTCATGGCAAAATGACCCAGATTTTAAAAGGAAATCAATGATACAAGATTTGTGTAGAGGAGTCGAAGAAAAAATTGTGGACAAGATTAATCTGCAAATCTTTCAGATCATTAGATGAAGATTTAATTTGTAAAGTATTGAGTTTAATTCATTGAGCTCTTTTAATTTTCAAAGCGGACCCAGATTTTAGAAGGAAAGTGGTTGTTATACAAATTTGCGTGAGATGAAGATTTGTATAAAGGAGTCGAGGAAAAAATTATTTCCTTCATTGAAATCTTTTTTATTGTATTCTTCATTTGCCAAATCATTTAGTTCATTATAATGTATTTTGCTTCTCTGAAAGAATAATAAAACAATTATTTTAGACGTTAATTTCTATTTTTTGTTAATTATTTGGATGATTACTTTCTTTAATCCTTTTTTTGTTCATTATTAATAAATTAAACACAATAAACAAATTAGCAATACTTAATAAATACAAAAACAAAATATAATGTTTAATATTTTTCCAGTTTCGTATTAATAAACATAATTTTTTAGTAATCTACTTCATGGCAACTTCATCTTAATTAACGTTAATTAATGTTGTATAAATATTTTTCACTTATGTAAAATGTTAATTTAACAACGCATAACTACGAACACGTATTAATATAGTGCTATCAAATAGATTCTATTCAACAACGCTACATATCGGTAGCATTTTTGATATGTTAATGAAAATAAGTAGTAAACAGCTGGATACACAACAATAGTGCAATCCTTAATATGCACTGTTGAAAATGTCAATACAACAACGCTACTGTTAATATGCGCTGTTGAATTACTAATATAACAACAGCGAATCCTTAATATGTATTGTTGAAGATGTCAATATAAGTAGTAAACAGTTGGATACACAACAACAGCGTAATACTTAACATGCGCTGTTGAGGATGTCAATACAACATTGCTACTTTTAGTATGCACTGTTGAAGATATTTATTCAACATTGCTACTTTTAATATGCGTTGTTAAATTGGTAATACAGTTTAAATATCTAAAACATGAATCGTCCACTCTACGCTCTCAAACTTAATCGAAAAGAAATCTTCATACTCGCAACAAACCCTCATACTCTCATAAACCTCAAAAAACTTCATCAATGGCTTCCCAAAGTGGCGATCATTGTTCTCACACTGGTGATGAATTTACACCGACTCCACAAGACAAGCAAATCGTTGCTCAAAAATGACTTCCACGTGGAATGACTTCCATGAAGAATGTCATTCGGTCAAGAAGTAAGGATGTGAAGATAGAAGTTCAATAGAACTCTAAAGGTCAACCATTAAACTCGAAGGGTGGCAACGCATTGGTAAGCTACATCGGTGTTGTTGTTAGGCAAAATCTGAAACTAACATTCAAAAAATAAAGTGATATACGGAATACCGAGAAGGAGCGTATTTGGAATGAAATAACAGTAAATTTATTTTTCAGTTTTTGTGTTTTCATGCAATGTACATATATGCATGTGTTTTCATGCAATATATAATGTATATGTGTTTTTATTTCAGTCAACTTTTGATATTGGTGAGGAGCATAAGGATTATATCCTTAAACCGGCTAGCAAGACTCTCCGACAATTCCGAACTGATGCTGAAAATTACTTAGAGATGTTGATGGCAATGTCAACCTAAAACCTCCAACTAAATATGCAAATATCATTGATGAAGATGATCAGAAGACTTTTGTCACCCTACGCATACAAGACGAGTCTTTCTTGGTAAAATCATATTCTTTGTATTGACTTTTGTATATATGTGTGTGATTGTTGATATTAATGTTATTTATTGTTTCAGAAATTAAGTAATGAAAACCGCAAGAGGGCATTTCGAGCGGGGTATAGAGGAAATTTTTGTAAGTATTATTAATTTATAAGTACATTATTAGTTATGTTTTGTATGCATATATATCTAATTATATTATTATTGGTCATATATAGTTAGTTGAAGAACAAAAGCAATACACCTATGACTCCACATGGAGTAGAACTCGATGTTCCATGGGTGTGTGTCCGTAAATACAAGGATGGTGTCATCGACAATGAGGAAGTTCAAGAAGCGGCAAGACATGTTTTAAGTCCTCATTTTTTAATTATACTTAATTTTCATACTTTATTTATCAAAATGTGATTAATTAACATTATGTTTTTTCTTGATTTGTCAGATTTCCCTAAAAAAAAGGAGGCAAACTCATATAGTCGCATAATACTTGACAAGACACTAGGACATTTGTACCCCATCCAAAGCGTGCAACCAAAGCCCAAATGAGCTAGGTTCAAAATCAACTAGATGACATCATGCAATGATTCAATGAATTTGAGCAATCAATGAAGGTGAAGGAATTTGAGTGACAACGGCTAGCTAGTAATGATGACATTGTTCCTTCAACCATCAATGAGAGTTGCACACCTACACCTTACAACATTCTCATTCTGATTCTCATTCCTGAGTTAATTTAGTTAACTTATTTTAATTTAGTCGTTAACTAATTATATGTTTTAACTTACGTACATGGAATTAGTTCTTGCAAACTTTTCCTGGATACCCCAATTAGCTGAGTAGTGGGTGTTGGGAAAGTGCACAAGTTGGCCGATGTTATGCTGCATAATGCACGTATCCTACACCACCATGTGAAGGTCTCGATTGACATTGCAATCGATGATAATGTGTTGCTGCCAATTCCTCTTGAAGAGGATATCTTCATAATTGGAGGGGTTATAGACACTTTTGTAGCTTGACCAGTAGACCTTGTTCAAATAATTCATCTTAAGGTATGATTTTTCACCTTATGCTCACTCATATTATATATATATTGATCTATAATTGATATATTTTTTATTGAATATTTCAGATAAATGTAAATTTCATCCCTAGTAGCACCCAAAAGTCTATGTCATCTTCTAGGGATGTGAGCTCAAAGCCATCTATTTTTTGGATGTGAGCTCAAAGCCATCTATTGTACTCAGTTGTCGGAGCATGTACAGAATTTGGGAGATGATATGATAATTACAATTCCCAAGGAAGTCTTTAACATTAATATTGATGAATACATTGGCATCACTGAAGTCCAGGATGTATATAAACGTGATTATATTGGTGCAAGTAGTGTATGTATATATATGAGGTAAATTATGTTTTCTTAACTTCTCTCTTTTGCATGACGATGTGTTATAATTAACTAACATTTGTGTTACATGTATTAGGTACTTGTATGAAAATTTTATTAAGGTAAATAAGGAAAATATGATGTTCATATCCCCACACCTTACCGCTTTAGTGTCGGGTGACAAAAATGAGATTGAGGAAAAAACAGAACTAATTACAGATAATCTCCTCCATCATAACAAATATACAAATTTATTTCTTGCACCTTTTAATACCGGGTGAACATTTTTTAATTATCTTTTATATTTCTTTCTTTATTATGTTTGTTGTGTTTAACATTTCCTAACTTTGTACATATGTTTTTTAGGCATCATTGGGTTTTGGTTGCCATCAATCGGGTCAATGAAGAAATATACTACTTTGACTCATTGACACATGGTGATATGAACAACTACCCCGCTATGAAGGAGATGTTTTCTAAGTAAGTGGACTACTCATTTAAATTTTTAATTACACTTTCACTTTCATTTTTTGTTTAGTAATTAAGTACATTTTCTATTGTTTAGTGCGGTGAGAGTTTACAGAAGCTCTAATCGTGCTAGAAACAAGATACAAAATCAGGTGGACTCGTATAAAGGTATTGACACAAATCATCTCAAACAGTTATATATGTAATGACCAACTAATGTTATGCTTATATGTTTACTTCATTTTAATTGTAGACCCCTTGCCAAACAAATCAGGTAGATTGCGGCTATTACATACTGAAATTCACGAAGGAGATCGTTCAACAATGACCAACTAATGCAATCAAGATTGATGACAAATCATGTACAGATGATGAAGACAGCCAAATTAGAGAACAATGATCTAAGTTTGTACTTATTTCTGTTGACAAATCATAGCTAAATGTATAGTAGATTAATTCTGCACAGATTATAGCTTAGGGAATTCAATGTAATGTATATGATTTGTCTATGTAATTAATGTAGCACATATTGTAGTTTAGAGAATTCAATTCAATGTAAACATTACAGTGTAATTAATGTTCAATATATAAATTCAGTTGTGTTCATATATTCATTTTATTGTTATGTTCTGTTTCTGTATGCACTCAGGTTATTTTTTGTTGTGTGTAACTGTATAAAATTATTTTATGTTATGTGGTAACTGAAAGGTTGGATTATTATCGTGCATATACAAAAATATTTGTTATAAGTGACAAAAATTATTATATTAATCTCTATGTCTTTAAAGGAATTAATATTTAGTTGTAAGTTAGATGAGGCCATTAGTCTTTACCCAAAATATATGAAGTATATGATGATCTTCGGATATATATTGGTTAAGTGAAAATGGCTTATTCAATTAAAAACATTGATTCTGTGTAATAAAAGTCTCTCTTTAGGCTTTAAAATGATGGAAGAATACTTCGATAACCAATTTCTTTGACGATATATGTTTTGGAAATTATTTTGTTCATTCAATGTGTCACATTTTTGATTAATTTAGAATTATTGTTTCTCAATTTAACCACTAGTCGAGTTTATTAAAGTTTAAAAGATTTATAATTTGAAGAAAAAAATTGTCTTTTAGCATGAGGTGTATGTTAATTATCAATGATGCTCTAAACTCTAAAGTGGCCAAATGGTCTGAAATTAATAATTTGAAAAACATTTAGTGTTTTGATACTAGGTTGTGGGAAAATATAACTTTAATTAAAATATCTACTAGTATATGTTAACATTTTTTTTGGAGTTTACCTCTTCTTTTTTAACGAGATGGTAAGATCTGGTTATATGCACAGATTAACAAAGAACTTTAAAAAAAGAAATGAAAATGTAATTTGTTTTCTCAAAATTTTAACCAACTTATTTTCATCCATTAAAAATTCAAACTAGTCTAAAAAATTAATAATGTGAATCAATATAGTTAAAAATGTAACAATAAGATGTTGATCTAGTGGTATAATATCTTACTAGATTTTCAGAATGACCAAAATGTCAATAGTTTGAATCATGAGATCGAAACTTGTTAGGAGAGTTAGACACACACCCTGAAAATAATTAATTCTTATCCAAAAAAGTGAAGAAATACTTTTGATAGTACAAAAAATAGTTAAACATATTCCATAAAATTATTGTAAATATTATTGAATATTTATTTAACCTGTCTAAGAATCAATTTAGATTTTCTATTTTTTAATGAGGAAATTAATTTTCACGAATAGAAAAATAACTCAAATGGAAAAAATAACTAAATCTTTGTAAATTTACACTTAACAATTTAACATAACTAAAAACATATCATGCCTAGCTGTTAAATACACAAATTTTGTTGTCAGACAATATATTAAAAAAATAATAGCAAATTGTTTTGACTAACCTGGATTTTGTTATCATAAAATAAATAAATAAAGAACAAAAAAAAATCGAATTTAAATTTGGAACCAATTCATTATATTATGATATTCACGATATATCTATACTATACATAAAGATAAAATATGATATAACTTTTATTATTATGTAATTTTTACTTCATATTTTGTCTTTAACATTATTTAATTTTTACACAAAGTATATAACCTAAATAACCATCACCAACACATTAATTAATTATATCTCTCACCTTAAAGTGAATATTATCACAAATACAAAAAATTATATTATAAAGTACATAGAACACAACAAAATACATTCTAATTCTAAAAAATGCAATATATAAAAATTGAATATGTAGTACAATATAATATTGACTCGCAGACATAAAGTGTTTGTACACACTAATAATAATAAATTATTATTATTATTATTATTATTATTATTATTATTATAGTAATGATGATGATGGTCCACCTCATTAAAACACATAATCATAGGGAGGATTTGTTTCTTTAATTTGACGGGATGAGTGAAAATAATTATTTTCCTCGTTAAAGTAAATTGTTGAGAGTAATTTGGATTGGGGTATTATTTTATTAACTAGCGTGTTGATATGCACTGTCGTGTTTGTCAACCCGCTTTCCTATTGTAATGTATAGTTTATATTTTATAAATTCAAATATAATTTTTGCGCTAAATTTATGGTTGAATTTATTCAATTGGTCTAATATTCAATTTTTTAAATACACTTTTAAATAAGAAGATAATAAGGATAAAATAAGAAAATAATATTATATGGTTTTTTTGTAGAAATAAAAAGATATTGAGGGCAAAATAGGAAAACACAAATTACACCATGATAGGTGGTTATTTTGTGTTTTCCCTTTATTAATAGTATAGATTAATTATATATAGAATATGAGAAAATGATGTATGTACTCATAATATAGTAATTAAATTATTGTATTATTATACATAATTTATTTTTAATTGTCATTACTCTTATATAAAAGTAATGTCAATGAATGGAGTATGATTTACTTTGTACATAAATTTTTATATTCATAATTTAGAAATATTAATTTTAATTATTGTAATGATGGTTGATTTATGTAGGAGGAATACCATTTTTTGGAAAATTGGAGTATTACATTTCTTTTATAAAATGCATGATTTCTTTCTTTGAAATTTTGAGTACATTTGTGATATGGTGTGAAATTAAATTAAGTATTTGATGAAATTGTATATACGATAACATAATTGTTTTCTTTTTTATGGTTAAGGTAAAAAAAATTAAAATGATCATGTTAGTATTGCTTTGTTAGTTATATGCAGAAGAATTGGTTAAATCCAAAATCTAATTTGATGGATTATTTACTAAGCCAATCAAAAACAATAAATAAAAAATCACTTTTAATTGAATTTTTATCTCTGCGGAAATTTATTTTGAATACATGAGATTTTTGTTTTCTTCTCTCTATTTTGAATACTCAATGTATTTTCATTCTTCTTCTTTCCCACTATTATCTAAACAATCAAATACATTACTAAACATGTTGCTTGGAACAAATGTAAAGGTAAAAGAAAAATGAAAGAGAAAAGAAATCAATTTTATAAAAACAAAAAAAAAGTACATCATCAATTTCATTACACAATGTTTAAAAAAATCAAATGATGTGAAATTATATACAACTTGATTATAATTACTCTTTTAAATTTTCATTAGAATCTACCTTACAAATAATAAATATGAAGTGAATTATTTCAATAAATAAAAGTATGATTCAAAATAAAATATGAATATGACTTAAGTTTTCAAAAAATATATATATATATATATATATATATTTTTGTTCACAAAACTGGAAATGAAAAAGTCCTTCTTTTTCAGCAAAAGTTGTATCAAAATCCAAACTTGGAAAAACTCTCTTTGAATCCAAGTTTCATCCTCTTCTGGGTTGTCTTCAGAATTGAGTTTAGTACAGTGTCAGTGTCACAGTCCACACTTTTATTTATTTCTTTCTATGTTTCTCAGTGGTTTTGATTTAAACCTCATTCCCTTAATGCACACTCTCTATTAGTACTGTGCATTTTTACAACCTTTGAACTTGTCGTTTTTGTACTTTTAATGCCAAAAAATTCCACCAAGTTTTAGAATTTCCAGTTTTGTTCTTTTTTCTGCTGAATATTGTTGCTTAGATAAAAGTGGCTGTGACTAAGAAGGAACAAGATTGTGTAGAAAACTTTGGGAGAAGATGAAGTTATATACTTCATTATTGTTGCTTGGTTTGGTTTCCAGTTTCTCTTTTGTGGCTTCTAATATTGTGGCATCAAATGAAGGTATGAGTTATAGCTTAAAATTCACTTTATTTCTTAGATCTCAACTCTTCACTTTTGTTAGCATGAAAAGATAAAGGAAGCACCAAAATGGTTAATCTGATTTTCTTTTCTTTCTTCTAACATAACATGTACAGTGTCATTGAGTAGAAGAAAAAAATGCCATTTTTTTTTGTTTCTGTGTGAACTTGGAAGCTATAGGATCAAATAATTACTTTCATACTCATAGTACTTTTGTCTTGGCTTCCTAATTATTGAACTGTGGTGTTCAGCATTAAATGTAACAAGCATTTGCAATCATTATGGACAGTTTTGGCACTTAAAGCTTTCAAAGAAGCTGTGTTTGAAGATCCACATCAACTTTTGTCCAATTGGAATTCACTGGTTTCAGATCCTTGTGATTGGTATGGTCTTTTATGCACCCCGGCTCAAGATCATGTTATCAAAATGTAAGATATCATGGATGGTGGATCCATTTAGTGCATTTTCTTTTCGGGTTTAACTTCTAATCTTGCTGTTTGACACGCGTGGTGACTGAAACGGTCATTTGATGGCATGTATTTCTAAGTTAGCACATTTCTGATACTATAGATTGGGATCCTTCTTCGCAGAAACATCCCAGGGTCATCATTAGGGGGATTTCTTGCACCGGAACTGGGGCGAATCACCTACCTGCAAGAATTGTATGTGCTTTGTTTATTCTATTCACATGTTATTACCAACATGGTTATATCTGATTTCTGGTTCTTATGGTTGTAGGGTCTTGCATGGCAACAATCTTCTTGGAACAATACCGAAAGAGTTGGGCATGTTGAAATATCTCAAGGTGTTGGATTTGGGAATGAATCAGTTATCAGGATCAATTCCACCAGAGATTGGACATTTGACCCAAATTATGAAAATGTAAAAGGAGATCAATATGCTCTTCATGAATATAGATAAGTTTATTGTCTTAAAAGTTTGTAATGGACTCTCATGCATTCAACTTTATTTGCATTCTTGTAGAAACCTGAATTCCAATGGGCTGACTGGTAGGTTACCCACAGAGCTCGGAAATTTGAGATACCTTCAAGAACTGCGGCTGGATAGGAATAAGCTTCAAGGACCAGTTCCTGCTGGTGGAAGTTTTGCTTCAAACATAGCTAATCCGTGAGTATAAGTTTTTAGAATTAAATTGATGTCTGATCAGGGGAGTCATTATCCTCATTAATGTAATTCTTCTCTCCTATGGTTGATAAATATTTCTTTATCTATGAGTGCAAGCTATAGGAGTAAGCCATATCCCTCTTTTCAATTCTCAGTAGGTAGACGGATATAGTTAAAAATTGGGTGGTTTCCAGGATTTGAACCTGTGACCTGAGACACAAGGCTGTAACCTCATCGTTAGTTTGGGACTTAACATTGTAGTAGCAATAAAACATAGCCAAGCTCGCATTAAGTATAAATTACCAAGTTAACCACCAAATGGATCCTTTTAATCTGACTCAGAGAGTTCCTATGATTTCTTCAGGAATGACTCAAATGTGACTTCAACTGGCCTTTGTCGTTTGTCTCAGTTAAAAGTTGCAGATTTTTCATATAACTTCATTTCTGGTAGCATACCCAAATGTTTGGAGCATCTTCCAAGGTACCTTTTTCGATCTCCTTGTCATGTTGCCTTTGTACTCAACCTTTGTACTTAGAAAACATGAACTCCGTCATACAGATCAAGTTTCCAAGGGAATTGCCTCCGGAGAAAAGACGTAAAGCAGCGGACTTCTGCGCTATGTGGTATGTAAAAAATGGTCTTTTTAGCATTAATTTTGTGAATCCAATATATATTTGATCCATTTACTACCATTTATTATTTACCTTAAATTTTTCCTTGCTAACTTCGCATCTAACAATGAATTATTATTGCTGGTGCTTTAGCTGCCAAGAGCCATCCAGTTGCAAACACAATGCACCGGTCTTCTGAATCCAAACATCAAGGACCGTCAAAACCTGCTTGGCTTTTGGCTGTTGAAATAGTGACAGGAACCATGATCTGTTCTTTATTTGTGATTGCAATTCTCACTGCTTTGCGAAGGGGTAACAACAAAGCATCGATCATTATTCCTTGGAAAAAATCGACAAGTGAGAAAGATCATATTCTAGTACATATAGGTTTGGTTTCTTTGCTCTCTACTGCATACTTACTTCTAATAGTTCCAGAAATGTTTTGACGTTCGTAGCATTATCGATGTGCAGACACTCAGCTGTTGAAGGATGTGACGAGGTGTAGCAGACAAGAGCTTGAAGTGGCCTGTGAAGACTTCAGCAACATAATTGGGTCCTCGTCAGATAGTTTGGTCTATAAGGGTACAATTGAAGGTGGACCTGAGATTGCTGTAATCTCTCTATGCATAAAGGAAGAGCACTGGACAGGATACCTCGAGCTCTATTTTCAGAGAGAGGTAAATCGAACATTCCAGTGCATTCTGCGTGCACGAATTGACAGACTAGTTAAACATGTCTAATTATTCTGTTAATGAATCCATTCAGGTGGCAGACTTGGCAAGGTTAAATCATGAAAATACTGGAAAACTACTCGGCTATTGTAGAGAGAGCAATCCATTTACGAGGATGCTGGTTTTTGACTATGCATCAAATGGGACACTTTATGAGCACCTACATTGTTGTAAGTCAAGTTTCTTAGCTCATTATATGTTTTTTTTGTTTGTTTTAGTTCCTTAAACATTAAATTATGTCTACAGATGAAGACAGGTGCCAGTTAACTTGGAGACGGCGCATGATAATTATTATCGGAATTGCACGTGGACTCAAGTACTTGCACACAGAAATTGAGCCACCATTCACTATCTCGGAGTTGAATTCCAATGCTGTATACCTCACAGAAGATTTTTGCCCTAAGGTGTGATTGCAACCTAGTTAAATTTTTTGTAAATATCGATCATAATTCGCCAAATATTTCATTACAGTAAAGAATGAGCATAAGAGTCATTTAACATGCACTTGTGTTTAATATGCTGAATGTTCTCATTGTAATGAACCTTACATCACAGCTGGTTGATTTTGAAAATTGGAAGACAATTCTTGAAAGATCAGAAAGAAATTCCGGTTCCATTGGGAGCCAAGGTTCTGTTTCTGCTCTTTCGACTACGTTTGAGGCGCGCCATCTCGATACCAAAGGAAATGTTTTTGCTTTTGCTGTACTTCTACTAGAGATAATCAGTGGTAGACCTCCATACTGCAAGGACAAAGGGTACTTGGTGGATTGGGTAAGAAACTTTCAATTGGTTTAAGCAAACATTTCCCCTTATCATTGATAATCACAAGTACTTCACATTGCTTTCATTTTGTTTCCTGTTTGTGCAAAATGACATACTTATTGCTGAAAAATAAAACTAAAACAAAACACTTTCTTATCACAACTTCAGACATTCTTGAATTTTTTTTGCTTGTATTAAGTTTGTAATGTTGAACTCATATGTGGTGCAGGCCAGGGACTATATTGAAAAGCCAGAAAAAATGTCACATTTGGTAGATCCAGAGTTGGAACATTTTAGAGATGATGACCTGAAAGTAATATGTGAAGTTATAACTTTTTGTATCAGTTCTGACCCCACAGTCCATGCATCAATGCAAGAAATATGCAGCATGTTGGAGAGTAGAATTGACACATCAATAAGTTTGGATTTCAAGTCATCATCATCTTTGGCTTGGGCTGAACTTGCACTTTCATCATAATTCACATAACTAACACAATTTAATATACTGAAAGGGACCCTATAACAAACAATAATACTTTTCTGACTACTCACTACTTTCTTGTTTAGTTTCATTTATTTCCTTTGATTTTATTTCTTACCTGTAAATGATGGCTCAAAATGGACTGTATGAGAATTAAGGCAATGCAAGGTATTAGCGGCTGACAAGTACAACTACAGAAATTGATATATTATATATATAGTGTCTGTTTTGTGGACTTGGTGTGTTTCTAGTATAAGCTTAGATTAGAAAATAAGCTTCCATAATAATTTGAATGGTTTACTAATCGTTTTAAGCGCATGGAGCTTTTTAAGTCTCACCCGTTTTCTATAATCCAGACTCACCCGATAAATCCGTAAGTAAGACTAGAACAACTTCCCATTCAAGCAAGTGCATGATATTAATTTATGAGTTTAAAATCTATGCATTGTCAGTGTAAAGTTTTTTACATTGTCGTCATATCATTCCTCATTGATTTGTATTGTTTTTTTGTTTGAGAGTGAATGATAGTTAACAAATGAATGATATGTTGACAATGTAAAAAAATACTTACATTATCAGTCTAGACATATTAAATCCTTAAATTATTAATATAAGTAGTTTCATCATCAGAATTTTAGTCTTTACGCATGGCTTTTGTTAGGAACAAACAAATCTTGGGTGGCACTAATATCTGGATCCAGCAAACGGTTTTTTTCACTTTATACAGGACCACTTCCTAAATTAGTGCTAAGTTGTTGACCATGTGTTGAGAGGGTTAGCTGTGTTATTGAGACTTGAAAGTTGTGACATTTTGAATTTGGATGTAAACAGAATTTTAAGATTAGACAGGCCTATATGGTTGGTCCCAAGGAAACAAAAATAAACAAAAGGATCTATAGCATACACTCTTGACATGACAAGGATTAAAGGAGACAGAAATGAGATATAATCTAACACAATTTTAAGTGTATAGAAAACAAGAGGAAAGAAAAGAGGAAGAAAGAAAAGTGATGGAAAATGAAAATTTTCATCCTTTGGTTCCAAAATAAAATCGGGAGGAAGAAAAAATATGCATGGGTCCCACAAAAAACTTTTCCTAAGTTGAGAAGAAAATAAAGGAAGGAAAAAACCATCAAAAATTCCAAATTTGCCCTTCATCATAAATTGAAAAAACAATAATCTATGTGAAATAAATACAATGTAGTAAATTTTTTTATTTATATTCATTTTTATGTGAAATTGGTTAACTTAATTTTATTTTTGTTGCTTTTGAGCTCACAAATAAATAGTAATTATGTATGTTAAAAGATGAAGTGAAAAGAAAAAAGAAATATCATTACTTAAAATTATCAACAAAGTAACAAATAATAAATAAATTAGAAAGACAAAACACAAATATGTAAAAGTGAGATGATTAAAAATATAAAAGTGATTGTCGAATATCAGTTATATTTTCTTCGTAGTGAAAAAATGTATGTAAATGTTAATAATTTTCTTTAAATTTTATAAACAAATTTGGTATTGAACTTAAATTATACATTACTTAAAAAATATTAATTAATATTATTAAAAATAATTATATAAATACAATAAAGGCACTTATGTCATTTTCAATACATTATATATAAATGTGTTTTTCTTTCCACTCGCTTTCCTTCCATTTTCTTTCCTCTCACTCTCCCACATTTGTTATTGTTTAGACATTTCCTAATAAGTTCAGAATTTTTTAAGTATTTAACTAACTTTTTTTGGTCAAGAATTTAACTAACAATATCCAATAGTGCCACACAAGGAGATGGAAAGGTCAGATAGGAAAATATTTTTTTTACTAACATCGTCAAGTAAACTTTTTAAATCATGTGTCATTTTATTATTGGACAAAACAAGATAAGCAACACCAATCTGATGAGATAGGTGATCTTCATCCCTTTACAACTCCCTAAAGTTTAGGAGTCCTTGAAAGTTAAGAAGCAAGCAATTGCAAGGTTGTGGGAGCTCTTAAAATTGTCAAGAATTTTAATGATGAAAGGAGAAGGTTTTCGTCCTCATTAAAAGCTTCAAAAAACTTCTATTACATTGAAAGGTATTAAGAGTTCAATTAAATTGAAAGGATAATGCTTAATTTATTCACTCTCCACTTTTATTTAGTTTTAAACACTGAAAACAGAGTAGAAATCCTTTCATTTCTTACACAAGTAGTTCTATTCAATATGTAGGAAGTAGACATTTGGAAGAGAAGATCTGTCTGTTCCACTTCCACCCCATTTCATAAATAGACAGAAATTGAAGACTCAAACCAGAATATCATTGTCTAAATTCTAAATATGCAGAACCTGTTTCTGTGAAAATGGAATGGCACCGAAATTAAATCTGCAAGGTACAAAACGAATGAAAGCCAAAATTTGATTTTTTGCAAATCAGAATCGATTTGGCAATGAGTTATGCAAATCAAAATCAAATTGGTGAGAGATCTAGAGATAACGAGTCATGCTTTCAAACATGTTTTTATAACTTAACAAACTTCAAAGGTAATTTTAAAATCAAACAATAAAAACAAAATTGAGGGAGAAAATGCAGTATTTTTTGTTGGGCATATCAATTACTTCTTATGCTTAGTGTGCGAGTAGTGATTGTCATTCGGATTTCTCCTCCCACGAAAAACTGACAATGCTTTCCCTATGGAAGGCTGCTGAAAAGAAGGTTTCTTATCGGTGTGGTGGGCACTGAAGACACTATCTGTTGTAAAGAATTCATCATCCTGCAAAGTGTAATCAAGTAGCTCAGGTTAGTGTGAAACAAGACAATGAATTTTAAGGAAAAAAGACAGCACATTTTCATGGGAAACGAATCATTAGCTACATAAGAAGTTTAAACACACCATACCTGCTTGTTGCCCTTCTTCTTTGTTTTAGGATATAGTACCCTTTGAGGAAGTTGATCTTCACGGAGAATGAGGTTCTTTGTGATCGAGTCTCTTCCACCTTTGGGTGAAGGCAAAGAAAACTGCATACGAAATGATGGAAATATTCAAGAACAGATATAAGATAAAAAGACTTCAAACAATGCGATGAACATTGTCCCATACTGTGAATAGCAATATACTTTTTACTTCCTAAAATGACTCTTCAGACATATTATCCATACAAATTGAAATCAACATTTATCACTCGTAATATGTGGGATAAAAAATGGCCATCAAATCATGTGAGTCTCCAGAACGGCTGAGATGCATGTAACCTATGAATCAAACTAAAGATTACACAAATTTAAGAATGACTCTAAACTACTAAATCAGATGACAGGCACAACATATATTTTCTATTATAACTAAAAGATTAGCACACAAGCAGGCATGACAAAACAGAATTGATATCCACATGTATCTCATAAATATATGTTCACCTTTGTGCCACGTAAGGTAACCCGTGGTCGACGAGCTGCTAGTATTATTCCATTTTCACCAACAGTAACAGCTACCTTCCGTAAGGTGCCACCATTTCCACATTTTGGACAGAAAATCCTTCCAATTTCAGCAGTGACAGTGAAGCAGGCATGACACTTAAGTATCCATCTGGAATGCAAATAATTAAAAGATGAGCACATACAACACAATTGTCATATCATGCTTCATAAGATGGCATCTAAAACATTAAGACAGATGTTATTAAGATAATTATAATATTGCACGTTAAACGCTATCATGTTAATTGGTTCATGCAATAAAAAAATTTCTTCACAAAGTGAGGACAGACAATCTATATAAGTTATAACATAATGTAGAATGAAGAAACTTCTAACATTTACCTGTGGAGCTGGTGTATCTGTGTTCCTCCAGGTGCCAGCAAGCGCAAACCCATTTGGAGAAGAACATTTTGCATTGCAAAGTCAGCAGTTACACAGGCAACACTTGATTCAGACAATGATCTAAGCCCCCAACTTTGCTCGCTATCATCATCTGCAAATGTAAATTCAGTAGCTTCGCTGGTCTGGCTTGCAGTCTCAAAGTGATTTGATTGGTCATTGACTGTATCAGTCTCACATGGTTTACTTGCGATAGTGACATTGCCATCAGCTGCAGGTTCCGAGAGTCCAGCATTGTTTGGTGTGTGCTCTTCATCAAGATTTTCAGGCAAACCTTCTTCCAGCCTCACTTGCTTCAGACCCTCCGAGAGGCTTTCTGTGCCCCCGTTCTCTTCTATTATTAAATTACCCTCATCAACAGCTTTTTCAGTATGTTTTTCTTCATCAGTTGGGTGTACAAGCAGGTTTGAAGCTCCAGCATCTTCATCAACATTTTCTTCCAACTCTTGTTGATCTTGATTGAATACTGCTTCATTGTACTCACGTTTAGCTTTCCTTCTTAGAAATCTCCTATGAGTACTACGACTGACAGCTGGCATCCAATCACCATCATCATCATCAATTTGTCCTTGAGATGCATCAACTCCATCAGCGACCATTTTCCCTTCAATGTTTATCTCCTTTTTCTTAGCTTGATATTTCTTAGGCTTCCTTGAACTGTCCTCCTGAATTTCTGAAGGTGCTTCGCTTTTATGATCCACTGACCCGTCCTCAGTGAGGTCATCTCGAGAAACAATGTTCAAGTTTAAGTCTTGCAGCGGAAGAATTCTTGAGTCGGAATTTATTTTGTCTTCAGCTTCCTCCAAAGCTTCCCACTCTTGCAAATTAGGAACATTAGAACCCCAGCCCGGCATTTCCTTCTCAGGCAACCTCCTAACATTTAACATTTTCACAGGAGGTGGGATATCCCTGAGATGTTTTGTCCCATGGATTTGAGCCTCCAAAGTATAAGTCAGAGCTATGAGTTTGATATCAACATCCGAAAGAGTCTGCAGGTCACCAGTAGCCCTAGCAAATTTGACAACTGCCATGTTCCATTGAAATAGATAGTTTTAAGTTAGAATCCAAAATACTCTTTCTAGTTCCAAACAAGATACACAAGAAATAATACTAATTATACGGTATCATCCTCGTCACCAACAAAATAATTCAGTCAAAAATTGATATAGAGAAGAAACCAGGACTATAAGCTGATGCAATTTTTTAACTCTCCAAGATTATCCTCCCACCCAATCAGCGTATGCAGATGCAGTTTAAATGTGTATTCTTGTAAGCCTAACATGTTAATTAAATTTTGAAACCATGAAAAATAATAAAACTTTAAATCAAAGCCCAAAACAACTTCCTACAATTACAACCTCATCATAGCTAGAATCTTCTTCAAGTCTTTCTACACAGTGCTAGTATCTAAAAAACATAACAATTAGGTTACAACATGGCCAACCATATTGTCTATTTCAAACAAACATTATCAATCCTCATTTACAAGAATTGAATCACACTATTATCAGAAAAATAATATAACGTGCCCTTCAGCTTCACCACAAAAAAAGAGTAAAACCCCACTTCCCTAAATCAAAAAAAACTTCAAACTTTTGTGAAATTAATGAAAAATACCTTTGTTAATGGATTCAGGGGTGGGCTCCATGGTATCAATAGTGAAGGGAAGGAAAGAGAGTTTGTGTCGTGAAACAGGGTCACGAATTTCTTCCATTACTTCAGGCACAGACACGAACTTATCAGCAAAGGTGTGAAGCTTCTCGCCGGATTCGATGACGGCGTTGGCGTCGACGACGGCGAGTGATATGCCGTTGGAGGAATCGCATGTGTTGAATAAGAGTTGAGGAGTGTGTTGTTGAGGGGGTTTTGGAGGTGCTTGGTTCTTCACAATGTTGCTCCAGCATGATGACGATGTTGCTGATGCAGTGGCTTCTGCAGTGTCTGAAACTGGGACTGGAGGTTCCGCCATTGTTGTGAATGAGAGGGGCGCAGAGGGAGGAATGGGTACTTGATAATAAACCCTAGAGGCGGTGGTGCAAAGTCTTTATATTTATATTTTTAATAGGAATAAATCGTAATAAAAATAAGGTTTTTTCTTAACTTTTTTTCCAATTTAGTTTCTCCACATTTTTATTCTTTTATCTTGGATAATCAACTTTGTTTTTTCCATTAAAAATTGTATAAATTATACTAACACACCAATGTTTTAGTAAAATTATATAAATCAAATTCTTTTTTATATCTATACAAATTTCTCATAACTTATAATTTTATATGTGTACATTACACTTATTACAAAAGGAAACAAATAAGACCACTATCACTAGACTACATTAAAACATGTCAAACTTTTTTGTGAACAAGTTGGACTTTATGTAATCTATATTAAGCTTAATATGTCATCCTATTTAGTTATATTGTATAATAATGTTCGTATACTATTATTTTAATATAAGTAGTATTATTATATATATAATTTTAATATAAAAATGCATATAAAAATATAATTTAATTATTAGAGTTAGATTAACCTAGTTAAAAGTAGGTATTTTAGCCTATTTAAATATAGTCCTGATAACATATTTCAAGAGATATAGTATAACACGCCTTTAAATAAACTAACAGATCAAATTAAAATTTTAAACAATTCAGACTTATACTTTGAAATTTTTTAAATAGGCTAAAAACCAAACTCATACTCAAATATTAGGCTATATAGGTTTGGCATACTAAGTTTGATCTAGTCGATCTCATACTCAAATATTAGGCTATATAGGTTTGACATACTAAGTTTGATCTAGTCGATTTCCATCATTATTGACTACCCGATAGGGACATGAATGTAATTTTTAAACAAACGAAAAAGATGATGAATGTGATCAAGTTAAACTCCAAAAGATGTTAGTGTAATTTACTTTTAATTATTAATTATACATTAGTTAGAATAAATTGATATTTGTAAATTTGTATATAGAATTTGATTATGAAATCAATCTTCCCTTTTGTGTATTTAAACAACTCCTTAGAATTATCCATTTTGTAACAAACCAAAAATAATGAAAATACATTGACTCTTATATTATTTGGACTTGACTCCATAATACATTATATATTATGAAATATTGTGTGCGATTAAACAAACTCGTATCATTTTTCTCTTTGACCATTGTCATTAGCTTATTATTTGTTTTTAGAATAAATGATGGTCCATTAGTACCCGTCGACTCAAATTCGATCTCAAATATATCTTTATTTCTTTCTAAAACACTTAAATTAGTTGTTGCTAATGATATAAGGCTATAACCAAGAAATGATTTAAACGAGACAATAATACATGTACTGTCATTTTATTATCATTATTTTATGATTTATTGGGGATGACTAAAGATAAGTAGATAACTCGAGATTAAATAAAACGTTCATATTTTATATATAAAAAACTGATCATATATTATAAATAATGTTAGAATGATGTATTTTGATATAAAATATCATTAGTAAGAAATAATAAAACATTTGAGTTTATCTTATTAACCAATGAAAGTCATTTTCTCTATTACATTCTAAAAAATGATTGTTGTCATACTTAATAACTTGATACATGTCAAAATAACTTATATCATAACTATTCCCTCCATGATGAGTGACATACAATATAAAAGGAAGCAAAAACATATTAAATTGTTAGAATTTTTTTTTTATAGAATGCATTAATAATTTTAAAGAAAAATTGTTTAAATACATAATAGATAAGAATGATTTCATAATCAAATTCTATAAGAAAATTTACAAATAATCAATCTAAACAATTAAGAGTATATTAATTGTAGTGACATCCATGGAGATTTATTCCAAATTGAGACATCAAAAGTCTTTTGAGGTTAGAATGTAGATGTGAAAAATGGGGTGATAAAAAAAGTGGTGTGATGGATATTTCTCAAATGTTTGTTTTATAATGGAGACAATAAAAAAATGAAGAGACACATGTATCAGTTTCTTTCTTTCAGTAGCTGTTGTTGCACAAAATCCACCCTTAAGTGAAAAACCAAGTGGTCAGATTGGCAACTTAGAAAAGAGAACAAATCTATAATAGACTCATGCTACTAAATCTTGAACCTCTCTACACATTGGTTCAATGACTTCAATCCAGAATCATTACAAAACTGAACTAGATTGAGTTTAAGGAAGAATCATTTTTATGACAGAACATGCCATTTTGGATTAGCCTTTGTGGAACCCAAGCTGTAATAGGCAATAAGAAAATGATGGTTACCAAATAACTATGAAGGAGAACTAATACCAAAATGAGAAGCTTGATTAATTAGAGAGCTCTTGTTTTCACAATGTCCAAGCTCATCTCACTTGGATCAGTTGCTTGCAGTTCAACTTGGATGCCATCTAATTCTCTCTTGAATCTATCTTTGGAACTTGCATACACCATCTTCATCCTCACCCTTGAGGTATCTGGTGACCTGGACCAAGTATATCATCATATATATTGACAAACTAGTTAAACAATTATCAAGAAGATATTGGTCTAATGGTGTAAGGCTCAGGTTAGATCTTTAGGATAATCAAAATGTCAAAGTTTCGATTCCTGAGAGCGATACTTATTGGAAGGAGCAATCTTATATCCCGAAAAAAGATTAGTTCCTTGCCCATATAGTGGGGGAATACTTTTGGTAGTACAAAAAACTAGTTAAACAATTCTTCCAAAATACATGTCATCTAAAAGGTAGATTAAGCCTAACATGTCACCTCATTTAGTTATATTGTATAATAATATTCATATACTATTATTTTAATATAAGTAATATTATTATATATATAAATTTAATATAAAAACACATACAAAAATATAATTTAATAATTAGGGTTAGATTGCCCTAGTTAAAGTATGATTTTTAGCCTATTTAATTATAGATGTGATAACATATTTCAAGATTATATAATATAACACATCTTTAAAAAACCTAACACATCAAATCAGATTTTTAAACAAGTCATACTTATACTTTGAAAATTTTAAACATACTAATAAATCAAACTCAAACTCCTATATTATGTTATATAGGCTCGACATGTTGAAGACAAAGTTTGATATGGTCTGTTTTCACCCTTACTAACTACCCTGTAGGGACATGAGTATAATTTTTTAAACAAAAAATGGTGATTAGTGTAATTAAATTAAACTTTAAGGATGTTAGTGTAATTTACTTTTAATTAATAATTATATATTAGTTAGGATAAATTGATATTTGTAAATTTGCATATAGAATTTGATTATGAAATCGATCTTCTCGTTTATGTATTTAAACAACTCCTTAGAATTACGATCCATTTTGTAATGAGCCAAAATAATGAAAATGCATTGACTCATACACTATTTGTACTTGACTCCATAGTATATATAATATATTATGGAAATATTGTGTACGATTAAACAAAGAGGTATCATTTCTTCTTTTTGACCATTGTCATTAGCATATTATTTGTTTGTAGAATAAATGATTGTTGGAAATTTCCTTGATGATTGGTAAAATACAAATCCTAGGATCTTGAATCTCATGATTCTCACACATAATATAAAACAATGATACAAAGTCATATCTGAACCCATGTTCTTAGATATACTCTTTTCATATATCTTTTGAAAGAGTTTTGGTATGATGTATTTCCTTAAACAAATCCTGAATTCCTTTTGGGAATTTTTTTTTCTCTCTAATGGGGAGAAGTGAATACTATTTGTGATTTGGTATCTTGGGGACCATAACCGTTCCTTATGCGTTAACTTATAGGATTCTCATTATCCCATATATGCCAACTGTTTGGGTATCCACTCATTAAGCCCATATCCGTTATTAGTTTCAGAAGTCTTATAGGTTATCAGTAATTAGATCACTTGTTTGATAACCCAAAAACAAATACTCAATATAATTATATTAAATATATGACGCTCACCTTAATTATAAATTATGAATTTCTAACAAATTTTCACTTGGGCTTCATATTTTCTCTGAAACAATTATATCACATATTCTTTATGCGCGCATCTACATTCTATTTATATTTAGACTTCTCCATAATAAAATCTAGTTCATCTCATATATCAACTATGGAACCAACGCGACCTTCATCACATTTAAGCATGACTCGACCACGATGATCACCATACTAATATACTAAATAACATAGATCAAATATGGATGAATGACATAGAAATTTCATGCAATGTGATCTCAAACATGTCTATTTCCAACTGGGTCTTCTTTATTCTTTAGTGAGATCAATCCAAAGTCTTTAATTGCAACACAATAGTTGCAATACACAAGTTCAAAACAGAACAATAAACCATCCATTTTATTATGCATAAAAACTATATAACATCCAAAGTAAATCATAAAACATATAGACTCTCACTAAACTAAGATATTATAAGGAACAACACCCATATGAGCAACATGCTCATGAAATACTTTAGATATCAAATCTATAATCAGTGGATCAACTAGCATAAAATTTGTCCATATATATTATATAGAAATTTTTCTATTTTGAACATTTTCTTTAACAACCAGAAACTTGATGTCAATAAATTTTGACTTTGTAGAACTCCTACTATTGTTGGAATAAATAACCATGGACTTGTTGTCACAAGAAATTCTCAGTGGTCTTTCGATACCATAGATCACACGTAAGTCAGTGACAAAATTCTGCAACCCATATGTCATGGTCTGATGTTTCAAAACAAGTCATGAACTCCACAACTACGATTGAAATAGCTATAAGCGTCTTTTTTTCCAGACTTCCAAGAGATAACACCTCCAATCAATATAAACACATATCCAGAAGTGGAGTGTCTGTTGTCTACACATCCACCAAAATCAGAGTCAAAGTACACAATGGTCTCTAAATTCTCAGACCTCAGATAAGTGAGCATGTATACCTTTGTTCTCTTCAAGTAACACATAACACGTTTGACTGACTCAAATGATGCATTCCAGGATTACTCAAATATCTTCTCAAAACTCTCACGACAAATGCTATGTCGAGACTAGAGGTGTCAAAATGGGCTACCCAGACGGGTTCGGGCTATCCCACATCGGGTTCGGGCTAGAAAGCCCGGAAACATTTTATGCACATTAAATTGTAGCCCAAACCCGCCCTAAATGAGTTGCGGGCTGTGGCGAGCTGACCTGCATAATACTAAAAAATATTTATTTAAATCTTAACAAATTTACTCTAATATATATATATATATATATATATATATATATATATATCATTTGATATTAATGTATAACTTTTTTAACATACATGTTATACTTAATGCAATCAAACTTATAGATTTAATGTCTTGTGTTTGAGTTAAGATGTGATGTCAAGTCCTCGTATATAATTTTTAACATAAGTCATACTAAACCTCTCATTTCTATTGGTCTATGTCCCCTAACACAGTATAATTTGTAACTTCACTTTAATATATAAACATTTGAATACTATCAAAATATTATCACTTTTGTTTATATTAATGAACATATAGACTCAAGTTTGAAATGAATTCTATATGTCAAAATATAATAATCATCATAATATAATATCGTTATTCTTTACTTTCAGTATGAAGATCCTTTGTATATTATTTATCAACACTTAGTGTGAGCTATTATGTTAAATTTAGTTGTATGAAGTTCTCCATGGTAAACAACTATGTTGTCTTTTAGTTTTGTTGTAAAAGTTATTTTATTTATTATGTTTTTGTTGTTGAAGTTAAATATAATTAAATACACAATTAAGAAATGAAAAGTGAAATCTATATGGTTTAATGTCTTCTTATTCGATTTGATACACTATTTTGTTATTGTGCTCAAAAGGATATTATGCAAAATAGGAAAAATAATATAATCTTAACTTTATAACGTTATTGTAATTTATAAATATTTATGTTATAGACAATACTCTATTTTTATTCAAAGTTCATAACACAATATTTATTATATATTTTTTTATCATAAGTTATTTTGTAAGATAATTTTTACCAAGTCAAATGTCCCAAAAAAAGATTAAAAATAAGGAAAAACGGGTAGCCCGAGCTCGCTCGGGTAAGCCTGGCCCGATTTCAATATACCCCGGTTGGGCCGAGCTAAAAATCTCGAATTTAATAAAAAGTACCTAAAATGATACTCAAGCCCTATAAATTTCCGGGCTTTGGCTGGCTAGCCCGCCCATTTTGACACATCTAGTCGGGATGTATACAAACTTGAGCATACATTATGCTTCCTATTGCAGATGTATAAGGAATCTTTTGCATCTCGTATCTTTCAATGTCATTTTTGGGCACTATTCGAGACTAAACTTGTCTCCTTTAGCTATAAGGATATCACCTGATTTATTGTCTTTCATGACAATCTATCTAGGACTTTATTTATATAGCTTTCTTGTAACAACCTTAGGATACATTGAGAGCGATATCTTAGTATCTGAATACATAATACAAAAGAAGCTTCCCCGAGATCTTTCATTTCAAAATTCTTCATTAGAAATCTCTTGGTCACATGCAATAGTCTCATATCACTACTAGCAAGTAGTATATCATTGATATATAATACCAAGAATATAAATTTACTCCCACTAAATATGTGGTACACACAATCATCAACTTTATTTGCCTCAAAATCATACTAGGTAATAACTTGATTAAACTTGTGATTCCATTGACGAGAAGCTTGTTTAAGGCCATATATGGATTTCTTTAATTTGCATACCATAGACTTTGAGCCAATTGACACAAAGTTTTATGGTTGCACCGTATAGACTGATTATTTAATGTCACCATTTAGAAACACAGTCTTAATATCCATATGATGTAGCTCTAAATCAAAATGAGCTACCAGTGCGAATATTATTATAAAGAATCCTTCAAAGATACTATAGAGAATATTTCTTTATAATAAACACTTTCTTTCTGAGTGTAGCCTTTAACAACTAGACATGCTTTGTATATGTCAATATTACCCTTCAAATCCCTCTTGGTTTTAAATATACATTTACAAACAATAGGTTTCACAGCTTCAAGTAATTCGACATGACCCCAAACGTCATTATCATACATAGACTTCATCTCATCCTTCATGATATCAATCCACTTTTGAGAGTTAGTACTTTTCATGGCTTGACAGAAGTTCAATGGATCATCCTCGGTTAACTTGATGTCTTCCTTATGTTCTTGAAGAAATACAATATAATCATGAGGAATTACATTTATCCTCTCTAGTGGATCTCCTTAATGGCACTTCTACTTCTTAAGGTTGTTGATTTTGTTCTATAGGCACTTGAGGGAGAGCCTCATTGTTGTCTTGTTCTAGAATATTGTCAGAAACAATATTCTGAACATTATCTTCTATTATTGAAGTTGTTCCTTGACTGGTAGTAAGCACAAGAACTTGTTCACCATTAGTGATAGGTTCTTCCTCAAAGACAACATGCTTTATATTCTCTTCCTTCCCAAAATCAACTTCCTCAAGAAATCTTGCATTCCCGTCTCAAAAAATTCATGAAGTGATATCATAAAATTTATAGCCCCGAGAGCATTCAACAAAGTAACATCTAATTGTTCATGAGTCAAGTTTCCTTCCATAAGGTCGCGCTTCAGCTGGACAACCCCAAATGTGCAAGTGTTTTAGGCTTGACCTTTTACTAGTCCAAAGCTCATATGGGGTTTTGCTAACTACTTTACCTGGAACCCTATTAAGGATGTAAAATGTGGTCTTTAAAGCTTCGCCCCCAAAGAGACTATAGTAAGGAATAATGACTAATCACACTTCTCACTATATCCTTAAGAGTTCGGTTTCGTCGCTCAACAACACCATTCATGCTAGGTTTGCCTAGTATAGTGTATTGCGGAACAATTCCACACTCTATGAGGAAAAGCGCAAATGACCTTGGACGTTGTTCTCCTGATCCATCATATATGTTATAGTATTCACCACCGTGAGCAGATTTGTGAGCCTTAATTTTCTTTCCAAGTTAAAGTTCAACTTCATCCTTGAAAGACTGGAAAACATCCAAGGATAGGGACTTCTAATGTATAAGATATAGGTAGCCGTACCTAGAGTAATTGCCTATGAACGTAATAAAATAGTGTTGTCTATTCCAAGAGGCCATAGGGAAAAGACCATATATATTTGTGTATATTAGTTCTAAGACATCTTTAACTCTTTTTGCATATACTTTTCTTTTGTTTGTCTGTTTTCAATTTATGCATTCAACATAGACTTCAAAGACTGATAAATCTTAAGGGTCAAGAATTTCATCTGACACAAGTCTCTGTATTCTTTGATTAGATATAAGATCTAAACGCTTATGCCATAAGGTGAAGTTGCAAGCATGCATGAATGATCAAGAGCGTTTATGTAAGCATGCATCACATATATTTTGATGAAGACAAAGGAAGACAAAGTTTAATATAGACAATGATCGACAACATGATTAATGGTCAAGGACAAGCTTGAAGGGATGAACAAATCAACAAAAAACAAGTATCAACAATAAAGTCAAGACTTAAGTTCATACAAGGCAAAACATTCAAAAGAAGGTCAAGAGGCTAAGTATTTTATATCTTTATTAGGTCTTAAGATGTTTGCTTAGTAAAAGTCTAGGCTAGGATGAACCCAATGAAAGTCTAATAAACTAAAATCAATCATAACTAAAATGAGACTTACATGCATACATACATGATTTAAATGGACATGCATACATACATGATTTACATGGACATGCATACATACATGATCATATGTTTTGAATGCATTTAAAAAGAGTTCTTAAATCATACATTATTCAAAGGCATGCATCATTATTTTATAAATCACGTAGGATGTTCATTCATCATTGAAATATCTTTTCAGAAAACTATTAATCAATTAAGAGATATATTAATCGATTAATCATTGATTTCTTGGAAACCCGTTAATCAATTAAATATAGGTTTAATCGATTAATGATTGTTATTATTTCTATTTTATGGTATTTTCAAGAACCCGTTAATCGATTAAGTTTAAGGTATAATCAATTAACTGCAGCATAAAACAGAATGGTATATTAACCCAAGTTTTTCGTAGTACTTAAAAAAACATGAACATTGATTCATAGAGTTAGAACACGTTGTTGAAAAATATATTACACATTTTGTTTCGAAAGTCTTAAGCTCTAACTTTCATATCTTTAGAGAGATTTTCATAATGTTGTTTTGAGAAAAAGGAAAATGGTGAATCTTTATAAGATACCCGTTGAGCTTAATTGTCAAATCGTTTGCTAAAAAGAAACCTTGCATCTCACGCTTTTTGTTTTGTAATTGTGAGATCTTTAGAAGGGTTCAACGATTGTAAGAAGAATGGTTAAATCTGCACATTAAGGTGCACACATAACTTGAAAGAATTGTTAGACAAGGCAACAACATGTTCTCTTGGTGTGATTGTTATCGCTATTGATAGATAATAGGTTTAGGAAAAATACTAGTTGTTGTTAGGTGTGTCTTCACGAGAAGCAAGAGGTCCTGGTATTGAGCGATACCTGACTGGGGCCTAATCGAGAAAAGATATGAGATCTTAGTAGGCGAGAGAAAGAGGTCAAACCGAGATTGTCAAGTTCATAGAGATCAAGAAAGTAGTGTCTTGCGTCTTGTATTGGAAGCTTGTTTGTAAAAGTACATTAAGATTTTGTAGTGAAGAAAAATCTCCAAGATCAGAAAGGGAGGCCTGAATGTAGTTTGTAGTAGACCGCAATGAACTAGGATAAAAAGTCGTGTCTCATTCTTCTTATCGCTTACCTTTTTATATCTTCGTATAACTTAATTTACTTAACTTGACATGCATATAATTCTGTGTTAATTGCATATTCTGTATTGTGCATTTACTGTTCTTATTCTTCTGTAATAAGTGCATATAAGTTTAGGTGAATCTTGGTAATCTTGGAGATCGAAATAAAATTGTTTTCATTTAACAAGAACTAAATAATCGATTAAGGTGTTTAGTTAATCGATTAACAGCAGAACGAGTTAATTGATTATAGCCGTGTTTAATCAATTAAACAATGTATAATTTTGTGTTTCCTGTTTGTTTATCGAGCAACAGTAATTGTGTATCATATCACCTATTCACCCCCTTTCTAGGTGAGTTATAGAGCCTTGTGGGACCTAACAAGTGGTATCAGAGCTAGTACGACTATGCTAGCTTAGCCGCTTAGATCGTTGATCCTAGACACTTTTACCATGGGCTCTTGTAACTCGTTTAGCGGTGATGGCACATCCATCGATTTGCCCTCATATTTTCAGTGGTGAGGGGTACGCCTACTGGAAAATCTGAATGAGGATTTTTATTGAGGCTATTGATACGAAAATTTGGGATTTTGTAAAATATGGACCTTTCATTCCACTACACATAGTGAACAGAGAAACGAAAGAGAAACCTAGAAGTGTCTTGACCAACGAGAAAAAGAGAAAAGTGCAACTTGATTTGAAATCGAAAAACATTATAACCTCCACACTCTCATATGATGAGTTCGTTAGCATTTCTCAGTGCGATAGTGCCAAGGATATGTGAGACACTTTACAAGTAACCTACGAAGGCACTAGTGAGGTCAAACGGTCTAGATTAAATACATTGATGCATGAGTATGAGTCATTTCACATGTTTCTACATGAGTCTATTTCTGATTTGCAAAAACAATTTACTCACATTATTAATCATCTCCTTGGATTAGATAAATCGTTTGTCAAACATGAACTAACTGTTAAAGTGCTGAGATGTCTAGACAAGAAATGACAACTCAAGGTGACTGCCATCATGGAGTCAAAGGACTTGGAACAAATGACACTTGCAACGTTATATGACAAACTTCAAGAACACGAGTTGGAATTAAGACGTTTGACACTCAATAAACAAATGGGTGAGAACATCAAAGAAACCTCCTTCAAAGCGACAAAATCACATTCAAGAAGTCAAAAGGAGACATATAATGATGAGTCCGATTCCGACATGAATGATGAATCCATGTCCCTCCTCATCAACAAATTCATAACGAAGATAAAGAAAGCTAAATCAAAATGAGCAACTATCCCAAAGACAAAGCAACTTGCCATAAGTGAGGGAAAATAGGTCGCATGAGGTACATATGCCCTACCTCTTCCAAGAAGATTGAACATGATCATAAGAAAGACTTTCAGGACATCAAAGCTAAGAATGCATACATTGTTTGGGATGAACCCAAAGAAGGCAATTCATCAACAAGTATCTCGGAAGATGAAGAATCAAACAAGATATGTCTAATGGCTCAAAATCTGATTTCCAAGTTCATACAAGGAAAAACATTCAAAAGAAGATATAGAGGCCGAGTATTTTATATCTTTATTAGGTCTTAAGACATTTTCTTAGTAAGAGTCTAGGCTAGGATGAACCCTAATGAAAGTCTTACAAACTAAAATCAACCATAACTAAAATGAGACTTACATGCATACATACATGATTTATATGCACATGCATACATACATGATCATGTGTTTTGAATGCATTTAAAAAGAGTTTTTAAATCATACATCATTCAAAGGCATGCATCATTCATTTATAAATCATGTAGGAGGTTCATTCATCATTGAAATACCTTTTTAGAAAACCATTAATTGATTAATAGATATATTAATCAACTAAACATTGATTTCTTGGGAACTCGTTAATCGATTAAGTATGGATTTAATTGATTAAGGATTGTCACTGTTTCTGTCTTCTGGTATTTTCAAGAACACATTAATCAATTAAGTTTAAGGTATAATCAATTAACTACATCTTAAAAAAAATGGTATATTAACCCAAGTTTCTCACAGTGCTTAAAAAAACGTGAACATTGATTCATAGAGTTAGAGCACATAGTTGAAAAGTAGATTATACATTTTGTTCAGAAAATCTTAAGCTCTAACTTTCATATCTTTAGAGAGATTTTCAAAGTGTTTTTTTTTAGAAAAAGAAAAAGGTGAATCTTTACAAGATATCCGTTGAGCTTAATAGTCAAATTTTTTGTGAAAAAGAAACCTTGCATCTCACGCTTTTTGTTTTGTAATTGTGAGATCTTTAGAATGGTTCTTAGATTATAAGAAGAGTGGTTAAATCTGCACATTGAGGTGCACACATAACTTAGGCAACAACATGTTCTCTTGGTGTGATCACTATTGATAGAGAATAGGTTTGGGAAAAATCCTAACCGTTGTTAGGTGTGTCTTCACGAGAAGCAAGAGGTCTTGGTATTGAGCGATACCTGGATGGGGCCTAATCGCGAAAAGATAGGAGATCTTAGTAGGCGAGAGAGGGGTCAAACCAAGATTGTCAAGATCATAGAGATCAAGAAAGTAGCGTCTTGCATCTTGTATTAGAAGCTAGTTTGTAAAAGTACATTAAGATTCCATAGTGAAGAAAAATCTCCCAAGATCAGAAGGGGATGCCTCGATGTAGTTTGTAGTGGTCCACAAACGAACCCGGATCAAAAGCTGTGTCTCTTTCTTCTTATCCCTTATCTTTTTATATATCCGTATTACTTGATTTACTTAACTTGACATGCATATAATTATGTGTTAATTGCATATTTTGTATTGTGCATTTACTATTCTTAATCTTCTGTAATAAGTGCATACAAGTTTAGTTAAATCTTGGTAATCTTGGAGATCGAATGAAAATTGTTAGCATTGAACAAGAACTAAATAATCGATTAAGGTGTTTAGTTAATCAATTAACAGCAAAACGAGTTAATCGATTATAGTTGTGTTTAATTGATTAAACAATGTATAATTTTGTGTTTTCCGTTTGTTTATCAAGCAACGATAATCGTGTACTGTATCACTTATTCACCCCTCTAGGTGAGTTATAGAGCCCTGTGGGACCCAACATAAGGTGACTGAATTCTCTTTTAATTTTTGCTTTGTACCACATGAATTTGTTTGCAGTATTTCATTATTGGAACAAAAAATATTAAGCATATACATATTATAAATTAAAGAACTAGAACCAACAATATTTGGATTTTGATAGAGACTAACTTTATTATTTCCAAAAGAACAAGAAAAACCAAATTTGTCCAAATTGGAAATACTAATTAAATTTCGCTTAAAAGACAGTACAACAAATGTCTCAAATAAACCCAAATGAAAACCAGTTCTTAAGCATAATCTAAATGTTCCAATAGCCTCAACTACAACCTTTTTGTCATTGCCCACAAAGATAAATATTTCATCATCACTTGGCTGTCGACTCCACAAGCAACCTTGTATAGTGATACTTATGTGAAACTGAATCCACCCACAAAGTATCATTGGGTACAAAAGCTAAATTAATTTCAGAACAAACATGAGTGAGAAATTTATCATTCTTAATACTCGATGAGGCATATTTAAGACACTCTTTCTTCATGCATTCTTGCTTCTTACAGAAGTAGCTGAGAAGTTCCTTATCACTTTTTAGTTTCTTTTGTTGAGAAGACCTCGTCACATCATCCTTATTGTTCTTTCTTTTCTTATTTTGAAGGGTCATAGCCAAATGAACACTTTTAGTCTTATCTTTCCTTATTGTTCTTTCTTTTGTCCTTCTTTTTATTATAACCCACTTTGAATTGCCAAAGTATGCACAAAGCGAGATCAAAACCAAATGCACGAGCAAGTCATCACCAATCTCTAACTTAAGTGACTTTAATTTTAATGCAAGATTAGACATCTCCATAATATACACCCTTATGTTACTTTTGCCTTTATACTTCATGGAGATGAGTTTAGCCAAAACGCTACTCATCTCCGCCTTTTCATTTTTGGCAAAGAATTGTTATATTTCTTCAAGGAATTTTCTTGCACTTTGACCCTCAAAATTAGAGCCCCGAAACACATCTAGAATAGACTGTTTCATGATCATCATACACATTCAGTTAGAGTGTTCCCATTTCTCAATTTTAACCTCATCGAGGTTTTCCATAGTAGAAATGAGTTTCTCCATACAAAGTGTCAGATCTAAATCCATACAGCTGAGAATAATTTCTACGGCTTCCTTCGAGACCTTAAAGTTTGTGTCATTCAGGAATCAAATGTTATTAATTTGAGCAGAAATATTTGCATCACTCGTAAAAGATAGTGAATGCTTAAAACAAAGAATTAATAACATATTCACATTTAAACAAATAAGTCATGTGATATATTTAAAACAAGACATATTCACATAATAGACCTATCACAAGATACCCAACACAACATCAATTTCTGGTCTTTGGACAGAGAAATTAATTTGTAAGTGATACTCTCAATGTAATGATAAAATATTAACAATTAGTTCTGTCAAACAATAACATTTCTTCATACTGACTTTTATTCACATGAACTTTTTTTAATAATTATTATATATTTATCATCACAAGTATGTTATTATTTGACTGAATTGTGTTTTCCTTTGGGTCGAACACAATTTACATAAATAAAGTCATACTCATCTCTGTAATTTTAATTAGTTTCCACAATAAAGGTTACTTTGACAACATATTGCATCAATTAATTCAAAAATAATTTCCAGACAAAAGGAAAACAATGAGTCCATTATAAAAATATATAATTTTGGAATTAAAACCTTCAAATTTGATATCTTTTATGATTAACAAATATAATGTCAAATTATTATTCCAAATCAAAAGATACATTACATATATATCAACACATAAAAATAATGCAATCTTAATCAATGCAAAGTATTATAAAAAATCCAAATCAAATATGCTCGTGCATATTTTAAAATATATAAAGCATAACTTATTTATATATTTGATCAGACTATGATAATATGTGTAACATATATATTCAGATCAAAACTTAATACTCAATTACATAAATTTGAAAGAAGGAAAACACTTGATAAAAACAAGTTTAATCATGATTTTTTTCTTTCACACAGTAAGAGTGCAACCCAATGAAACTTGAGGCAATGTATATACATAGAAAATTGAGATAATGATTTCAACAAAACATGAGTGACAAAAAGTGAGGCAAATGGTGAATTCAAAAGATGCAACATAATTAATCAATTCATAAAATTCCCAATTTAAATAATATTATAGCGGAAGTAAAAAAAATTATCAAATTAAAATTAGGGTTCATATAAAATTGGGGAAAAAACATTTTTAATGGAGAATCATAAAAATTCAGAACCTATGTTATCAGGGGCAGAAGATGGCGAGGACAGGTGGGGGCGACTACCCCCCTGGATTTTTCTAAAAATTTATTATATTATTTTTTAAAACTTTTTTGATTTTTTTTTACTTTATGTAACTTATGTGGTCCTTTTAAAAGTTATAGATAATTAATTGAGTTATCTTATAAGTCTAGATGTTGATATTGCTTATAATACTATTATTTTATAATAATTTTACACATTTGAAATAGATTATGGGATCACAAATTTTTCTTTTCATACTTTGCTACAATAGTCCTAAGATTATATGATTTTTTATAAATCATATATTGATAACATGTATTTTTGTGCAATATTTTTATCATATTGATTTTACTGAGAAGAGAAAATTAATTTTAGATGTCAATTTCAACATTTTATTGTTGATATCATTAGTAATTCATGTTTAAAAAACTTTCATTAATATCTGAATTAAGTACAACTTTGACAAAAAAATAAACATGAAGACATATTATATACTTGATTGAGTTATATGGGTAAAGTGAATGCCTACTATAGAGATATTATTTTCAGCAACCAAGACAACCAAATAAAATCATGTAGTAAGATTAAAGATGAATTTCTTATAGACAATGAAAATAGTTGAATATGTTACCCACATTTCAATTAACGATGAGTTTAAGTATTTAAAAGAATGAGAACAATACTTTAAATGAATGTACATTTTTCTTTAATTGTTAATTATTGTTATTTAAAATTAATATGTAATTTTGATACTTTAAAATAATTATATATATTTCTTTATATTTTGTATTACTCCATTAATTATGTTAATTATAAATTGTAATTAAACATTTTAGTCACTCTTAAATTTTATGTAAAGATCTTCCACTATATGCTATGATATCACTTATTAGAAATTTCCTAGATGATTGATGAAATATCAATCCTAAGATCGTTAATCTCATGATTCTCACATATAATATAAAGCAAGGATACAAAGTCATACATGAATTCATGTTCTCGGATCTACTCCTTTGATATACCTATTGAGAGAGTTTTGGTATGATGACCTTCCTCAACATAATCTTGAATTCATTTTGGGAGCTTTGTTTTCTTTATGATGGGGAGAAGTGAAAACTACTTGTGATTTTTGGTGTATTGGGTAGCATAATTGTTCCTTATGCGTTAACTTATAGGGTTCTCATTATCCCATATTGACCAATCGTTTGGGTATCCACTCATTAAGCTCATATATGTTATCAGTTTCAAAAGTTATAGGTTGTAAGTAATTAGATCATTTGTTTTGTAACCAAAAAAATAAGTAGCTGATATAATTGTATTAAATTATGAATTTCTAACAATGTTCTGGTCACCCCTGATCAGCATAGACAACTTCTGAAATTCAGAACAAAACAATGCATTTTGAGCTTCAGCAGTAGATCGAATAAAGGCATTCTGAGCTTCGGCTGTAGATTGAATCAGATTTCTCACCGACTGATATTGGTTGTCTGAATAGGCAGTTTGACGCTCTTCATACTGTTCCATACCTGCAAAGTATGAGTCCTTCAACCCTTGAAAATGAAGATCCATGCGGTTGTTGAGCCTTTGCTCCATAGCTTCCATCTAAGCCATACCGAAAACAGAATCCTGTGATGCTGTCCTAGAGGGCTCCCCCTGATTTGTAGCATTCTGATCACCCATGCCACCCTG
>NC_032014.1:13433951-13496688 GCF_001865875.1 Lupinus angustifolius | reverse complement strand
GTGATTTGGAGTCAAATGGATGATAGAGATGCTACGTGGGAGCTAGAAAGCAACATGAGAAGTGACTACCCTCATCTATTTGAGCAAGGTATGAGCTAAATTTTGGGACGAAATTTCTGTTTGGTGGGAAGGATTATAACACCTATATTTTTCCTAATGTAAATTATGAATTTGCTTAGTGTATTAAATTGATTTTTAGTATATAATTGAGAATATGTGTGCATTTAAAATATTGTACTAAAGTGTAATGTTTTCTTTTTTTAATTTGTAATAAATAATAAAAAACAGAATAAAAAAAATTAATTAAATAAAACGAAAAAAATAGAAAAGTTTAAAAACAGAATAGAAAAAAAATGATAAAATAAAAAAAAACGAAAAATAAACAAAATAAGGAATTGGGATTTCAAATTTGGGGAGAAATGTATTTAGTAATTGATTAAAATAGAATATAATAATATGTTATTAATATTCCCATATGATAATTATATATGCATATTTTAATTGATTTAAAAATAGTTAAGAAAAATAAAAATAAAAGCCATTGTCCCTTTCTTTGGGAAAGAAACAGAACGTAACTTTTGGTGAAGGAGAAGAAGGAAGTGGTGAGCATTCTCTTCTTCCTCTTTGTTTTTCTTTCCCTTTCTCTCACTTTATCTTGCTAACCCATTTTTGCACATAACTAAGATAACATTGTAATTTAATCCACATGAATATGTAAAATTATATATATATATATATATATATATATATATATATATATATATATATATATATATATATATATATATATATATATATATATATATATATATATATATATATATATATATATATATATAATTTTACATATTCATGTGGATTAAATTACAATGTTATCTTAGTTATGTGCAAAAATGGGTTATCAAGATACTCATTGTTTGGGTGTAGCTACTGACCAAGTTTTTATAATATAGGTTTTTGGTGTTTGAGTACTTCTATTAATTAGTACTGGTATGCTATGATGATGTTAATGTCATCAGGAATTGGTTCTAGTGTTGGAGGAACACAAGTAAGCTTACGCGGAGCTCAAGCATTTAACCATAATACTCAAGGTGAGAGAGACTTTATTCTTGGCCCTTGTGGTCTTGGTCTTTGTGTCATAGCATGGTCCGATGACCTCAAAGTCGGATGCAAGCTTGTATTACCTTTGTTTTTTTGTGTATATAATAATCAATATTGAGAACAGTATAGTTAGCAAACCCATATTGTTAATATTGTTAATGGTGTGATGTATTCTGTGAATGTTGTGATATCCTAAGTATATGTTTGTAAATAGTGTGAGTGTTGTGATGGATTTGTAGTTGATGTAGTTGAAAAAATATCATGTTATAAATAGAGGCATTCTCCCCCCATTATAACTCACCACAAGTTAAATGCATTTTCATTCAACTTTTTCTTTCTCCATCATATTTTCCGTCTATGCATTTCAACAAACTTCTTCCCCTTTCTTTCCGTGGTACTAAGAATTACCACAAGCAACCATGTTGTGGACATTTCGAGAACTGACACTGGTAGTCATTATTGGGGGAAAATAATTGGCACATGTAGTCATATTGTGAGTATTTTGAGAATTAACACTAGTAGTCAGTATTATGGAAAAATAATTGGTACATGTAGCCATATTGTGAGAATTTCAAGAATTGTTGATATTGGTAGCCATATTGTGGTGGATGTATTCGAGTTTGGTTCTTACAGTGCAGTAATAATTCGATAACAAAGATCTATGTCGTTTTATCCTAGGGACGGCGTGATTGATAGTCTGCTTGTACATTTTGGGCAGTGCCACAAAATGTTTTAAAAAGAGCGACTTGGTTGTGATTCAGTCAATAAATATTATTTCATGTCATTTAAAATTGTTGCATGCTACGATAACAAAATTTTTAAGACGTTTCAACTGCAATGGAATTCGTAGGTAATATTACTAGATCGAACAACTATGACATGAACAAACCATTTCAGTTTGATGAGACAAATTTCAAATGGTGACAACATAAGATGAAAATTTTCCTCACTATGAGAAAATTTGCTCACGTTCTGAAAACCGGTATCTCGATGTTGCCGGAAAAAGGTGAAAAGGAGAAAAAAAATAAACTAGCTATTGAAATAGCTATCTAGAATGAAAATAATTACTTGTGTAAGAATTTTATTCTGAATGGGTTGTATGATGATCTCTATGGTTACTATAGTTTATACAAGTGTGCCAAATTAATTTGGTATGCACTTTAGAGAAAAAAATATGATACTGAAGAAGATGAGACTAAAAAGTATAATGTTAGTCGTTACCTCAAGTATCATATGACTGATGATAAATCAGTAGAGTCTCAGTCCATTAAGATACATAGAATTGCTCATGAAATCATTTATGATAATACCCCTAAAGAGTTAAACTCATAGAGCCTATGAATGTGTATTCGTTGGGTATGTTATAAACAACCAGACATACAAGTTTTATGACCTTAACGCAAAAGTGATCATTGAGTCTAAATGATGTTGATTTCAATGGAAAAAAAATTCCCTATTAAATTGAGGAATAGTGAGGGCACATCAACTAATCATATTCATGTGATTAGAGATAATGATAAAAAATGAAAGGTTTGAAATAGAACTTAGAAGAAGTAAAAGAGCAACAACTGCTAGAAAGTATAGACCTGATTATATTGTCTATATATTGAAGGAGAATCCATCAACTTTCCAAGAGGTTTTGACTTCTTTTGATGTTGATTTGTGGCGAGAAGCTATAAATGATGAGATGGACTATCTAAAGTCTAACAAGAAACAAACTATTTTAGCTCAATCCATTATGGAAGTTGAGATGATAACTAGCAACAACTAATGAAGAAGCAAGTTGGCTGGAAATCTTGCTTGTACAGATCTCCTATAGGAAAAATCAATACCAGCTGTGTTGATCCATTGTGATATTATTGCGGCTATTACAAAAATTGAGAACCGCTTTTATGACTGTAAGAAACGATAAATATGTCGTAAGCACAACATCATTAGAGAGTAGGGGTGGCAATGTGGGCCGACCCGACCCTCCTTTGGCCTGCCAAAATAAGGGTTGGCCCGACCTGGCCCGTATTGTTTAAAGGGCTCAAAATGCCAGCCCGACCCATATTTTGTAGGGCTGGCCCGTTTCCCCCTCCAAAATGTACATAATTAAAACTTTTAAACAAAAAATAATCAACAAACTTGATAAATGTCTTTTCAAACAAAAAATCACAAACATAAGTCTACAATATTACAATAACAATATTACAATAACAACATAACATCTTAGCTTAAAACTTGTAAATTCTAAAGAAGAAACCAACATAGTCTTAAACTTTTAGACTATTCGTTCACAATAAAACTTCTAAGTCATAAATTTCAATTTTTAAATATTAGATGCTCTGTTGGAAGAAGATGCCTCCACTTTTCTATTATTATCACCATCAACGTCTTTGAAATCTTCTTCATCATCATCTGCATTATGTATCTGATTAAATTAATATATGCTTATAAGAATAAATAAATAATTAACTAACAAATATATGATAATTGTACTGAAAAAAATAAATTACCTTCACAAACAAAACCATTCAACCAATTCCAAGTACAAATCAAAGCTTCCACATTTTTTGATAAAAGTCGACTTCTATACTTGTTAAGAACATGTGAACCAAAGCTAAATGCAGATTCATATGCAACAGTTGTAACAGGAATACAAAGCAAGTCACGAGCCATAATTGATAGCTCTGGAAATCGACTTTTATTTTCTTTCCACCACTGTAACACATCCAAATCATTGTTATCTTTAAAATTTAAAGATACCTCATCCAAATAAAGATCAAGTTGTGACTTTCCCGTTTTTGTGGCAAGTTGCGTCTTGTGCCTATCGAGTTCCTATTAAATATTTCAGAAATAAAACATATTAATAACAAATATAATTAAACCATTAATTCAAAAAAGTATAAATACTTACATCAAACATATAGTCTAAGAGAGTCTGCCAGTTGCCACGCTCCACGCATAGCATAGTGCCACGCACTTTAGTTTTTTTATTTTTTAACAATGGCCCGCCGGGCCAGCCCGGCCTGGCCCTCCTTGGCCCGTCTAAAAAACGGGCTACTAAAACAGACTGAATATGGGTTTTTGAGCAAAAATCCTCAGCCCGGCCTGCTAAAAATAGCTATCCGAATGGGCTGCCCCGTCGGGCCAAGCCCATATTGCCACCCATATTGGAGAGTTACTCTCTACACGAGTTGTTAGAGTGGGTCATGTATGCACTGAGAATAACTTAGCAGATTCTTTGACGAAAAGACTAGCTAGAGAGAAAGTCCACAATACTTTTAAGAGTATGGGACTATTGCCCTTAGAACGAGGATCACTCATGATGGTAACCGACCTAACTGACTGGAGATTTCAAGAAATAGGTTCAATGGGTAATAACAAGTTGTGAAGTGATATGAGAATGACATGCTATAAAATTATGAGAAGCATGACTTATGCAGAATATATAAGAATGAGTTAAACTCTTAATGAGATCTATACTCCAATTGGAGTGGAGTACCTAGGATACAGAAGCACTCTTGATAGACTCACTTATGTGAATGTGGAAGTGAGGCTGCTTCCTATGAAATTTTGGGGCATAAATTTCTAGAGCGTTCACTATACTGGGATAGACGTGCATGACCTTTAACACATGAACTTTACAGAATACACCTTTGAAAAGGTTGTGTGTGGTTTGATATCGGAGATAGTGTTCAAGATTACGAGTCACTCTAGTAAAATCTAGATTTTTCTCACTATACAAAGGTTTAAGTCGCATGACACCTTTGCTTATGCACAATCTTATTTAAACTATAAAAATTCTCGAAAATCGTTTTTTAATTTAAAGTGAGAGACTGTTGGAACTTGGTTTGTTGAAAGCCATTAGTGAAAAGTTTTGGATGTGAAATCTAAAAAACTCTCAAGTCTCACACTAGAGAGATGAGGAACTTGAAAAAAAATCTCATGTTATAAATAGAGGCATTCTCCCCTCATTATAACTCGCCCCAAGTTGAATGTGTTTTCATTCAACTTTTTCGTTCTCCCTCATATTTTTCGTCGATGTATTTCTGACAAACTTCTCCCCCTTTCTTTCTATGGTACTGAGAATTGGCACATGCAGCCATATTGTAGGCATTTTGAGAACTTGTATTGGTAGTCAGTATTGAGGGGAAATAATTGGCACATGTAGCCATTTTGTGGGCATTTCGAGAACTGACACTTGTAGTCAGTATTATGGAAAAAGAATTGGCACATGTAGTCATATTGTGGGAATTTCAAGAATTGACACTAGTAGCCATATTGTGGTGGGTGTATTCGAGGTTGATTCTTACAGTGCAGTAAGAATTCAATAACAGAGATCTGAGTTGTTTTATTCTGGGGACGGCATGGTTGATAGTTTGCTTGCACATTTTGGGTAGTGCCACAAAACGGCTTAAAGATAGCGACCTGATCGTGACTCAGTCAGTAAGTATTATTTCGTGTCATTTAGAATTGTTGCAAGCTACGGTAACAACAGTGTCTCTAAAAATATTATTCCTCCAAGTTATTGAACCGATTAGTAATGATGGAGAACAATAAAATAATCTCATTAGTCAAAATGAAGTTAATGAACCTATAGTAGAAGAACCACAAGAGATAGTATTAAGAAGATCTTAAAGAGAAAGGCGATATGGTATGGTTTACCTACATGATTCAGAAGATGACATATGAATTGAGAATGGCCCAATTACGTTTTTACAAGCCATGGATAATGATAATGCGAATAAATGACTAAATGTCATGAATGATGAGTTAAAATCTATGAAACAAAATGAGGTATGAGACCTTGTTGAGTTACCAGAAGATTACAAAACAATTGGTTGTAACTGAGTTTTTAAAACCAAAAGTGATTCTTATGGTAACTTAGAACATTATAAGGCCAGACTTGTAGCAAAATACTATACTCAAAAAGATGTCATTAACTATAAAGATACATTTTTATCAGTCTATAAGAAAGACTCACTTAAGATTTCCATGGCATTGGTGACCCATTATGATTTGGAGTTACACCAAATGGATGTGAAAATCGTCTTTCTAAATGAGGACTTAACATTAAAGTTCTATATGGATCAACCAATGAGATTCATAGAGAAAGGAAAAGAACACATGATGTGTAAACTTAAAAAATCAATATATGGACTTGAACAAACTTCACGATAGTGATATCTTAAGTTTAATGATATTATTGTATCCTTTGCGTTTAAGGAAAACATGTTGATCGATGTATATAACTAAAGGCCAGTGAGATTATGTTTATCGTCTTACTTCTAAATGTTAATGATATCTTGCTTGCAACTAATAATCTTGGTCTTTTTGATGAAACTAAGATGTTTCTCTCTAAAATTTTAAAATGAAAGATATGGGTGAGGCAAGCTATATGATTGGAGTAGAAATATTTCGTAATAGATGACAATGACTTTTAGGCTTATCTCATAAAGCATATATTAACAAAATTTTAGAGAGATTCAGATTGGATAAATGTTCAGTATCTCTCATTCCAATTCAGAGAGGAGACAAGGTTAGTATGTAATGTCCAAATAATGATTTGAAACGGAAGCAATTGAAAGAAATTCCTTATGCATATATAGTTGGAAGTTTATTATATGCTCAAACTTGTACGTAACCATATATTAGTTTTACAGTTGCAATGTTAGAATGATACAAGAGTAATCATGGTATGTAACATTAGAAAGCTGCAAAGAAAAGTCTGAGATATTTGCAAGTATAAATGATCGGATGTTTATTTATTGGATGTTGAATCATCTTGAAGTGATTGAATATTCAAATTCAAACTTTACAAGATGTATAGACATTCAAGTATATATGTTTATTAACTAGAAGAACTATCTCATAGAAGAGTGTGAAGTAGATTGTCAGTGTTGCATCCACTATGGAAGTTAAATTTGTGGCATGCTTTGAGGCCATAGTTCATGTTAAGTGGCTACAGAACTTTATTTTAGGACTTAGGTTAGTCGACCGTATTGTCAAGCCGCTGAAAATTTATTGTGATAATTCTGTAGCAATCTTCTTTTCTAAAAATGACAAGTATTTCAAAGGTGCTAAACTTACGGAGTTGAAATACTTTGTCGATAAAGAAGAAGTTCAGAAACTTAGAGTGTCAATTGAGCATATTAACACTAACCTTATGATGGTAGAACCTTTGACGAAAGGGTTATCGCCCAAAATATTTTATGGTCTTGTTAAAAATATGGGCATTACGTATGCTAATGAATGTTGAACATTATGTTATTAATAAAGTCTCAATGTTGGACAATCTGAGCTTATTGATATTTAAGTTTCTGATTAATATTTTATTTTTATGCTTATGCACACATGTGAGAATAGTAATGTTGAAAATAAAATTTTCTTTCTAAATGACATTATTATGTAATTCTCATTAATGTGTCATGCTAGGAGTAAAGCTAATATAGTAATACATGAAATGGACTATATCGGATAAATAATGTACAACCGTCATGACTCTCTTGTTCTTAATCATCACTTATAATGTAATGAGTATGAAAAATATATTCTAATTATGCACATTATGTTTGATATATCACATCATGAATTGTATTGTTAAATGTCTGTTGTGACATGAAGAGATATGTCATTTTGTCATTTGAATGACATGACTCTTGAATGGAGAGTTATCAATGAAATGGTAAGACTCTTGAGAAATAATCTATATATAGTGTTTGATGTAAGCACTATACAAACAAGAGAAAAAGACTTGCAACATTACCCATATCTCTACCCAGAAAGTTTGTCTCTATCAGCTATCAAGGAAGATCACAGAAAGGAAGGGAAAGAAATAAAAGAGTTCCTCTATTAACAAAGAACAACGCACAACATTTAAAGGAGGATCTTGTCATCATGGGTAGAAGTAATATATAATCATTCTTATAATGTGAAAGATATGAATTCTTAAAATCTATTTATCATAGTTTCATGATAAAGTTTTACAATCTCTACCTAAAAGTTATCTTTATTTTTATGGAATGAAAAGGAGGTACCAATTTTATCAATGTCATCAGTCTCTCTTCTTGCCTTGCTTCTCCATTCACTTCCTTTATCTAATCATCATAATTATCAGTATATTTGTTTTACCATTTAAGTTTTTCATATCATCAAGGAAACTTGTAAAAAATGAGAGAAATTATTCACTTACAAGCTGGTCAATGTGGGAATCAAATTGGAGGCAACTTTTGAGAGGTTATGTGTGATGAACACGGGATAGATGGAAGTGGAAGTTATGTGATAACTTTGTGTTTGGACAAACGGGTAAATAGTTCACTTGGATATATAGTTCGTCATGTTTTACATTAATTTTATCATGCATTCTTTAATTCAGTACAGTAAATTTAGTACATAGTATATAAGATAAAAAAGAGAATTATGTAGTCATTATGCTTAGGGAGCAGAGCTCATTAGTAAAGAAGCCTAGAACTGTGACCGCTTGCAGAGTAATTTTCTTATTTGAAGTCCTGTTAGTTCATTCACGTTCTTAGTAAATTGAGAGATTTAATGCCCATGCATTAACATATGTTTTTGTTATGCAATATGCATAAACTCATTGTCATGGTTCTGAAATCATCTTTAAATTCTTCAATATATTAAGCTGTGGATTTGTTTATCAATTTGGCTATGGAAAATTATTCTGTAAAACTAATATGAAAGTTCTAAGGTGCATATAACAGCATTTGTTTTCTATTTACTCTACTTTTATATTTTTCTTGATTGGGAAAAAGATATTTGTGATTTCTCATCACATTTTTTCTTTATGCTCGTCTTATATCTACTTTATGATCATTCATCAGAAGACTTTGCTGTGTAAATAACTATGGGAAGATGATTAAGCTTTAAATATAAAAAAGTGATAAGATAACATGTATTATATAAAAAATGTGTTGGAATATTATTTTCTAGAACATCATCTTTGCATAACTTTTTACCTACATTCACTTTCTCAACTACTTTATAACTAAGAGTAATTACACATTTATCTTCTCATCTTTTTTGTAGTTACCAATTTAACCCCTTATAAGTTTTAAGTGATATTTTAGTCTCTGATAAATTTAACATCAAGTGACGTTAGTCCTTCCATCATGTGGACACCGTTAAATGTCACGGAGTTGATGGCGTAATACGTTAAATGTTGACATGGACCATGATGGATGGTACTACGTGTACAACTTGTCATGTTAGCAACCCGAATTTTTTTAAATTATTTTTCGCACAAAACGACATCGTTTTTGTAAATTTTTTTAAATAAATTAGTATTTTTATATTAAACGATGTCATTTTGATCGATCTTCTTCATTCCTTTGTCTTCACCCGTACATCTCCTCATTTCCTTCAATATTCTTCACCCTTCAACCTAGAGCATACAAAATCGCCTTTTCTTGACCCAAATCCCCCCTTACATTGTTCACTCTTCAAAGTCTAAAACGTTTATTATTGGTTTGTGCCTCTCATTGTAAAGAGAAGCGAAGCTGCCATTTTGAGGGATGTGGTCCCTTGTGTTTTTTCTTTTTCCTTCATGTGGTCTCAATTCTGTTTTTAATCCATGTTGTAGTCCATTTGTAGTTTAATACTTGTATATTCAGTTGTGTTGGAGTCCATTTTTTAATTCTTTTATTTTGGTTCTGAGATAATCTGTTTGCCAAAACATTTGTCTTCTTATATTAATTGTTATATTTATTTCAAGTATTTATTGTGTTCATATTCATGCAGATGTCTCAATATATTGTATTGATTTATCACCATAGGGTCAGTTTGTCATGGACAGTGATGACAACTTCCAATATATTGGTCAAAAAATTGAGAGAATGCTCCCTTTGGACGTGAATTTGGTAAACTTAATGGATTTGAAGACATTATTTGTTCAGTGTGGTTATCATGATTTTCAGGCAATGTATTGGCAAAATCCTAAAGATCCATATTTGGAGAGTGGATTAATGCACTGGAGAATGATAAAGATATCAATGAGATGGTGGCTGCAGCATTGAAGGCCAAGAATGTGGATGACTTGGGTGATTATGAGATACTTGTGTACTTTGGACATCATGTGTTGAATGATGAAGACACAAAATTTATGTCTCAACTTGAAGATGGTAATGATTCAAAAATGTATTCAATGCATGAAGGAAGTTGTGATCATGCACCAGAACCTATTACCAAAGCTTTTGAACCTTCAACTGAACATGCAACTCAACCTGCAACTCAACCTTCTGAACTTTTAAGTCAACCTTGTGAACCTTTAAGTCGACTTTCTAAACCTGTAACTGAATTTAATCAACCTGTTGCTCATCATGTAGCTGAATTTGTACTAGATTTTGCACTTGTAAATGAAGATGATTACCTTGTTCAGGAAGATATCAACAACAACAAAAAGAAAAGGAAGTCAGGCCTGAAGAAAAGGATGTTAGACCAAAGAAAAAGAAGTCAGCACCAAAGAAAATGAAGTTAGCACCAAAGAAAAAGAATGTTACCCCTGAACTTGAGGCTGCTGATAAGGTGAATGATCATGTACCTGAAGTTGTTGAAACTGAAACTAAAGCTGAACCTGATCTAGAAGCTGAAAGTGTTGAACATGAACCTCAACAACCTACAACTTCATTTGAGGATCAGAGATATTCATCTAATAGTGAATATATGCACACCTTTGTTTCCACTAATGATGAAGGGAATGCAGGGAATGCATTTAGTAAGCACCCCATGTTCAATGAAAACAATGCATTTGGACATATATATTTGGAGATTGGAATGGAGTTTGCAAATCTCAAAGTTTTTAAAAATGATGTCAAAGACTACAATATTTTCTTCGGCAGATAAATTAAATGGAAGAAGAATGATTAATGAGGGTAATGGTTGTTTGTGCAAACCTAGATTGTGACTGGATTGCATTTTGCTCTAGGGATAGTAGGTTCAACACTTATCAACTGAAAACTTTCATGTATCATGAAGACTATGTACACATTTTGTTTCAGATTGTGAACATGTTGTAACAACAATTGCTTTCAATAATGATAGCCTTGAAGACTATGTACACAATTGGCTAACTATGGATGCTTTTAATGTAACTTATTCATATGTCATTAGCCCAATTAGTATTGATGAATTTTGGGTTAGCACAAATCAAAATCTCAAACCTATTCCACCAAAGCTGAAAAGGCCAATTGGTAGGCCTAAGAAACATAGAAAGAGAAACTTAAATTCAGAAGCTGCACTTGGCAGTTCACTTAAATTTCAAAGGCCATGGAAAGCAGCTTGTCCAAAATACAATGAACACGGACATTATGATAAAACTTGCAAGGGTCTAGGTATGCCAAGAAAGAAGGGTAAGAAACGTGAAACAAGGATCCCTGAAAACATACAGCAACCTGAATTACTTGAAACTCAAGTAAACTACACTATCATCTACTATATATACTGTTATTTATATTGTTATCTATAATCTATGCTAAATTTATGTATATTGATTATATGAGAGTCAAGTTGGTTCATTCAGAACTGCAGCTGGAATTCCAACTCATGTGAAATATCCAGCAATGTTGGTAAGAACATATTCCTCGACATTTAATTACTTTGTCATTTTTCCAGGCTAAATTAGTATGTCTATACATTCTGTTTCATTTTGAGGATGACAATACAATGGAGTCACCTCAAGTCCAACCATCAAGTAATCCAACCTAAAGTATATTGGAACAACCTCAATCCATCCAAGAGCATCAGGTGCAAGCTCAAGTGAAACCAAGAAAACAACCTTCAAGGTTCAAGCCATCAACAAATAATTCAAAGAATGTTAAGAAGAGATGATGAACAATTTTTAGTTATGTAGTGTTTTGATTTTTTTTATAATGCTTAGAAGTTGCCAATTTTTGTTAAGAATGACACTATGCATTAACTACTAATGCTTAGAAAACAACCTGTGTTTTGAAGTTTTTTTTTTATGTTGCTATTATGTATGCCATTTAATTTCTCTTGCTATTATGTACTGCTATTTTGTATTGCAATAGTGTTTACTTTATTGTGTATTGCATTCTTCATTTTGTGGAAAAAAAATCACAACTTCAATAATACAAAACTTACAAAACTTCCATAAATCATAACTTCATTTTATTGAGAATACAGAACTTACATAAGAGACCCATAACTTCATTACATAACAGAACCATAACTTCATTACATAATGGTAACATGACCAAAACATACATAACTTCATTTCACTCACACTACAACTACTTGATCATTTGAAAATACAAATCATAAAACCACTAACAACAGATAACAGACTAAACACAACAGCTACAAGTACAATTTTTCTCGACCATATGACATGTTCTTTAATGATAATTTTAATTTCTTTTAGATTAGCTTGCAAATCATCCATATCTATAGCATGATCAATCTCATTTTCTTCCTTCATGGCTTGATTTCTTTCCCAATCTTCAATCCACATAAAAAACTTCATACAATATTTGTTTCCTTCATGTAAAAGAATGAAAATTGTTTCAGAAGTGAAAAATAACATAAATCAAAACTTCACATAAAATGGAAAATAAAAACAAAAATAGTGTCAACCTTGAAATATGGACATCCATAAAACTGTTTCTTTGGATTCTTGATAGTCTTTAATGTGTATACAACAACAAGCCTTCTACAATGACACAGTGTAGGAGAAAATCTTCTATCTACAAAGCTCACATCGCTAACTTATTTGAAAGGTGCACCACGAGTTCACATCACCTTAGTTTTTCATGTCATGTGCAAGAGGATAACAAAAGTAGGTTGTTAGGATTTATGCTGTAAGAAATTTGGGCAATTTGGGTTTATAATCGACCCTCAATGTTTTTAAGGAAGAAGATGGAGCAAAACAGCGTTGTTTTGCTTCTTAACTTTTTTTCGAAATTATTTTGTGCAAAATGACATCGTTTTGCTTAACGTCGTTTTGTGCCGGAAAATAATTTAAGAAAATCGGGTTGCTGACATGGCAAATTGTATAACGTGTCACGCCATCAACTCTATAACATTTAACAGTGCCGACATGACAGAAGGACAAACAAAACTCAACGTTGAATTTGTCGGGAACTAAAATATCACTTAAAATTTGTAAGGGACTCAATTGATAACCACGAAAAAATGAGGAACGTAAATGAGTAATTACTCTATAACTAATTGATCGTAACATTTTATTTTTGAAACAATGGTATATGATAAGATGATGTTGATTTTCTAAGTATTCCCTTTCCGAAAGGTCTAAAGGTTACTTAATACTTTATTTTAATAATTTTATTTTCTTTAGTTTTTTTAAGTAATAGAAAAATTAGCAACCATATAACTCCCTTAAAAAGCGGTTAAGAATTAACTTTATAAATTGACAATCAATTTAAAAATATTTATTTGGCAATTTTAAAATTTCGTATAATACTATATATATAATTATTATCTGCTTGTTTAGCATCAATGGGTCCATAGCTCAGTGGTAGAGCATTTGACTGCAGATCAAGAGGTCACCGGTTCGAACCCGGTTGGGCCCTTTTTCATTTTATTTTATTTTTTGCCTCTCGTTGCAAGGTGATTCGTTTTCACACTGTTTTGGAATTTGGACTGGGCCATCCTATCTATAATGTTCACCATTTCTTAATCTAATTAATTGATATGCAAGTAAAATATTATTTCTCCCCCAATTCATTCTGATTTTGATCAGTGGAAGCATCCTTTTCCCCAAAAATCAATGTGTGTTTAGATTCAAGGAAAACTGATTTTTCTTTTCGATAATAAGTTAATAACTCTCATGTTTGTGTTAAAAGAAAATCAAACGTTACTGTAATACCTGTAAATCCACACCTATCACCCTCTTACATTGCTGTGTGGATAAATCAATTTCATTACATGTTTCGATTGATGAACGACTTAGATTACTTTAAATAGTTTTGTGATAATTCTCTGAAGAAAAGCTATCAATATTAGTTTCGTGATAAATGACTTAAATTACTTTAAAAATTTCAACTAAAAAACTAATTCAATGTGAGTCTTTTGACATTAACATACTTTAAAAATCAATGCCTACAAAGAATTTCACTCTATAAAATTAATCTTATGGTAACTTTCACTTTTGTGGTTTCATCCACCTATTAATAACTTATCTTAAGTAGTCATTTCCATATTCTAACCTCTAGGAAACACTAAATTGTGTCAAACACAATAGGTGCTGCTTGGATTAGAGGTCCAATGAGCCTCCTAAAAGAAAAGAAAAGAAAAATGAATGATAATTTGAGATAATTTCCTGCTTCTTCAGTTATTCATTACATATATTTAACAACCAAGAGTGTGAATCACGTGCCTAACAGTAATTTTATGAAGATATCAAAAGTAAGAATATGAGATAACTTTAATTCTCACACACATACATACATATATATATATATATATATATATATATATATATCAAAGCTTCTAAATATAAGTCAATAAGAGCCTATTTCAAAAGCTTCTATAATAACTTTATTAAAACAAGGTAAAAAGGACCAGCAGGAAGGTCCTGAGTTATTTTAACAAATTACTTCCATAAATTTATTTACACATGTTCTTGTAACCCCAAATAACCTTTGACAAAAAAATGTATGCATTGTCACTACATCATCTACCATTTATGTTTTATTATTATTAACTCTCCAAAAAAATAATACAAATGAACGGTGAATGATATACTGACTATGCATAAATCTATACACTCCACTATGAAATATTACACTCATAACCTTTTTATAAGTTCTTCCACATGCATCACTAGTCCTCTTTCTGTTGGGACCATCATAAAAGAAACAGCTTTTGTAGTGCAGAGACAAAAAGATCATCGGACTATGTTTTCAGTAGATGAAGAAATGTCAAGGTGATTCTTACTTCCCAAATTTTCCTACATCTAGTAAGGTACATGAATTGCATTCTAAAATATATTATCTTCCTACATCTAAAATGTAGTCGGTACTAAGCAGGATAAAAAATGAAAGTTGCGTTAAGTTGTCAAAAGACAATGTAAAACCTTGCCGAATATCTAGAATTTATTAGTCACTAAATCAATATCAAAACATCATAAAAACATCCTATTTAATGTTGACAAGGTAACCATAAGAAGTTGTTCTGTACATTAAATTACAAACACAACAACAACATTTGCTATTTTTCAAACAAATACTGACATAGACTGACTTGTGATTCCTTTACAAACGTGAAGAAGAAGAAAAATATCTTTATACTAACAAGGAGACAAAACAGCAATAGGATCAGAACCCTGGTGCAAATAGATACAGTATAATTCTGTGCAAAAGAATGCTTCTGGGTCATGCACAAGTATAAACCACTCTGTCCCATGCAATGTAACCAAACATTGAGAAACCAGCATGTGTTCTATGTGAATTATCTTCAGGAACAAGAATGCCAGATTTTGATGAAGACCTCAACTACTTATCTGTTTTCATTTTAGTTTCTAGTGAAGTACCCTCTTTAAGTGCCATTCGGGCTTCACGATCCCTGCCGAGTGCTATAAGAGAGACAGCTTGTAAATAAGATGCTATGTGCCAAACAGGACATATTATTTGTGCCTGCAATGCATCAGTAAGTGCTTCTTCCGGCATGTTGTTAATGAGATATGATAGACTACGACGTGCATAAATTGTCGGTGAAACCATTGTTCCAACCTCGATGAACTGCATTACACAATGAAACCATAGCTGCACATCATAATTGATCTGATATCTGTGAAGTATATTTAGATATAACCTACTAATAAACAGATTCCATAGAATTATTTGTAACGAACCTAAATGATGACACAGGGGAAATGGTGCAATTAGTTGCCACCTGGACTGGGAGGGGTTCAGAAAAGGGGTTAAAAGGCAAAATAATAGGACAGAAATATGGGTGTGAAGAATTTGGAGAGTCTGGACTCTCATCCCGGCATCTTCTTTCTCACACTTCTTCGGCTTCTTCTGCCTGGCTCTACTCGTTATTGCCTTCATCTGTTTCTTGACTGCAACCTCTACTTTCTCTATTGCAATTTATGTTGTTTCATGAGTTTATTGTATTTCCTTGGACCGATTCTTAATACCATCTAAGTGCATAATAAGCTACTTGAGTTGTGATTTCCTTAATCTAGATCATCCTACACTGTTTCCTTGTATCTTTTATCTTACATTTCAATCTAGGCTACGAGGTTATAGAATAAGCTTCGAACAATTCCCAATATTTGCATTGGTCTCACTTTATCCATGTTGAATTTTTTTCCTATTAATAGTTTAAACATCACACAAATTCAAGTCCTGTTGTCATGCATAATTACTAGGAACACAGTTTGGGTGCGATACATGATTCGTCACTTTTTGTGTATGTTCGATAGAAGAGTGTTTGGGATGAAAGAGAACACGAGAGTTCACAGAGAGCGAGGCAAACTCCTTACATTTGAGAAAATGAGAGGAAAGAAAAGGGACGTGTGGATCCCATGTCTGAAAAGTTCTCCTGAAAATGGGGAGAGAACCAACTTTTGGCATGATGGCCATTTTACCCTTCACTTTAAAAAACAATTGTAGATTCAAATTTAATCTCAATGGTAGTTTTGTCAATTTAAAAAATATAATTTCTCTCTTCTCAATTTCCTATCCACCCAAACAGAGAGAACTAAACACTTTCTCCTCTTTTTCCCTTATTCTCTTGTACCAGACAATACATAAAATCCGCTCATCTTCTCACCCATTTCTTTCTCTCCTCTCCCTCCCCTTTTTCTTCTCTCCAACCAAAGCATAAGGTAAATTTGGTATGTGGTATCCAAAACCGTAAATTTGGTACATTGTACTCAAGGTTAAGAGAAAAACCCGAAAGATATGGTCACATGCACTAAGCAAAAGGAGGAGAGCAATGACTTTATATATTATTCAATATAACCAACTTGAGACAAAGAAACTCACTAACCTGTGTATATCTATGAATAGCAGTTTTAAAGTCCTTCTGCCGAAAAGCAGCATCCCCTTTCTTCTTCGAATTCAATGTATCCTGCATCTGATTTGTCCACATTTGGAATGAAAGCTGTTGAATAAGACATATACAAAAATTAATGGGCAACCCAATCTACATGGAAAAACGGGCCAATGACAATAGATATGAAAAACATCAAATATTCAAGATAACCAGCATCTATGTTGTAACCAGGTGCAGAAGCAGAAATTGTAGTTTAGATATTTTTATTGTAAGTGAAAAGGATTAGTAACTACAATGATGTGGCACTTGTCGAAACAACTAGATCAAATTTAAACTTGCTTAATGTTATCTCAATTCCCACTTAAATAATGAACCAAATGAGTCAATAGTACAGTTGAATTACAAACAAGGATTCCCAAGACCAAAAATGGAATAACAAAAGCAATGATGAAGTATGACAGGCTCAAACATAACCATTTCTTTACTCCATAATCCAGACACACTAAAAATACATGAAATAAAAGTGAAGCCAGTAAAATCTTTTGATAGAAAATAATTATTACTAAGGAGTAAGGAAGAAGACAAAAGTACAAAGAAAGAGGGGAAGAGAAGACAAAAGTACAAAGAGGCTAAAGACATTTTCACAAGAAAACAACAAAAAGGAGAATAAATAGAACCCATGAGATTGAATCTTATAACAAATCACGTCAATTTGTCACTGTTTGACAAAGAAACACCTCCAAAGAAACCATGAGCAAAACACCAAAGGGAAGCTATAAAAATAACCCAAATCCCCAAATGAAGTTTAGTAAAACAGGAGTCTTAAAAATTCAAGCACGTTTTTCCAGCAACAATCACCAAAGAACTACAAAGATTTCACAATGCCACAAGATATTAGCTTCTTTACTAGAGCCAAAAAGTCCAACAAGAGGAAATTGGTGCAAATCCACGGGTCAGACACAATACTCTCCAAATATCCCAAAAAGCTCATTCCAATGAAAATAGCTGCAGAACAATGCAAAAGTGTGAACTCCGGTTTCTAAAAATAAGAGGTATGCACTTCTATAGAGATGGCAATTTGCACTTGTGTTTGGTGAGAAAGTTCTCCTGAATATAATTTGGGAATAGGACTTATTTTAAAACTGTCTAGAATCCTAAATCCCAGATATTATTTTTTATAATTTTCCCATTTTACTGGATTTTTGGTTCTTGCTATGTTTCATGAATACTCTCCATGAGAATGTGGATTGCGGACAAATACTCTCCATTGCAGGGCTCGGGGACAACATGAGAGAAAAAGTGAGCGGCGGAGATGGAGAGAAGGGGAATACTCCTGTATTCTAGCTACTATGTGTAACAACCTATAAACTAAAACACCTGTATTCTAGCTAACAAGGCTGCATCTTGCCCATTCCTCCTCTTTAGACAACAATGCGTGATTCTAGTATATAGTTCCCTTTTCATCAAACTAAAAACAACTTCTGTACTCACAATCTTTTACACGAATATTCGCCTGTTCCTTTCCGCCAAGATATTGTACGGAGCTGCAGAAAATGCAGCTCTTATTGTGCCTTGCTGTACCTTTCTTCTTCGGAATGCATGCTCTAACAAACTTTACATTGTTAGTATTGCATCTGTTCAGCTTTTGTTATCAAAGGTGGCAATGCACCATTAACCTCTATATCAGATTTGGACATCATTCTTGCATGGTTACTTGGAGGAGGAAGTGGAAGGAGTGAATTCTCATTTATAGATTGTGTAAGTCCCTATATAGTCTTAAACAGTCTCCCAGGGCATGGTTTGGCAGACTTAACAAAGTCATAAATTAATATGACATTACTTGTAGTGAGACAAACCACTTGTATTTTATAAACATTCACCCACTAATGAATGCTTCTATCTTAGGATCTATGTGGATGCTATTGCCACTGAAGGTGATGATCATGAAGGCATCAAATGTTTAAGGCAAGACTTGTTTTGACACTTCAGAACTAAGAGGCTTGGGTTGGTTGAAATACTTCCTTTAAGTAGTCTAATTCGGACCCAAAAAGGTACTGAACATTGGTGGGAAAATTAAATTCTCTCACTCTGACTAAATATTTCCTTTGCGGTCAATGTTGAGAGTCAATTTCCTAACTCTACTTTGCACAGTCATTGGCATGCAATGGTTCAGATACTAAATTCTCTTAGAAAGGGGTTGACCTATGAAAATTCGGACCACTATATGGATGCAGATCAGGAAGGATCTCCTATCGACTTCCAAGTACAGTGTACTTATTAGCGCCAAGGTTCAGTTCCTGGTTTTTTCATTTACATAATCTAAGTATAGTTACTATAGAAACGATCTCATCTTTAACTTTATTATAGGTTCAGTAATCAGTACATGTCAAATGTTGATCACACACATATATGCATACTACGAGTTCTAACGGAATACCAGCACATGATATCCTAGCATTTACATGAGATATTTATACATCCATTGCTAGCACTTCTGGTCACGGGTTCTCCAGTCCTTTAGCATGGCATATTCTGGAAGTTTGGTTTCAAAAGAGAGAACAAGCATAAGATATACATCCCAATAGGTAACCTGCGCTTTACATGTCATAAAGAAAAAAAGAATATCCATATGCACTTCCAGTTTTCATTCAAAGTCAATTCCAAGCAAGGTTCAAAGAGAGGTTCAACCATGCTCCGGAATATTCTATATCAAGATTATTAATACATATGTTGTCCCCAGTGCAAGATCTATGGGTGAAGTTTATGGCCAAACCCTCAAATAGTACATCTCCGTGTGGTATCCCAACATAGGGAATCAGTAGCAAGCAATCTAAAGAATTTAACTGAGCAAAAATTTCAACACCATATGGAATGAAGAGAAAATATGCCAACAACTACTTTTGCACTCAATTTACAAAATTCAAATATATATGCAACTAAAAAATGCAAGGAAATGAAATGTTCACGATAGTGAGGGACGGGGGGAAGGGAATCTAAAATAAATCTAACACGTCATAATATACATATCAGAAACTAACCTCGGTCTCTGTCCCATCATCATCTTTATACCCAAGTTTCTCCACCACCTCATGTAAGACAGTAAGATCCATCCGTTGACAAGCTTCACCAAGCGAAGAAAGGGGAGCTGCAGCACTGACATCTGGTATATCCATCAGCACATGAGAAGGAACCTATTACAAAAATATTTCTTGGTCTCAGATCTAAGCACAGCCAAAGCAGATGACTTGTGAATGTAAACTGTTTATAATGACATTGGATAGAGCAACATCAGTAAATAAAAACTATGAATGGCTCTAGAATCCGAGAAAAACCAGTCTTCAAGAGTTAATTAATTGTTTAGTTCTAAGTATTAATTCCAGTGATCCTTGTGTACCAGAAAATAAAATATGTCAACCCACTTCTAGAACAGCTAACCTCTGAATCCTTCATCAGAGGTGTAAGAGCAGTGACCAATGACTTTGGATTAGGGCGCTCTCGCGGTTCAGACTGCAAACATCGTGAGGCCAGACGAAGTAATTCTGTCCCCTCATCATTTGTAAATTGTCCTTCTAAACAAGAGTCTGTTAGCATCGGAAGGTTCCTGTTCCTTATCAGTTCAAGAGCCTGCAAAAATTGTAGAAGTAAATCTTAGACGTATAACAAAATCAAAATCAGCACATAATGCTCAGTATCCCAAGCAAACAAAACCACCATATTCAACCATGAGAATCTCATGCTTGTTAATAAAACAAAAAGGAGGCAATTTAATATCTCAACAGGCGACTTCTCCGTGATTTTAGCTAGATAAAGAGGGAGGAGAAATTAATCCTCTTGAGAGTACACGCTTTCAGTATCATCTAACAAGGAACACTGAATTTGAATTGTATAACCTCTTATGAAGGAAAGAAACTTACATGGCTTGGAGGGATATGCTTTCCACTGAGAAGGTCAAGCAAAAGGGTCCCAAAGCTGTAAGTTACACTCTCTGGTGTAACTCTACCTTCATAACCAGATACACAGCCATCGTCATATATTCACAAGTAGGATATTCGATATAAACAAATATAACTATTGATACATCATACGTCATAGAACTTTATCCTTTTCAATTTGGGGGAAGGGGTCAGAATGATATTATCTAGTCCAATCAAATTAATTTTATAATAGCATAACAGGTTATGTTAAACTGTTTATGACAAGATAAAACAGGGCCATGACATTATTAGTTCCATAAAATATGAAATATCATCCATATAAAGATGAGCCTCAACAGAAATAAATCAACCATTGGATTAAAAACCTTAGAAAGAGAAACATGAAAGCACAAAATTGATCTAAGAACAAAACTTTACAAAAGACTAAGCACTATTATGGTCTAAGACTAAAAAGATTGACACCAAAGAATCTTATCCAGATAGTTTTTAACTTAGACAAAGTAAGAAAACATTAACGAGAATGATGATAGTCCAGAAGTAAAATTGTCGAACAGGTACTACGTAAAGACATTTTATCTCCAAGCGACCATATAATGCCACAAAAAGTATTAGTACTGATGACTTAAGCTGCTATCTTGTTTAGCTCCCAATGAGAAAATATTCAAGCACACTGTATTGTATAAAGACATTCTAGTTCCTTCACCATTTATTCTAGTTTTTTGGGGCATCAAAAGGAAGATACAGAATTCTGATAACATTCCAACTTCTACAACTTTGTATGCGAAAGTCAATAGATAAGTTATTGAGGAACACTTCAACCATATAAACTATTAAATTTTAAGCCAATTTGAACAAAAATGACAACTAAATCTCACTTCGCATCTCTAAGAAGACTCCATATGAAACCTTAAGCTATAAGCAAAAAAGAATAGCATGCCAGTTAGAAATAGATTCATGAGAAAGCAATAACCCAATCTCTATAGACATTTCATCAATTCATCCATTATACTACGTTATACTTTCCTCGGTGTCACATTTCAATATCCTATGTAAGTCAGCAAAAGCAACATGAAAAGGGAGGAAGAACATAATCAACTGTTCTGAGAGGGGGAAAAAGCTGATTATCATCTGCGAAAATTCTAAGCATGGTATTGAAGTTCGATCCCCAAGCAGTGACATGGAAGGTCAAATAATACAACTTTTAAAGAAAATTATATCTGGTTTGGGGGATACCTGTCCTTAGATACTCGGGTGGAGTAAATGCCAAATTTGTACTATAACTTTTCCCATCTCGACTGTTTTTCATCAAACCAAAGCATGAAAGTCTAGGATTGTATTCCTGAATAGACAATGAAAAATTGAGGATGGAAAAAAAATAACTGTTAACAGTTTACTGTGTACATTGCTAGTGAGTATAATAAGAAATTTGACATTGGGCTGCATTTCCTGTTATTAAACATAAGTTATTTTCACTTAGTTGGCATATAACATCTATAGTCAGGTATTTAAGATAAAAACTTGAGCAAACATTAAGTCATTCATTCAAGTTCAAGAAAGTAATTTATCGATATTAAATTAAAAAAGGGCGGCCCGATGCACGAGGCTATCAGAATAACCTTACCCTCGCAAGGAAGAGGTTTCCAGAATTTCAACCCACGACTTCCAGGTCATAAGGCAAGCAACCTTACCGTTGTACCGAGGCTCACCCTCTTTCACTAATAAATTATATCTATTAATTTTCATGCAATTTGTAGAGGCAGAGAGAAGCCAAGGTAAACCATAGGCGAAACAATTAGGAGATATTTAGAAATCAATCTTTTGCCAATGAACATGATTTATGGAAGAACATTATGGCGTCATTAGATCCATCTAGCTGACCCCACCTAGTGGACTAAGGCTTGGTTGTTGAAATTTTTATGCAACTTAATTGTATACCTGATTGTTTTATCAATTGCGATAAAATTTCCAGGATTATGCAGATTTGATTGAGTCCTAAATATCACTTCATAAAGACTATTATCATATGTTGCTGCATCTTTCAAGCACCACCCTACAACACCTTGACCTTGAATAATAACAATACACAAATAAAGGAAATGAACTTACATCATCAAATAGAACTCTGTAAGCATTTAGATCATGATATAGAGCACGTCCTTTGTTGGTACAGTACTCTAGAGCTTGGGCAAGGTGCAAAGCAACTCTCAGTCGCATTGCCCATTTCATGGGCTGAGTTTCCCCTGCATAATTGTGTAAGCAATCATTAAACGAAAAGTCATTGAACTGACGTCAAGCATAACTAAAGTTCATGTATTGAAAAAATACAAAGGAGTAGCAACAACAAAATTCTTCTATTTGAAACCATGTAAATGGGACTTTCCATAAAAGATTGCCTGATGACATCTCATTACTTTTGGTCACTGCTTGGACAAAAGTTGTTTTAGAATACAACCATGTCAATGCAAATGCAAATGCTCATGCAAAGAAACTAAGTTAGTTGCTAGTTATGTACTTACAATGGAACAAATGCTTTGCCAAAGTGTCATTGGGCATATATTCTGCAACAAGTAACCTCTCTTCACCTTCACAGCAACATCCAAGCAGATTTGCCAATCTTTGGTTCCTTAATTGACCAACAGACCTGGCCTCAGTCTGTAGGGGGGAAATAAAGTTCTTTGACGAGCTAATAATGAAAAGCACATTTTAGTAAAAGGACAGCCCAGTGCACGAGGCTCCCACCGAATGGGGTCTGGGGAGAGTAGATGTAGCCTTACACCACAAGCGGAGAGGCTATTTTCAGAATTTGAACATGTGGCCTCTTGGTCACTAAGCAAAAATTTTATTGTTGCACCGAGGCTCATCCTCTGAAAAGCACATCTCAGTGAGAGAAGAAAATAATATCCATAAAAGCACACGCCAAAATGGTGGGAAAAAAATTAATTGGCACTACACATATGGGGAAGAAATTTGACCCACTATGCCCAAGCTGTAGATCACACGAAAGTAGAAATGGTTATGTTTACTGTGAAGCATGGAAGATGATGCAGCTGACTGAATAGAAGAAGCAACAAATACTTCTTAAAACATCACATTAAGCTTAGTGAGAAAAATGCAATGCAGAAGCTAACAAAAAGCCTGTGACGAACACTAAGGATGGACAATTAAAAGAGCCCATGTACGACTAACGAACACCAATAATGAACAATTATAAGAGCCTATATACGACTAACGAATACCAGTAATGAACAATTTTAAGAGCCCGTGACTGGCAAGCACTAAAAAAAACAAACTTGCACGTTTATAACTTACATGTTTATAACAAACACAAATAATAACAAATTCACACTGAGTTGACAAACCAAATGAGATTTACTTACTAAAAATTGCAGGACATCTGGCCAGGCTGATCTGTTGAACCGTTTCACAGCAATTCGCATTTGGTTTTCAAGTTTCCCTTTATAGACCACATTTGGTGCCTTCTCTCCATGCTCGGAAACTATATTTTCCACTGCAAATCCAGATGTAGCATTCTTCAGCTGACCAAATGTGAATTCATGAAATGGTAGCAAATCACTGCCCTCATTGTTGTCTTCATTTTCTGAACAGAAAATATAAAGTTATAAACACGGAAACCAAAATCACTCTCAGAGCATCAACAACAAAAAAAGAGCCAAATGCTTATCACTTACCGTCATCTTGAACCTCAGGAACCGGACGATCTTGCTGCTTCTCTGTACTCCAGCAGCATGCAATGTACTTCGAAAAGTTACAACCCATTCTAACCTTATAAATCATACACAAATACTAGTTATTCCATATACATTCAACTCAACATGCTCCATTACTAACTGAGTTACAGCAAAACATTCATGGTAAGTGTTCAAGTTCCCACTTCCCAAATTAAGATTTTTTCAATACCCAAAAATCATTTCACACCAAGGAAACAAAACCACCCCACCAAGCTAGTTCTGTAGGGTGCTCATCAAGAAATCACAACTAACTGTAACTTCACTTGGAAGCTTGTTTAAGCTATATACAGAAACACCAAGAAGAGCTTAACTATGAAAAAAAACAAAACATATAATTATATAAACAACCCAAAATAGCAACTTTCAAAGCCAACAAAAAAGGAAAGAAGATAAGCACAGCAACAAAGACTATTTAGCATTTACACAGCTAACAAAATTAAACCTTTTTTTCCTTTCCAAGTGATGAATTTGTGTGAATGCAAAATGGGTCAATCCAACATCAACAATTGAAAATACCCAGTAATAAAATCAGCTCCAAAACATTAAAAAATGCATTTTTAGAATAACTTGAACAAAATCAAAGCAATGAAGTTAAAAGGGTAACTTTAGCTGAGTCAAAAGATCAAAATTAAGAGTGAAATTGAAGAACGGAAACAGAGCATTGAAGAAGCACCTCGACAAACGCAAGGATTCCTCTCCTCACAATAAAAAAAGAAGAGAAAGTGAAAGGACTATGGTTTCTTGTTTCTGATTTCTCTTCAAGGCCTTATATATTGCATTGATGGTATTATATATTATAGATATTTGAACATTAATAAAAGAAAGTATTAAAAGTCGTAAAAAAACGTCAACCTAGTCTTGATTCACACGGTCGTCGCCTTCTATGTCAAACCAAGTGAAAAATATGTAGGTACTTCAGTTTTTTATATTGTTACCCTATTATTAATTAATTATTTTTTATTATTATTAAATCTTAAGTAAAAAGTAATATAAATGAATGTAAGAAATATAAATCTTTATATTATCACTTTAAACTTGTTACATTCAACCAAAAATTTCATTCATTATTTATTTTGGAGATAGTTAGTACCTGTGTGAATCAGCTCCACTATCTATGGATTATTTTAGCTGGTTTTGATGAGTTAGTTAACTTAGTTGGATGAACATAATTTAAGTTTAATTTTTTGTTGGGCTATTTAAATGAGTTAAATTTAAGCTTTGTAGCTTAATAACTAATATAACTACCTAAAGAAGTGATTGTATATCTTTTGATCCAATGTTAAGAGAAATTATCATTTGTTATGGTATATCATTTTTGTTAGGGAAAGTTGATAAAAAACCACAAACTTTATATCATTCAATTATATTTTTTATAATTACTCATTTGGCTTTTACTTTCCATGAAATTGATCATTGTATAAAAATAATATTAAATTACTAATATTGAAAAAATTTCTTACTCATACATTTTATTCTAATATCCTCTATTTCATTATTACTTTTCATTTAAAGTTTTTTATATCATCATTAGGGTATTATCCACTTTAACTTTAGATTAATTCATTATATTATTCTTAGTCAATTTGTATTTTAAGGACTTGTTATTAATGTTGGTTAATATGTATTATTATTTTGTAAGTTGATATCAACGGTTTTCACATTAACATATTAGTAATTTAATATTAATAACTAATTTCACCAATATATAAAATTTAAAAGTGAAAATTGGTACAAAAAAATAGTTTATAATGTTCATTTTTTTATTATATAAGCAATGAGATAACTTTCCCTCACTCCTTGTAATTTATTATGGTCTTAAGAAAGAGAGAATAATGTATATTATTATACTAAAAGATAATAAAAAATAATTTATCTTTTATAGCGACTAAAACTATGACATATATAACATTTTGTTTATGACAAATGTTATAATTTCAGTAAGCAGAAAAGATAAGTTGCTGTCATAATTAAATAAAACTATTTTCTTCATATACAATATACTTTATTCTCTTTACCAAATTAATTATGGTAGTACATAAGTTGCCGTCATAATTGATTATCAGAAATCATGTTGATTATGACATGCATAAACAACATAATGGTAGAAAATCCAACTAAAAAACAAAACAACTTTTGATCCTTGTCCCGTTGACAATTAACTGCATACATGACATAACAATTTCATAATCGTTGCAATAATGTAATATCTATTATTATTAATATAAAGATTTATATATAGTTAAATATTATTTATCATTTATTTATATATATTTTTGAAGAGTTAATAAAAATGAAACCTGAATAGTAAATGATATAATGCAATATATAAAACTTATACACTATAAATATATGTGATTGTTAAATTTGATAAGAACAAAATAAATTTAGCATCCAATCAAATTACATCTCAATTAGCATGAGAATAGATTCTTGGGAAATTTATTTACACATAACCTCATTCATCCAACAGTGAAATAAAACAGAGTAGAAAGAAATTTCTTATCTTGAAACAAGAGAAGAAAGTAATTTATAAGAATAAAAAAGTTCTGAAACTACCAAGTTACCCCCATAATTTTATACTATACATACATGTCTAAGATACATGAGATGATCTGGAGTTCTGGACTTCTAGTAATTAAATACTAATGTAAGCTTCCTTTTATGGAATATTCTCGTTTGACATTTTTAAGAGTGTAATATGAATATATTATTTGTGTAAAATTTATATACAATCAATATATTATTCATTATTTATCTCTGTTTTTTTTTTGAAAAGTCAATGATGATCATATTAAACATAGATGATATAGTGACAATTTATAAAACTCATACACTATCAATGTGTACATTATTTTCTCCATTTTAAACTATTTTAAAAGTGAATTAATATTTTATTTTCAAAAAGTTTAAGTAAATATTAATTTATTTACGCATTTCAAAACCAAGTATTTTTTAATTAAAATTTATTAAATAAAGTTAGTATATAATTATTTACCAGGGTATTGTTGTATATATAAAAAAGAGTAAATTACACTAATACCCCTGAATTTTAGTGAAACTACATAAACCACCATCACTTTTCTACACCTACACAAACATTCTAATTTTTATATTTTTATACTTTCATTACACTAACCACCCTTGCATAGAAATGAGTGTAATCTTTTAAACAAAAAATGTGATAAATGCAATTAAGTTAAACAAAACATGCTTTATTATGGAGACAAGTCCAAATAATATACAAATCAATGTATCTTTATTATTTTTTGTTACAAAATGCATCAACAATTTTAAAAAGATATTGTTTAAATCGCTCTTATACTATATCGTAACTAACCAAAATAATAAAGAGGAATTGACTAATATATTATTTAGACATGTCTCCACAATATATCATGTTTTGTTTAATTAAATTGCATTTATCATATTTTTTGTTTAAAAGATTATACTTATTTTCACGTGCAGGGGTGATCAGCTATGAAGCACGGATTCGTCAAACACTCTCACGTGTCGGTGTCCGACACGTATCCGACACGGATACACTCGGATTCGCGAAAAATATGTATCCATAGAGTATCCAAAAATTAAAAAAATAAAATTAAATAAATAAATATTAAGACACATATTCGATTCGTTTTCAATAAAGTATAGGATATATAGATTCGTTTCTAATAAAACAAGATAAGATAGATTCGTTTCCAATAAAACATGATAAGATAGACTCGTTTCCAATAAAACATGATAACATAGATTTGTTTTCATTAAAATAGGATAAAATATATTTATTATGGTGAGCAATGATTTTAGGATAGATTCGTTTTCATTAAAATATAATAAGATAGATTTGTTATGGAGGACAGTGATTTTAAATTTCCATATTTTTTAATTTGGATATTTTGATTTACACTTATAATTTTATCATATTTGATGTGTTTTTATTATTTTATACGCGTATCCCTGAACGTAGCGTATACTATATTTTGGAAAAAATATGTGTCGACGTATCGGATACGTATCGTACCCGACACACGTATCGATTATTTGTATAATTTTACTAAAACTCGGGGAGTGTCCACTCTAAAAAACTTACACCTTTTTTTCTTCTCTTTCTCTTTGTTTCTCTTCTACCAAACAACTATAAAACTTAACTTTATTTCTTGTCTTCTTCTTTCTACTCAATCTTTGTTTTCATCTTCCCTCTTGTCATATTCATCTCCAAACCAAACACATTATAAAGGTCCATGATTATGATAGCTTTCCCTACCTTTGTTTTTTTACATGTTTTTTTTAGGATGAAAGAAGAACACTAGCACCACAAAATTTAATTTTCCAGCAAAATATTTATAGACCTTTATTAGTAATTTATGGGCTATCTTAAAGGTTTTGAGAATCACAAGATTAACAAAAACGATCAAGTCTTAACATGACTTCTGAGTATGCTTTATGAAATGAGTTTTAGAAATCATGTTAACCCAAACACGACTTTTAAATCAAGTAAGAAACTATTAATTGGACATTGAAAAAATAAAAAAATTAAGTAAACAACGGAAACAGAGAGAAAAGTGAGTCTAAAAAAACACTAAGGAGAAATTTTTTACTACCAAGTATGTCAGGTGTGTAATAGTTCGCAACTATCACAAACTTCAGATGTTAGTATTACGTAGTGCCTAAAGTGATGATACGTTAATGGTGTATGACATAGAATTGAAAATGGGAAAATTTATATGGGTAGTGTAGTTTGATTATACTATTCTACGTTTGATGTATGTTTTCAAATATTTATGTGATTGAGGTATTTTTTAGTGGACCTCGTGGATGCCATCCACGATTTTACCAAACTCGTAGACCCTATCAACGATTTCCTTACACTATGTCAGGTCCCTGTAAGTCGTGGATCAGGAACACGAGTTTCATGGCAATCTCGTGGACCTCGTAAACGAGTTCCATGCAATCTCATAGATAGCGTACACGAGATCTAAGTCGTGTCTTGAATTCACGACATTCAAACAATATTTATACCCCATCCATCCCGGCTATAAATCACATTGAAGGAAAAAAACCTATGAAAACAACATTTCTAATTATATTTTATTTTAAATTGTATTGACATATTCTAACATTTTAATTTTTTCTATTTTTTTCAGTACAATTTTATCAAAATAATTCGGGATAGGTGTGCTCTTACAAATGTTTCCAAATTCGTTGCAGTCATTGAATGACGTTTATCAAAACTGCAATGAGATGATGGAAATGTTTGCTCGACTACTTCCAACCGCCTTCGCGTCAAGTACTTCTCAAGCTCTTCCTTCACAACAATTTCAAATGCATCAACAACATTATGAGAGTCAAACTCAGACGGATACTTATCCGCAGACATACATTCAAACTCCTCCTCCTCAGCAACAACAATAACAACCCTTTGTGTTTGACGGTTACAGAGCAATGAATGACTACTGCATCTTCTTCGCAATTTCAAGGAATGTCATCAATGTTTGACACAACTTCAGATACTCCATTCTCAACATTCAACTCTCAACAATATTATCAACCGACAATGCCTTCACAACCAAATGAAGACGATGATGAAGACGGAGATGAGGAGCAGACGGAGATGAGGAGCAACCACAACTAGTTAGAGGTGGAAGACAACATCAATCGCAACAACAACAACTAAGAGTCCAACCACCTCGAAGGAGAAAGATACCTGGATGTGGAACATCATCTCATAGACGCCATTAAATTTCTATTCTTGTTTTGTTTTATGTAAAGTAACGATTTTCAAATTCCTACTACAATTATGAAATTTTCTTGTTCTGTTTTCTATGAAATTTTCTTATTATTTCAATTTATGCAATTAAAATATATGTTAATAGTTTTAACAAAAATTATCCAAATTCCATAAAAATATAACTTTACTAAAATTATCATATTCAATTAAATTATTTTTATAAACTAAAAATCATAAAATATTAAAAACAAATTTAAATTTTGTGTAAAGGAAATCAATGAACATACCCCATCCAATCTCGTGTACTCGGTACACGACTATGGAAGTCGTATATCCCATACACAATTTCACTAAGGAGAGAGAAAGCATGCATGATAGGGATGACAAAAAAACCCGACCCTTGGGTACCCGTGGAAATACCCGCAATAATAGCTTATAGGCGGGAGCGAGTTTTGTGATACCCGCTCACGGGTATCCGTAAATTTATATATTTAGTTTTAGTTAAATTTTTATATATATTTATTATTATTTTAAAATTATATATTATATACTTTATTATTATTTCATAATAAATTACACATATTTGACTATGATAATAAACTTATCATACAAATATCATATTATTCATGTAACAATTATTTTTACATATTGATTATTACAAATTATACAAAATATAATTAAAATTAAAACCCATTGGGTACCGCAAATACACACTACCCGTACGGGTACCTGCAAATATTGCGGGTTTGGGCACGGGAAAGCACTACCCGTGCTCATTGCCATCCATCCCTATGCATGGAAATCGTGGATGTGGTCCACAAGTTTCCTGGGAAATCGTGGATGAGGTCCACGAGTTTGGTGAAATCGTGGATGTCATCTACGAGATCCAAAAAATGCATCATTCTCGTAATTACTTGAAAAGTTACCCCAAACGTGGGATAGTGTAGTCAAACTACACTACCCACGTAAATTTCCCATTGAAAATGTTGATTAATGATTAAAATCTATATATTGTGAGTGTAAAGATTTATACATGTGTACTACATCATCACATTTCATTTGAATTACTTTTTTTTTGAAAAGTAAATAACAATTAAATACCAATGATAGAAGATGATGTAGTGTGAGTGTATAAAACTCGTACATTGTCAGTATCAATGTATACATATTTTTTCTCTTACTATAAAACTACACATTATTTATTTATATACACATGTAAAAATATGTTAAAATCAAAATGGTTTAGAAAAAATATATACACTAACCATGTAAGAATTTTTATATTATCACCATATTATTTATCATTCATTTTATTCAATAATTAAATAGGATATTGGTGACAAGATAAATATTATTATTTGTAACTTATAACTTAATTATTATAATGATAAATGACTAATTCCAACTACTATTTTTCATTTTGACTACATATCCGATATAATGATATTTCATTCAGTAATAATTTTATGGTTAAACCAATACATGTACATTATGATATTTATAACTACTAAGGATTCTATCAAATATTTGAAAGAGCAGTACTATAAAAAATATTAAAATATTATGACAACCTTATCCCTGTATTTATATTAAATAATATTTTATGCTGAAAAACAAGAATAAAATAAAAACAATAACTCACCTCTTATTTCTTTGATAATTGTCAAAAACCATTAATTTCTTTGACCAGTCCTTCAATTCATTTCTTTGACTCATACTTCAATTCATTTCATTGACTCATACTTCAATTCATTTCACTAAAACCCACTTTAATTCAAAAGCCATTCCCTTTTTTATTTCTTTCCCCTTCCCAAGTTCCAACTCTCACTGTCTTTTCTCCCTTTCTCTTGCATTCTTCTCTCAAAACCCTACATTTCAAATCTGGGGTTTTATTTTCTCTCTCTGTTCAGACATGATTCTGTGAAAAACAACCTTGCCAGCTTGATTTATCTGTCTTACATTAAAGTTTGAGATTTTCCTACATTTGTTTCCTTTTTCACATTAACACCTGTCATGAGTTTTCAATACTTGCACTGTTTTCAGCTCTACCATTATTTCCTTTCTTCTATTATTTGATATTTCTTGTTGGGTCATTAGATTTGTGTTAAAAATTCAATCTTTCCATCATTGTTAGCGCTTTTAGCTTTGCCCCATTATTTGTAAACCTGGCAAAACCCGTTTTTGGTATCTTTAACGATTTGGGTACAACTCTAAGAAGTGAAAACTTTGGTGGGGTTGAGTAGAATCTTAGCGTAGTTACATAGGTAGCATAAAGTTTGTTTATTTATTACAAAATCTCACATTAAATGCATGGATGGGAGAGAAGCTATGGCATTCTCTGGTGGGTCAGGTTCATATTACATACATAGAGGAGGGGTTGCAGGGTCTGGTGGGGGGTTTCCGGCGGCCGCACCCCCTCCTGGTTTTAGACCTTTGTCAAACACTGGCATTCAAACTCAGTCAATTGCAATGACTGGTGTTCGTTCTTCTGCTTCTACATTTTCAACTGTAGAGCCTCAAACCCGTCCTGTTTTTAGTCATGATAGCGTTAGCATCGGTGGTGGCGTGTCTTCTGGTGGGGTACCTCCCCCTCCTCCTTCTTCAGGTGATCCTGTGAAGAAGAAAAGAGGGAGACCCCGGAAATATGCTCCTACTGATGGAGCTGTTTCTTTGAAACTTTCTCCAATTTCTGGTGACGCTAATTGTACACCTGGTTCAATCACACCTTCGGAGAAAAAAGGTAGAGGGCGCCCACCTGGATCTGGAAGGAAGCAACAGCTAGCATCTCTAGGTATATTCATGTCGGTGTTATCAATTCTTGTTGATTGTGTTTGTATTATGTTTGATAGTTTCTAGATGTAATTTATATGGATAAATTTTCTCTTTAGGATTTGTGTTTTGTTTCAATTTGGAGGTAGATGGCATTTTATTTTCTTGTTAGTGAAATTGGTTTAAGACTCTAAATTAGTCTGGTGATGAAGTGAGCAAGTAAGGAATTTGTTAATGTATATAGAGATCCCAATCCACTAAATAGCCTAAGGGTAGATACACCCTTACTTGCTCACTGTAGATACAAACTACTTTAGATAAGCCTTTTCAGTGAAACTGTTGAATTTCCAAGTTTCCATTTTATTATCGTTGTATTCTCCTGAAGAATAGGGGTTCATTGCTGTCTTTTCATATTGCTGAACTCTATTTTAAAATCCATTATCATGCAGAGGCAGTGTTGCTGTTATTCTTCCATTTCTAGATGCTTTATAGTTTATACTAGTAACTTCTGTTTATTCTTTTTCTGTCTATCTATTCCATTTTCCTCTGTTATTTGCTATCATTTAGTTTTATGTTGTTGGTTAGCCCTTGCTGTGTTATTGATATGTTTTGGTTTCTTCTGACATGGTTACTGGTTACTTGTTAGTAATAAATTCTGCTTCCAAAATCTCTAAAGTTAAAGAAAAACTAATAGTGGTAAAGAAATTTTCTGGACATGTGTAGGATTGATTAAAGTGAGGCAATTATATACAAACATGTCACCATCATCGTGATTTTTGATGTTCAGCTTCTTTACTAACTTCAATACTTATCACTCGGTAGTCCGGGCTTATATTTATGGATTTAAAATCCTTGAAAAATTACACACTTGATTTTTCACTTTTCTGTTTCCTTTCACATGCTACTGTTTGCTCATGTTAGTAACAAGCAATATCATGTTTATTTGTCTATGGTGTGGCCTTTTAACATTTTTGCTGATTGCTTCCTAGGTGAATGGATGAACAGTTCAGCAGGGCAGGCTTTTTCACCTCATGTTATCTCCATTGGAGTTGGGGAGGTAGTTATATTCCTCCAGTTCATTATAATATAGGTTTTCTATTTTTATTTCTTTATTTAGTTCTTTGTTCCTTTTCTTAATCTTGAATACAAAGATGTTGAGGGCCTGTATACTTCAAAATGGAAAAAAATCAAGTAGCAACACAAGAAAAAAATATATTTTCCTGACCCTATACCGATACTAGTATCACCCTATACCGGTACTAGTATTGGTTACAATACACTTATTCTTGAAATATATAGGATACAATATGTTTTGGATATATATATATATGTTTACGTATGAGATACGATACGTTAGGGATACGATGAAGTATCAGTGCTTCATAGGATCGAAGCATCTAATTTCAATTTCAGTTTTAAATAAATAGCTTAGTTACTTCATTCGCTGGTTTCTCTGTAGTTTTTTTTGGAGGATTTCTTATCTTTCTGTCTTGTAAATGCTCTCCCTTCTTGATGGATCTTTTTTCTACACAAAAATTAATTTATTCATCATGGAAACCTTCAAGATTCATCTTTATTGATGTACAAAGTACAATATTCCATAAGTTTCTTGAATTATATGTTTTTATTGTTTCAGGACATTGTAGCAAAGTTATTGTTGTTATCACAGCAGAGACCAAGGGCACTGTGCATCTTATCGGGCACTGGGACAGTTTCTTCCGTTACTCTGCGGCAGCCTGCTTCTACCAATGCCAGCGTAACTTTTGAGGTAAAACCCCTAATCGGTGATGCTTGATGTGCCTAAGGTTGGTTCTTATGTTGTATTAAGAAACTTTATTTTTTCCGCTTTCGCAGGGCCGATTCCAAATATTATGCTTGTCAGGTTCCTACATGGTTGCTGAAGATGGTGCACCGTCCAATAGAAAAGGTGGCATAAGTGCCTCCCTTTCTAGCCCTGATGGTCATGTTATTGGTGGCAGTGTTTCTGTGCTTATTGCTGGGAGCCCAGTGCAGGTATGTTCTTGATTGCCATAACTTGCTCTTATTTTTGTTCACGTATTCATGCTGTTAATTCTGAAACTTTTGGTTAAATCAACTACAAAGTGAGGAGAGAGACGCTAACTAGGTTGCTTAGGCATGCTTATACTTCTATGGTTTCCATGTTCAGCATGCAGGTGGTTAGATTCTTATGTATCCTATGGTGCTTCACATTTAAACTAAAATAACATTAATAACCAAAAAACACAAAAATAGATGCATGGGTTAAGCTTTTTCTTGCTGCAGGTGGTAGTGTGCAGTTTCCTATATGGTGGTAAGAGGACTAAGCAAGAGACTACTACCAAAGAAGACGGTAGTTCTGAGCCTCAAGGTAGTGACAAGTTATCTTCTCCAGCCAGTGCTCCTCCACCTAGTCAAAACTACATCTCTTCTGCAACAGGCATGTTGCCTGGATCGCGAGCAGAAGATGTGAAAAGTGAACAACTGCATACTGGCATTGATTTAACGCGTGGGTGAAAATTATTTATTCCGGAAGAGAACATTTCAGTTTTGTATGTATCTGTTGTTGTAAATTAACTATGTGAGCAATGTGACTCTGCTTGTTAATTCTTATTGGTATGGGACAAGCATGTACTAACATGCTGTGAAACAAATGCATTATTCATGGTTACAATTCTTGACTTTTACAAAAATGTTTGGTGAGATCAAGGCAAATACACTTCAGTGGTAAGCATGTTGTCTTGAGTGAAGTTCAATGAGTTCTGGGATCCCACTTTCAGGAGCAGACACTATTTAACATTGAAACATGGCTCTCTAATAGAGGGGTGTGTAAGGTTGGAAATGAGTCGAACCGAGTCGAACTAGAATTCAACTCGATAAGGATTTACATAGTTCGAAACTCGACTCGAGTTCGATACGAGTTATTTTATAACTCGAGTTCGACTCGACTAAAACTCTTGAATTGGTTCATTTGTACAACTCAAATAATAAATTCATTTTAAAAAATACTACAAAGGGTTATATATATAACATTGTTTATATATAATAATAATAATAAACATAAAAAATAGTTTAGTCTCATGTTAAATTACATTAGTTACACTCAATTTTAACCATTCATTTTCTTAAATTCAACGAATCAAATGTGTGAAACTTAAAAGATAATTAAGATTTTTCTTTTTCTCTCTTCTTATTTCACTCACCCTTATGATCTGTTGTATTTAAGAAAATGAATGACTGAGATTGAATGTAACTAGTGTAACTTAATTTGGGTGTAAACAAACCCTTCTTCATATATATATATATATTGATCTCAAGTTCACAATCATTTATTTGACGAACGTAATTTTCAGTTCAAATTCGACTCATTTGGTTCATGAACTAAGTTTATCAAACTAAATAACCAGTTAAGTTTCAAATGAATATTAAGTTAATTCGGTTAATTGTCAACCCTAGGTGTGAGGAGGATCCTATTTTAGCTACCTAGTTTGACCTGATCATAATTGAACTCGCATATACTCACCTTTCATTGGGTCCAGGACTAAATTTAGGTTCAAACATTGACCCTAAACAAGATTTAGGGTTGGGTATAAATTTATATTTTTAATCGTGTGAGATGAGTCAACTTTGAGTCTTTGAGTTATTTACATCTTGACCAATTACTCTCAGATATTCAAGATAGCAAGTCATTTGCAAATTACATTACTAAAAGTTCTGTAGCAAGTTTGTAATAGAGGCACACCGGCACTCAGATCCTAATAAAACCAGACAATATCATAAAGACAAGCAAGGTCTTGTTGAGTTTGTCAACACCAAATTGCACAATAATACAAGTTCAGAGGGAACAATATAAAGTCAAGAAGAGATGCTTGAACATTTATGACATACACTCTCTTAAGCTGCTATATCCCTTGCCATCACACAATACCTAGTAACTTTCGGATGTCTTGCTGCAATATCATTAAAAAAGATGTCAGCAAAGTTACAAAGGAAATATGAATCTCAACAACAATATAGAGAAATACTGCCTTTACCTCAGCACTGAGAGGAGAAGTTGTCGGATAATAGCGATCCACCACTTGTCCGTCCCTGTCAACCAGAAACTTCGCGAAGTTCCACTGGATATCATCCTTAAAAATTCCCCATTTAGCTGTCTTTAAGAATTTATACAAAGGAATAGAATTCTCCCCATTCACTTCAATCTAGCACAATGACAAAGGAGGTGTGAATATATGAACCAGTACATGTCGCAGTTCTTCCAAAGATGTTAGCAGAAGTTAATACAAAATAGCAGTAATCTTATAATCATTGTTCAATTAATTGCAACTAGTCAAGCAACATTTTAGGTTCTTAATTCTAGAGTTCAGATGAAAACAATGTAATGTGGGAAGAATTTTTTCACTTCCTGCAAAGCCACTTTTTCTGGTGCTAGTGGATGGTAAATGGTGGTAGAAGTAAAGCGTGCGAGCAAAAATAGAGTATGAGGAAATTTCAAGAGTGTGGTCTCTGAGCTTATATTGGAGATTTTTTAGCATACTATCTAGACTCTGTAGTAGTACAACTTTAGTAGGAGGTCACACTGAGAAAGATTATTTTGCACCTCTAGTATTATGTAGTATTGTAGCTATTCTTGATATTGTCTTGTGGTTTTTCTTCAATGTTGAAGAGAATTTTCCTCCATAAATATGGTGTGCAGTTAATAATCTTGCTGGTGTAAATAGTACTAACTCGTGTGCTTTATATTATAATTATGCTTTTTATAATGCCACTACGACAAATACATAACCTATACCCAGGGTAATGGCAAGCATTAAACAGAAGGCAGAGACACAAAATCTCTAGTATTCTTTCTTCAGCCTAAGTACTCATAAAGTAGGAAGCTGGAAGTCGGAAGAGAACAGCTGAATACAAGTTTGGCATATTATAGTGCCCGGGGTAGTGAGTAATAAAATAAGCTTTCAAAGCTTAAATGTGAAGCTACCTTATCAAAGATGGGGAATTCTGATTTGAAGCGAGTGCAGACGAAGTCCACAATTTGATCATTGCTGCCGGGTTCTTCCTCGCCAAATTGATTACATGGAAAAGCTAGAATCTCTAAGCCTGAATAAGCTATCCAACTCAGTCATTTGCACTAATTAAGCACAGATAATTAAGAACACTAAAAGCTACAACATTTAGGATATATTTGGATAAACAATTCAGCAGAGTGCCTATTCAATAACTTTTTTTTTTTAAATAGAAGTTATTTTCATAAGCTAATGTCACAAACTTAATAAAATAACCTAAACATGAAGTTATTGTTCGTAAAGGACCAAATAAGTGTGCATAGTTATCATTGATTCAAATAAGGACCAAATAAATGTAAATGAAAAATTGGAAACCTTTGTCTTTATACTTGTTATATAATTGATTCAACTCTGCATAGTTTGAGTTGGTCAAGCCACTGCCTCAATCCAAAACAACAAAAAAACAACAATCACAAATAATTTCACATTAATGATAATTTGAATTAGATATAAAATGGACACTCATAATACCATTTGGAAGCAACATTAATAATCAAGAGAACTTTGCCCTTATAAGTGGCAAGATCAACATCATTACCATTAGAATCCTGCAAGTGAAGGCAAAAGAAGAGTGGAAAATTGATGGAAATAAAGTCAAAGGAGAGAGAGAGAGAGAGGAAAAAGGGTAAGTGAGATGAAAGAGAAAGAAGAAGGAACCTTGACAGTAAAATCGTACACAGAGGTTGGATCCTTGGTTGATTCGGTGGTCATGATGTGCTAGCAAAAACAATGAAGAGAAGAGAAGAGAGAAGTTTCAGTTGGGTCAGAAGAAACTGAGTTTAGAGCACAACAATCAAGAGTAGGAATGCTTTTCTATCTCAAAAACAAAAATGTTAAAGGAAAATGATATATTTTTTCCATCGTACCATTACTTTTGTGGAAATCGAATAGTTTATACAAATGCACAATATCATCCGCCCTTTGAAAAGTTAATAATAATCAAATATCAATGATGAATAATATAATAATAATGTATAAATCTTGTACAACTGTCAGTATATATATCTTTTTTCTCTTTATTATAACTAGCGTGTTGACAGGCAGTATCGTGTCTGTCAACCCGCTTTCTTATTGTTTGTAATGTGTATTCTACATATTAAGTTGTATTATATATTGTAATTTGCAGTTGAATATATATTTGTTTGAGGTAATTGTTCAATCTTCATTAAAGAAATGATGCATATACAATTGTGTTCATCAAGAATAGAGTCTTGATATCTTCACTTAATTTTATTTTCTAGCGTATTAACAGACACTATCGGGTCTGTCAACCCAATTTCCTATCGTTTGTATTATGTATTCTACATATAAAAATGATTTTTATTTAATTAATTAAAATCTATTGAGTAAATCTATTGCATTGGTCACAATGTATATCCATTAAATTAAAAAATAGGAGTGCATGAAATATATTGCATTGGTCACAATGTATGCCATTGAGTAAAGAGAATGTGAATATTTGACATTTAAAACATCCACTACACGTTATAAACAATATGAAAGCGGGTTGACAGACACAGTAGTACCTGCCAATACGCTAGAAAATAAAATTAAGTGAAGATATCCAGACTTTATTCTTGATGAACACAATTGTATATGTATCGTTTCTTTAAGATTGAACAATTACCTCAAACGAATATATATTCATATGCAAATTACAATATATAATACAACTTAATACGTAGAATACACATTACAAATAATAGGAAAGCGGGTTGACAGACACAGTAATGCTTGTCAACACGCTAGTAAGGATAAAATTAGAAGTTAAAAAATGAAATTAGAAGTGATAAAATATGAAATAAATGTTTATTGGTATAAGTATATATAAAAATGAAATTATAAGTTATAAAATAAAATTAGAAAGTTGTAAAATATGAAATAAATGCTTATTAATATAAGTATATATAAAGATGAAATTAGAAGTTATAAAATAAAATTAGAAGTTATAAAATGTGAAATAAATGTTTAGTAGTATAAGTATATATAAAGATGAAAGTATAACTTATACAATAAAATTAGAAGTTATAAAATATGAAATAGGAAAACCCAAAATAACTTTATGAAAGTTAGGTTAGATTAGGTTTTTCCTTTATTAAGTAGTATGATTTTTTAAATTAATTTTTTGAAGGGCAAAATAGAAATATATAAATTATGCCATGGTGGTGGTTACACCATGTTTTGGCTTTATATATAGTATAGAAAGATAAAATTAGAAGTTATAAAATGAAATTAGAAGTTATAAAATAAAATTAGAAGTTATAAAATATGAAATAAATGTTTATTGGTATAAGTATATATAAAAATGAAATTAGAAATAATAAAATAAAATTAGAAAGTTATAAAATATGAAATAAATGTTTATTAATATAAGTATATATAAAGATGAAATTAGAAGTTATAAAATAAAATTAGAAGTTATAAAATATGAAATAAATATTTAGTAGTATAAGCATATATAAAGATGAAAGTATAACTTATACAATAAAATTTGAAGTTATAAAATATGAAATAAGAAAACCCAAAATAACTTCATGAAAGTTAGGTTAGGTTTTTCCTTTATTAAGTAGTATGATTTTTTTAAATTAAATTTTTGAAGAGTCAAATAGGAATATATAAATTATGTCATAGTGGTGGTTACACCATGTTTTGGCTTTATATATAGTATAGATTGATGGCAGGACAAAAAATTAACTTACTAGAACAAGTGGATCCCATCCCTTATTCTTTTTATAGTTGTAACGTTTTATTTCAGAGGTTTTAAGGTAAAACATTATTTCAGGAGTTATAATAAGATTTCTACACTAGAACACTCTCATTGAGTCGTTGCTTTATTAAAATAACTTTTAATAATGATGATATTTTAATAACTTATTTTAATAACTTTTAATAATGATGATATTTCAACTTCCCTCTTACCAAAATCACCGGTCTAAAACATCCTCAAGCTTTTATATAGATTTAAAACCTAATAGAACATTATGGTATCAACCTATATGATGAGGAATTTGTTTAAATTTTTTACTGAAAAATATCATGAAATCATAATAGTTAAAATGTTTTTTTTGCCATGTGTTACAATCCTCGTCCAGTACTAGATTCTGTAATACTAGAGAGAAATCCCATCTGATTTATAATAAAACATTATGATGATATCATACAATCCTCATCTACTACTAGACTCTGCAGTACTAGAGAGGAATCTCATCTAATTGTATAGAGACTTGGTTGTTGTATTATTCATCATTCACAATCCACAACTAAGCAAGTTTGCATCTTGATAAGGAAGTAAACCAACAAAATAGACAAACAATTGTATATCTAAACAAAGCTTAAGCAACAATGTACACACAGTAGTAAAGTGCACAATTTCATGAAAGATGAACAAATCTCAGAGATCCAGGATAAACTGTTTACATACATGAAAATGTAGGAATTGCACTAACATATGCAATACATTTCTTATTTATAACATTATTCATTTATTGGCAGCTCCAATCACTCATGTCTTCATGCATCCAACAACTTCTGTAAGTCCTTCTGTATACATCATCAGCAAGAGAAACATTCTATTAGTGTAAAAGTTTCAAGTATGTGAAGGCACTAATAATATGAGAATAGAGTATCTCCTGAGAATATTGGTGCCACCATGAAAATTGTCTTACCTCAATGCTTAGAGGAGAAGTTGTTGGTGCATAACGTTCAACAGCATTCCCATTTTTATCAACAAGGAACTTGGAGAAGTTCCATTTGATGTTATCTCCAAAGAGTCCACCTTTGCTTGATTTTAGAAACTTATAGATTGGAGCAGCATTGTCACCATTCACATTCACCTATATCAAATGCAAATAGACATGATCTAAGTATACATTCAGCACTACTGTAAAAAACTTCAAACATAGAGGTTTCTCCCATCTGAGATGAAATCCTTACTGAAATTAAAATATTCTACAAGAATCTAACAATTTGTTGAAAAATCCTTATTCCGGATGATTTCCAGCCTTCCACTCAGTAACTCTTTGCTCCCTTTTCCCCGAAGGGTCTGTTTGCGAGTTGGGTTTTAGAGGACAATGAAGATTTCAGAGCCATAAAATTCACTTGTGAGATGATTCTGAAGTCTTCTCTTTCCCTTTCTTCTTCTCTAAAACCTAACTCGTAAACGGACCTTAAAAAGTACCAACTAGTCACAACGCACCTCACAATTCATACCAAGTGGATGCCTAAAATCATCCAAACACTAGTTCAATTTAACAAGACAACAGGCTTAAAGTTCATGGCTCCTCTTTGATCTTAAATATCCAACACTATAACTGCCAACAAACCTGAGAATTTGGGATATTGAAAAGAGTCTCTTAAATATATGCTGAAATTGCTTTAATGCAATGAAGAACAAAATTGACATGGGCATAAAGTCTTGAAGCCGATATAATTAATATTTACTTCAAGGATTCAACTTCAAGTATTAATACATTAGGTAACCTAGGCTGGAAGTGTGGCAAATAACAGAAAAAGTCATCTGCTTTACTAATAATAATCTCTCTAGTTTTCACACAAAAGGTTACTATGGCATGCATTTAGAATTTACTCAAGGGATCAATCATTTGGAGATTAACGGAACACATATGTGCTGGACAGACAAGACTATAGTCTATAGATATATGGAGGACTTGGTATTTATCTGTATGAATGGAATCTCAAGCAGTGATAATAAGCACAGGTTGCACATACCTTGTCAAAAATGGGAAACTCGGCTTTGAAGCGAGTACAAGCGAACTCTACTATCTGCTCGTTAGAGCCAGGCTCCTGTTCTCCAAACTGGTTACATGGGAATGCCAGAATTTCAAGACCTGAATAAAGAAAGACCATGAATTTTAGAAAGGGTGTGGGATCCCACATTAAGTTAGTTGATTGAGCTTAAAAAACACGCCAAGCTTAAGTGTTTGCAAATCGCAACAATAGGTGTAGAAAGAAACATACGAAAAGGGACAAAATGGCATAAGAACAGACAACAACAACAGACCTTTCCCTTTGTATTTCTCATACAACTGATTCAGCTCTGTGTAATTGGAATTAGTCAAGCCACTGCATCAAAAATGAATGCACATCAATAATGTTAAAGGAATACAAATAATACTAAGGATGAGGCCTGTCCCATTTTCTGTGTCTCATTGTGTCTCCATCCAATTGAAAATTGTCATATACTTAAAAAAAAAACATAAAAACAAAATATAATTTTTTTATGTTAATTTGTAGAATTTGATTGGTTTGGGACATGAGGAAGGAAATATTTAGGGATAGAGGATCTTGGTTCTAATACTATAACCACAACAACAAGTCTTTAGGGTTGCTATATGGGTCAAATAACATCATATTAGACTATTGATATCTAAATCTCTTTAGGTGATTGCACTACCCTCTATGTGATCTACTCTTCTTTCTAGAGCTTCTAGAGGTCATGCCCAAATACTAAGGCGGAATTTTATTATTTTTCAACAAAAGGTACTATCTCAACTTTCTATACAAAAAATTCATTTTTATCTATACTTTCAATTTATTTTCCAATTACAGGCAAAAAACTCTCCAACATATATAAAACTTTATTACAATCTCTGCCAATTTTGGGGGCAAAAAAGGTATCTGGTTCACTAGATTTGGAACTCAATATAGAGCTTGCACTATTGAGTGAAATTAATAAAATTATTATAAGTTAAAGCTAGCCTATTAAGTTTGAACCTCTGGCAAAACAATAAGGTTGATTATCTTATGATCCGAGATTATGAGTTCAAATCATGAAACAGTTTATTCGCTTACGAAAAGTAAGACTGCATATATCGGCCCTTACGAGACCCTACCAAGTATAAGGCTCATACACGTGGACAACATTTTTTTAAAAGCTAACTTATTACCTTCCAAATACATAGTTAAATAAGGAAATTGAAGAGGGAGAGAAAAAAAAGAGAATTTGGGAGTACCATTGTGAGGCAACATTGACAATAAGAAGGACCTTTCCTTTGTAGGCACCAAGATTAACATCATTTCCCTTGACATCCTATAAAAATAACAACAAGTCTTAATCAAAGATTGAATGATGTTATAATACTCTATCTTAAATTATATTTTTTGACAATATATTTATCTCTAAATATTTCCTATTTATCAGTATAAGCATAAAACCTCATATATATATATATATATATATATATATATATGATAGGTTAAATTACTAAATAAACTAATATTTAAAAGAATAAAATTAAGCTAGTAAAAAACTCATACTACATTCCAATCCTTATTTTTCCATATACTAGCTAAATAGGATAAATTACTAAGGTTAAAAATAAAATTAAGTTAGTAAAAAAAAAAACTCATATTACAAATCAATCCTTATTGCTTTTCTAACCCTTACCTGCAGTCTAGATTGTGCATTTTGTTGAAGCCACTAGGTTTTACTAACGGTCCCTTCACTCTATCGTTTCTCTCCCTTATGTCATTCAAAAGATACCCTGGTCGCTAGATCTAACGAGGTTCAATTGTTCTTTGCTTCCTATTTCTATCTTTCTAGTTCCTCCATGAGTCTCATGAATAAGTAGAGGAAGGTTCGCTGGATTGAAAGAGAAAGAAGATGGAAAGAGGTTGAGAAAAGGGAATATGGGATCTCCAATTCAACCTACACTCCAACACAATCATCCCACACAATCTAATCAAGGTGTACTGATAAACAAGATCAATATAAATGAAAGGGATGATGAAGCATCAATATAACATACCTTAACAGTGAAGTCATAGACTGAATTGGCGTTTGATGGGGTAGCCATAGTGTGATCTTTTCTCGAACAGAAATGTTTTGGTTTTGAAATTGAAAGACCCAGTTTTGGTTTAATGGAAAGACTAAACAATGAAATTTGATTATGGTTGTTAGGAATATTAGAGAAGGAGTGAAAAGAAGAAGAAAGAGGAGCAGCTAGCCTTGTAGTAGTAGTAGTTATGTTGTTTCTACCAAACAATGTGAAGAAGATGCGATTTGTTGATGCACAAATCATTGAGAAAGATCGATACAAATTGAGATATGTTACAAAGTTTAAAGCATATACTTTCTCTGCGTATAAATTAAGTAACAATAGTTAGAGTTCCACTTGGCATAGTTGGGTCCATTATATTATTCCATTGATTTCATAGCATATACACGTTGATGCTTTGCATGAGTACACGTGGGGAGTGGATGAGTGGCGCGGCAGAAAACAATGTTATGCATGGTTGAAAACTTGTTTGTGTCTCGGTACTATGAGCATGAGTTGAGACGGATTAATGTTTGCCTTTATTCAACCTTGATATTGGTTGAGTTATTTTTTGAATTCAGACCTAATTCTAAATTTGAAGTTAATCCGGCCCTAAATATTGATCGGACCAACCTTTAAATCTGGTCTGATCCTAGATCCAATTAAATATAATGCATACATGAAGTCTTTTTAATATTAGTTATTATTATGAATATGCAATTTGACATATAAAATGATATATGTATATATATTGTGAATTATATGTATATGATAAAAAATTAGAGAATCAATCATACTTTCGACCAAAAAGATGTCATTATTCGATACAATTGAATAAAGACACATACAAATACGATGAGTGAGTGACTATGGGCAGGGTTGGGTCGGATCATGTTTGGTCTTTATCCGATCATAAATATTGAATGATCTAATTTTTTAACCCAGATCCAATCCTAGGTCTGATGAGACACGATCCTATTTGGGCTTGATTATGATCTGACCATACTGGGTGAACGGGTAGGGCCTGATCCTACTCATCCCTACTCAATACACTATATATTGTCAATGTAAAAGTTTATACAATTAATAAATTATTTATTTATATTACTTTTATTTAAGACTTAATATGATTAAATATGAATGATGAATGATGAATGATATAAGAATAGTGTAAAAAATTATACTATCAGTATATAAATCTTTTTATCTTATTTAATATAAAAAGGAAAAAATATTGAAAAATAATTATGTTTTTATGAGAAGTGTAAATTCAGTTTTTTAATATTAGTATTTCTTTATTGTAGTTCACTTATTAATACAACAATTTTTATTATGCCAAAAATAGAATATATCAAAATTCAATGTAAAGATCTGGAATTCCCCTAGTGATGCGCTACATCTAACAGTAACAACCATAGATGACAGAATTGGAATTTTATGTTATATTTGAGTGAACAACCAAAATTTTACGATAATAACATCCTAAAATCACAAGACACAACCACAAAAAGTTTGAAGCTCAAATTTCCCATAGTCATGCACTACGTGCAACAGTAACAATCATATATGGGGAAATTTTGAAATTCATTTATATTTGAGTGAACAACCAAAACATTGCATCAATAACATCCTAAAATCACATGACACAACCATACAAAGTTTCAAGCCAAAATTCAAAGGCTAACTAATTTAACTGAACAATAAAAATTCAAGACATATTCAAAATAAAACTTCAAAAATAGAAAAGAAATGGAAAATATTTTTTATTTTATTTTCAAGAGGGAGTTTTCAGATATAGTATGAAAAGTCCAATATAATAGATTTTTCTACCTCAAATGCATACAAAATTTGTCCAATTCTGATAAATAGTACAACATGTATGCCAAAAATAGAATTTATCAAAATTCTATGCAAAGAGCCCAAATTTCTCATAGGGACGCACTACATGCAATACTAACAACCAGACAGGGCATAAATTGAAATTTGTGCTAAGTTTGAGTTAACAACCAAAACATTGCAATAATAACATCCTAAAATCATAGGAAACAACCACAAAAAGTTTCAAGCCCAAATTTCCAGTAGTCATGCTCTACATGAAAGAGTAACCACCGTAGAGAAGAGATTTGGAAATTAATGTTATATTTGAGTAAACAACCAAAACTTTGCATCAATAACATCATAAAGTCATAGGACACAATAACAAAATGTTTCAAGCCTAAATTCAAAGCCAAACTGATTTAACTGAACAAGAAAAATTCAAAACAAAGAGCCTGAATTTTCAGGATTTCTATATGGGATTTTTTAGACATAGTATGAAAAGAACGATAGAATGGATTTTTCTAACCCAAATGCATATAAAATTTGTCCAATTATGATAAACAGTTCAAAAGTTACGCCAAAAATAGAATATATCAAAATTCAATGCAAAGAACCGAATTTCTCCTAGTGATGCGCTACGTGCAACAGTAACAACCATAGAGGGCATAATTGGAATTTCATATTATATTTGAGTGAACAACCACAATTTCGCGACAATAACATCCTAAAATCATAAGACACAACCGCAAAAAGTTCCAAGCCCAAATTTCTCCTAATCATGCACTACGTGCAACAGTAACAACCATATAGGGAATAACTGGAAATTCATGTTATATTTGAGTGAACAATCAAAACTTTGCATTAATAACATCCTAAAATCACATGACACATCCACAAAAGGTTTCAAGCCAAAATTTAAAGCCTAACTGATTTGTCTGAACAAGAAAAATTCAGCACAAAATCAAAGTAAAACTTCAAAAATAGAAAAGAAATGGAAAAAAGTGTTTTTTTATGGATTTTTAGGAGGGAGTTGTGAGACGTAATATGAAAAGTTTGATATAATGAATTTTTGCTATGCCAAATGCACATAAAATTTCTCCCTTTCTGATAAACAATTCAAAAGTTATGCCAAAAATATAATTTATCAAAATTCAATTCCAAGTGTAACGCCCCGAAAATTACTCCATAAATATAATGCTCAAAAATGAGTAAATTTTTTTTTGAATAATGTAACGTAAACTTATCATCTTTATATTCGTTTCTTTTTCGGGACATCATTTTAAGTAACATATATTGCAGAAAACAAAAGTTGTTACCTAATGGTAACAAAAAATAACACAATATAACTTTGAATAATACTTCATTTAATAACGGAAAATATCTGTACGAAATACAAGGTAGAAGAAATATTCGCCCAAACTGAAATTACACAAAAGGCTGAGACATCCAACACATCAAAAAGTACCCTACACAGATCTAAGTCGCAAGGGCTTGTGTAGGTGTACTGAACTCCCTCAATCTTTCATGCCCCCTCCTGGTACATCGAGAAGCGGTAACTCTGAATCCTCCCAGAATGATCCATCTGAATAAAACGCGATCCAAAAACAAATAGAGAGAAGAGGGAGTAAGACATCTAATGAATATTACTCATTGACGGCGTGGAATTACATGAAATATCACATCCAGACAGACATGCGTAATAAACACAATATATACATCACATATAAAAATGCACAATGATGAATGATGTTATAATCTAAGATTATGAGGATCAAAGTCCACAATCTCAATATATGAATGTCATGCTTGTTTCATCCATCCTTTCACCAATATCCTCCAAATATATTATTCGAAAATAACCAAGAGTACAGGTCTCATAACAAGCCGATTTGAACGCACCAAAAATTATTCCTCGGAAGGATATATGATCGATATGTTCCGAAGAACTGTCCATTTCAGGACGGTGTCGTATCAAACACTTTCTAGGCACCCCTCTCATTGATCCTGATTGCAAAGAGGGGTTGTTAGAGATCGTCTAGTTTGCACTGTGAGAACTGTCCGATCCAACAGAATACCTCATCCAGGAATACAAGGGACTCGTCTCACCCTCAAGACTTTGTTGACGAACCACCGCCACCGTCGTTCCTCTCAACATCTCGGGGCTCGTTTGTCTCTCGTAAATTTCCTCTCCAGTACTTCATTATCCATAATGAGTATGCACACTAACCGAGGTTAGCCGATTAAATCTTTTAATCATTATTTTATATGATCGGCCCAACCTAAGACATCTCTTAGAGGAATGCTTCTTGTGGGACCCGATCTTACGTCAACACATAAATAGAGGAATAACATCCCTACCACTACGAACCATCGCTGAATCACCCTGGACGACCACATGGCTAAGCCTCTTACATTCAGACGACCTTGCTGCGTGGTATCTTGTAATCCTTTTTTTTTGGGCATCACCCTAATCACGACATCAAAGTCGGAAACCTTGCCCTAAATAAGGCGCAAGAACAAATGTACTCATATATGTTTGTCGATTTTGGGCACCAGACTCAATCATATGAGTCACGGTCTTTCCCAAGTGTAAAGACACTTCACACCCAAGCTAGGGCTATTGCCTAAGCAATCAAACAATCACAATCAGTCAAAAATACTGTTTGTCTTTCATCCAAGCGAGAGCCTGCGCTCAAGCGACCAATTAATCAAAACATACTCAATTTCATGCATGGTTCTCGCTCGAGCGAGGGACTGCCGCTCAAGCTAAAAATCCATCAAAAACTGGTCAAAATATCTGTCTGGATTTGCCCGGGCGAGGTACGGTCGCCTGGGCGCCAAAAACGCCCAAAACAGGTTGTTTGGCCCTCGCCCAAAACAGGCTGTCTGGCCCTCTCCCAAGCAAGGCTGGCTCGCCCAGGCGAGGGGTTGCTCGCCTAAGCGCTATTTGGAACCATTCTTCTCTGTTTCTCCCTTGCCCGTGCGAGGTGGTCCAGTTACCATGACCATTTTCCTCACCCTTTTGCGCTACCGAATCGAAACTCTCAGCTGTTTTCGATCCCAATGCATTTTAGTTTCTCGAGTGGTGTTCCTTCATGGATAAACACCATAATACTTGATATTTTAAGCTACCCTAATCATACAACTTAATAAAGTATCCGAACAAAATCCAGGCAAGCAAAATAATTGATTAAGTACGGGTTTTCTTAATACACAAATATAACTCCAAACTTTTGAGATAGTTTAGGAGATCCGGATGTCATATCCGGACACCACTATGTCACGATGTATTCTCCCTCACCTTAGATTGTCGTGCTTGATTTTCTTTACGAGAGAGTGGGTTGGTTGACCGACTTCGAGAGCTTCGAGACTAAACATACAAAAACAATTTAGTGATTTGCAATTTAGATTTCTTCATAATAACTTGAAGGTAAAGACATTGTTTAACACTTTGATCCATTTATGAACTCGACAACTTTCATCCATGCGGTCCAAGATTCACATTTTTGAACTATCCTTTATCATCGAAAGTCTTGTTCCTGATTTCCAACATTTTCCAAGGTGAGATTTTAATAAAGTTTACACTTTTATCACTTCCTAACACTTTAAGTTTATAAAGTCAAGACTTTTATAAGTCATCTTTTATCCCAAGTCATTACTTGAACTTGGAAATCAAAGTATATCCTTTACTAATCAACCTTTAACTCATAATATTTTTACCACAACACATCCATAAACATTTTGGATTTCAAAGTTGGAAACTAAACTTTTCCTAAACACATTTAGGTCATGATTTAGACCTAAAGCTAAGGAAAGTTTTGATCTTTCAATTTATCATTAAACACTTTAAAGGTTCATTTCATAACAAAATCATCCCCTTTGAAATAAAATCAAACCTCAACATAAAAGTATACTATTCTAAACTTGTCCAAGGCCATGGTTTTTCAAGCAAAAAACAAGTGAAAAATCCAAACTTTGCATGGTTAGAAAAATCCTTAAATGTTCATTTGATATACAAACCATCACCTTTAACCATGTTCAAATACCAACAAAATACTAACTCTTTAAACATCAAACTAAAACAACCCCATGAACACAAAGAGTTCATGGTTTCAAAATAACTTTCAAAGTTCAAGAAATATCTATTTGGAGTTTTGAACATAAAAAGAGTTAGAAAGATTTTTAGAACATTTCAACGGTTGAAAATGTTCATAACATACATATAAACATCATATTAAAATTTCATAAACATCTAATGGTTGGATCTTAAGAAGATGAAGAATCAAAATGAAGAAGAATGGAGAACTACCTTAAGAGTTCTTTAGAAAATGCAAAGTGAAGAAAGAGATTGAAAAAATGCCAAAGGTTTCTTCTAAGCTAGGGTTGACTCTTTTAAAGAAAATAAATCTTATTTTGGAGTGGGTAAAAACCAAAGGTTTCTTCCAAAACGTTGATGGTGTAAGAGATATGTGAGTGATTTTAGGGATTTGGTGTAAGATGATATGTACTTTTGCTTGTGTAATTGATTTTAGGGATTTCAAGCCAAAATTGAAAGCCTAACTGATTTAATAGAACAATAAATATTCAAGAATAATTCAAAATAAAACTGCAAAAATAGAAAAGAAATGGAAAAAAGGTTTTTTGGATTTTCAAGATGGAGTTTTCAGACGTAGTTTAGGAAGTCTGACATAATGGATTTTTCTACCCAACTGAATATAAATATTTTTCAATTGTGATAAACAGTTCAAAAGTTATGCGAAAAATGTAATTTATCAAAATACGATGGAAAAAACTCAAATTTCCCCCATTGATGCACTACATGTAACAATAAAAACAAGTGAGGACATCAATGGAAATTTGTGTTAAATTTGTGTTGACAATCAAAATTTTGCAACAATAACATCCTAAAATCATAGGAAACTATTACAAAAAGATTCAACCCTGAATTTCCCCTTGTCATGCTCTACTTGAAATAGTAACAACCATATAGGGCAGAATTGTAAATTCATGTTATATTTTGAGTTATAGGAAATTCTGAACAACAAAAATTCGAAATAGGAAATTCGGAACAACAAAAATTCTGAAAAGATTCGAAATAAAACTTCAAAAAATAGAAAAGAAATGAAAAAAGTGTTTATTTGGATTTTTAGGAGGGAGTTTTCAGACGTAGTATGAAAAGTTCGATATAATGGATTTTTCTACCACAAATGCATATGAAATTTGTCCAATTCTGATAAACAGTTCAATAGTTAAGCCAAAAATAGAAGTTATCATAAAAATCACAGAGGGCAACAATAAAAATCACAGAGGGCAAAATTGGAATTTCATATTATATTTGAGTGAACAGCCAAAATTTTGCGTCAATAACATCCTAAAATCATAAGACCCAACCACAAAAAATTTCAAGACTAAATTCAAAGCCTAACTGTGAACACCTAATTTTGTCCTACCTTTACTCTTATCTTGTGCAAGACTCAATAAAAAATAAAACATGGTTTCATGATTTGAGTGAGCATTCATATAATTGAGTTGGGTATGATTCGTATGCAGGTAAGGCCCAAAAATCAACTACGTCCTCTAAATTTGAATTAATTTACAGCACCGAACTCTCATTTCATGTCGACCTGATTTTGGCATTTTTGCATTAATCCAAGTTAGCATAAACCAGTATGTGTAAAGTTTGCTTTGTGAACATAACGCATATGATATATAAGGTAACATACTCATGTTATTGGCTGTGATGATTACACTATGCCTATGATATAGGAGTAGTATTGAAGGAAAATATCATGTTTACAATATCACTAGATTGAAAGCTGAAATGAATTATTTGATTATAATATCTCTACTCATGTTGATACCAAGGAAGTTATTCAAACTGGAAAGGCCCCTGAAGCATTGGATCTATATTCTCGAGCTATCAAATCCAACCTTCTTTTGGTGTCAGGTGTTCTTGGCCTTGTTCCTCAGACTGGAAGGTTCATCTATGATAATGTTGAAGATCAAACAGAGCAACTTCTAGAAATGTGGAAGAAATCCTTAAAGTTGGTGGTGCTAGCTGCTCATCGGTTGTTAAAGCACCAATTTTATTGGCTGACTTGAAGGATTTTAGGATAGTCAAAGAGACTTATGCTACAAACTTCCCTAAACTTCCCTTCACCTGCCATTGCTCGTGCAACATATCAAGTTGCTGCATTGCCAAAAGATGCCACAGATTTAGGAAAATGAAAATATAAACCTGCCTGAAACATCAATGCCATGATTTCATTATAAGTGACAGTTATTCACAAGCAGTAAAAACTTATAATTAGGAATGTTAAGGGGAATGCAACCAGCAAGAAACATCAGCAATGGGAAGCTAAAAAGATGCTAAATCCATGATAATCATGCACACATTCTTGGACAGTTACTGAATAAATAACAATCAAGGATAAGTTATGCATTTAGAAATCAGCCACGACATGGATTTCAGCAGGCATAAAATTAAAGTCAGCCATGAATCAGCATGATTTCTAATAAAGTGATATGAAAAAGATGAATGGCAGTGTTATTGCCATATCAGTTACAGATCAAGCAATCATTAGTAGCATTCATAGGCAATTTATCATATTAAAGTCAGAGAGCAAAAGGCATGGAATTTCTGGTTTCAGTTAGTAATTCAGAAAGGTTTTGTATTAACCCTTACTCAGCTATAAATAGGGAGTCACCATTGCTACACAGATACAAAAAAAAAGTTCGGAAAGTATAGGTATACTCAGAAAACACATAAGAATACACAAGCATATCACACATACAGTAAACGCAGAGAGCATTCCAGAGGGCACTCAATGAAAAAAACAGAGAAGAGAGTTAGTAAAAAAGGAGTAACGCACGAAGAAAGTTCACTTATCATACCAGTTCATACGACCATAACCAGAAAGTAATCACCATACATACATTCAGGCAAAAGCAACCCAGGGATAGAGTTATAAGTCAAGAATGCAGTGACACATATAGCAACACAAAGCATACAGCCAGGTAAGCATTCCAACCATAAAAATTATTTTGTGAACATACCTTGCTTTATATGATATACGTGCTAGGCTTGGATGCTTAATTCATCATTATCTTTAATCAAGCATACCCACTGGTCTCAGCATAATGTATCTACTTAAGTAAAAAAAATTAATTAAGAATGAAATTGATGATGCAATGCGAAAACCTTAAGGTATCATAATTCGTTTTGTGTGATCCTTGTTCTCTCAAACCAGTCTTTCATCATTCAAACTCCGTAATATAAAGTTAAATAGAAGAGGGATAAAATTCCTCACCGAATTGTTGCCTCTGCCGGTTCCGAATCACGAATGCTCTTCTTCTCCCAACACAACACCCTCCTCGGTACCATCTCTTCAACCCAACCTCACGAGCCTCTGTCACCACCGAGAGTCACCTTGAACCACCGCATCTCACCGTGAACCACCTTTGGCCGTGATTGTTGTTCATCGCCGCTGGAGGACGAAAGTCAGAAAAAATAAAAATATTTTGTTATGATAATTAATTTCTAAATAAATATTTGTTAAGGGTATAAAAGTCCATGTTATTAGCGAGTGTACCGTTTTAATACGGGCGGACGGGGTGCCAATACCTTCTATCTTTAATCAAGCATACCCACTGGTCTCAGCATAATGTATCTACTTAAGTAAAAAAAATTAATTAAGAATGAAATTGATGATGCAATGCGAAAACCTTAAGGTAGCATAATTCGTTTTGTATGATCCTTGTTCTCTCAAACCAGTCTTTCATCATTCAAACTCCATAATATAAAGTTAAATAGAAGAGGGATAAAATTCCTCACCGAATTGTTGCCTCTGCCGGTTCCGAATCACGAATGCTCTTCTTCTCCCAACACAACACCCTCCTCGGTACCATCTCTTCAACCCAACCTCACGAGCCTCTGTCACCACCGAGAGTCACCTTGAACCACCGCATCTCACCGTGAACCACCTTTGGCCGTGATTGTTGTTCATCGCCGCTGGAGGACGAAAGTCAGTCACCGTCGTGCCCTCATTTACCACCATCGCGAATCAGACCCGCTTCGTTCTAGCCACGAACGATGCTCCTTATCGCCGCCGCTGCCAGTGAAGGTGGAGAAGAAGAGGAGATTTGGGAATTTATCCCCATTCTTCCAGGCTAGGGATTCTAATCCCTCATTCACGTGAAACAAGGGTTAACCCCTTTCTTTTTTTTCTTTTTTCTTTTAACTAAATTGCTTTGATTATTCTAATTTCTATTTTTTATCTTTTGGTATTTATTCCTAGTTATTTATTTCAGTAATGTCTTATAGAAATATCAATTAATCAAAATACTTCTTCATACATATACTCATCAATGACTCTAAGCAAGATGTCTTAAATTATTAGCAAAAAGTCTATTAAAACATGTACTTTTAAAATAACATTTTTAGGTAATTCTCATCTAAATATTAAATAATTCCCAAACATATTTATTAATTAATCCTATAACTATAAAATAACGCAACTATTTTACTAAATAAATTAAATATGAAATTCTTATAGTGAGGTTATGATTCGAGTCGTATCTAACTTCTCTGAAAATGAGAAGAAGGTCTACAACCAATATCATCTCTAAGCTATTAATTTCGTATATAGAAAATAATGCTCAAACATATTCTGTTAATTCCATAATTATAAAAAATGCAACACTATAAATCATATTAATATCAGTTTTAGCAAAAATCTAATAAAAATTATTCATCATATAATAAAAGATAAATGCTTTTAATATAATTTTGGGAGTTAATCAAAGATGGAGAGAAGGTCGCCCTGGAGGCCTCTTTCTTCTCAAATCATCTTTGAAAGGTTGCGCTACGCTGCTTCTTTTCAGTCGATTAAATCTCAAAATCGATTAAACTTTATTTTTTAAATCAATAACGACTGAATCAAACCAAACCAAACCGATCAACCAATTTTCTAAAGAACTACGTAAGCCTTGATTCCCTTAAAAGGGATACATAGGACCAGGGTCAATCTTGTCAGGCATAATAATAAAAAACTATTTTTCTTCTTAATAATTGATTAATTAATCATAAAATTTAATAATAATGATAATAATAATAAAGTCATATATTTTAAGACTCCCGAGCTCAGAATCTCTGCTTAAAGACCATATTATCCTAATTGGGCTTACTATAGAGTTTTCTACGTTTTAACCGCAAAAAACGTAGTGGCGACTCCAAATCAATCGAGAGAGGTAGAAATCGAGTTCGCCTCCTCCCAAGTCGTAGAGCCGGTCTTCCAACCGAAAATCGGGTCGCGACACTAACTAATATAACTAAACAAGAAAAGTTTTAGACAATTTCAAAATAAAATATAAAAAATAGAAAAAAATGGAAAAAAAATGGTTTTTTTGGATTTTCAATAGGCAGTATTCAGAGATAGTATGAAAAGTCCGATAGAATGAATTTTTCTACCCCAAATGCATATAAAATGTGTCTAATTTTGATAAACATATCGAATATTATGCCAAAAATAGAATTTAGCAAAATACTATGCAAAGAGCCCGAATTTCCCATAGTGATGCATTACATGCAAAAGTAACTTCCAGACAAGGTTGAAATGGAAATTCGTGTTAAATTTGAGTAACCACCCAAAATATTGCAACAATAACAACTTAAACTCATTGGAAACAACGACAATAAGTTTAAAGACCAAATTTCCCCTAGTCATGCACCACGTGCAACAATAACAACCACATAAGGTAAAATCATAGGACACAACCACAAAATGTTTCAAGCCAAAATTTAAAGCCTAATTGATATAATTGAACAAGAAAAATTCTAGACAAATTCAAAATCAAACTTCAAAAATAGAAAAGAAATAGAAAAAAGGGTTTTTATGGATTTTCAGGAGAGAGTATTATGATATAGTATGAAAAGTCCAATAGAATGTATTTTTCTACCCCAAATGCATATAAAATTTGTCCAATTCTGATAAAAAATTCAAAACTTATGGCAATACAAAATTTATCAAAATACTAATGCAAAGAGCCCAAATTTCCCATACTTTTGTACTGCATGTAATAGTAACAACTAGATAGGACAAAATTGGAAATTCATGTTAAATTTGAGTAAACAACCAAAACATTGCATCAATAACATCCTAAAATCGTAGGAAACAAGTACAAAAAGTTTCAAGCCCGAATTTCCTCTAGTCATGCACTACATGCAACACTAACAACCACATAAGGCAGAATTGGAAATTCATGTTATATTTGAGTAAACAATCAACAATTTGCACCAATAACATCCTAAAATCACATGACACATCCATAAAAAGTTTCAAGCCAAAATTTAAAGCCTAACTGATTTTACTGAACAAGAAAAATTCAACACAAATTCAAAATAAAACTTCAAAAATAGAAAAGAAATGAAAAAAAAGGATTTTTTTTGGATTTTCAGGAGGAAATTTTTAGAGACTCCCGAGCTCAGAATCTCTGCTTAAAGACCATATTATCCTAATTGGGCTTACTATAGAGTTTTCTACGTTTTAACCGCAAAAAACGTAGTGGCGACTCCAAATCAATCGAGAGAGGTAGAAATCGAGTTCGCCTCCTCCCAAGTCGTAGAGCCGGTCTTCCAACCGAAAATCGGGTCGCGACACTAACTAATATAACTAAACAAGAAAAGTTTTAGACAATTTCAAAATAAAATATAAAAAATAGAAAAAAATGGAAAAAAAATGGTTTTTTTGGATTTTCAATAGGCAGTATTCAGAGATAGTATGAAAAGTCCGATAGAATGAATTTTTCTACCCCAAATGCATATAAAATGTGTCTAATTTTGATAAACATATCGAATATTATGCCAAAAATAGAATTTAGCAAAATACTATGCAAAGAGCCCGAATTTCCCATAGTGATGCATTACATGCAAAAGTAACTTCCAGACAAGGTTGAAATGGAAATTCGTGTTAAATTTGAGTAACCACCCAAAATATTGCAACAATAACAACTTAAACTCATTGGAAACAACGACAATAAGTTTAAAGACCAAATTTCCCCTAGTCATGCACCACGTGCAACAATAACAACCACATAAGGTAAAATCATAGGACACAACCACAAAATGTTTCAAGCCAAAATTTAAAGCCTAATTGATATAATTGAACAAGAAAAATTCTAGACAAATTCAAAATCAAACTTCAAAAATAGAAAAGAAATAGAAAAAAGGGTTTTTATGGATTTTCAGGAGAGAGTATTATGATATAGTATGAAAAGTCCAATAGAATGTATTTTTCTACCCCAAATGCATATAAAATTTGTCCAATTCTGATAAAAAATTCAAAACTTATGGCAATACAAAATTTATCAAAATACTAATGCAAAGAGCCCAAATTTCCCATACTTTTGTACTGCATGTAATAGTAACAACTAGATAGGACAAAATTGGAAATTCATGTTAAATTTGAGTAAACAACCAAAACATTGCATCAATAACATCCTAAAATCGTAGGAAACAAGTACAAAAAGTTTCAAGCCCGAATTTCCTCTAGTCATGCACTACATGCAACACTAACAACCACATAAGGCAGAATTGGAAATTCATGTTATATTTGAGTAAACAATCAACAATTTGCACCAATAACATCCTAAAATCACATGACACATCCATAAAAAGTTTCAAGCCAAAATTTAAAGCCTAACTGATTTTACTGAACAAGAAAAATTCAACACAAATTCAAAATAAAACTTCAAAAATAGAAAAGAAATGAAAAAAAAGGATTTTTTTTGGATTTTCAGGAGGAAATTTTTAGACACAGTATAAGAAGTCCAATAGAATGAATTTTTTTACATCAAATGCATATAAAATTTGTCCAAATCTTACAAACAGTTCAAAAGTTATCCCAAAAATAGAATTTATCAAAATACTATGCAAAGAGCTCGTATTTCCCATAGTGATGCACTACATGCAATCGTAACAACGAGACAGTGCATAAATTGAAATTCGTGTTAAGTTTGAGTCAACAACCAAAACTTTGCAACAATAACATCCTAAAATCATAAAAAACAACCACAAAAAGTTTCAAGCCCGAATTTCCATTAGTCATGCTCTACATGAAAGTGTAACAACCATAGAGGGGAGATTTGGAAATTCATGTTATATTTGCGTGAACAACCAAAATTTGCATCAATAACATCCTAAAATCATAGGACACAACAACAAAAATTTTCAAGCCTAACTGATTTAACTGAACAAGAAAAATTCAAAAAAAAGACCCCGAATTTTCAGGATTTATAGGAGGGATTTTTCAGACATAGTATGAAAAGTCCGATAGAATGAATTTTTCTAAACCAAATGTATATAAAATTTGTCCAATTAGGATAAACAGTTCAAAAGTGATGCCAAAAATAGAATATATCAAAATTCAATGCAAAGATGAGGAATTTCCCCTAGTGATGCGCTACATCTAACAATAACTACCATAGAGGGCATAATTGGAATTTCATGTTATATTTGAGTGAACAACCAAAATTTCGCGACAATAACATCCTAAAATTACAAGACACAAGCAGAAAAAGTTTCAAGCTCGAATTTTCCCTAGTCATGCACTACGTGCAACAGTAACAACCACATATGGGGAAATTCGATATTCATGTTATATTTGAGTGAACAACCAAAACATTGCATCAAAAACATCCTAAAATCACATGACACAACCATACAAAGTTTCAAGCCAAAATTCAAAGCCTAACTGATTTAACTGAACAAGAAGAATTCAAGACATATTCAAAATAAAACTTCAAAAATAGAAAAGAAATGGAAAATGGTTTTTTTTCAAAAGGGAGTTTTCATATAGTATGAAAAGTCCAACATAATAGATTTTTCTACCCCAAATGCATACAAAATTTGTCCAATTCTGATAAATTGTGCAACAGTTATGCCAAAAAGGTTATGTTGATAGTCATGATTAGAGGTGAGTAGGACCCGCCTCTACCCGCTCACCTAGTTTAACCCGACCATAATTGGTTCTAAATTGCGTTGGTTCTCATCGAGTGTAGAATCAAGTTTGAGTTCAAAAATTAGACTTAAACAATATTTAGGATTGAGTTAGGGACATGCATGTCTTAGCCCGACCTCGTCCCATGGTCACTTACTCATGATGCTTGTATGTGTCTCTATTCAATAATATACAGAGTAATGACATATCTTTGGTCGTAAGTATCATTAATCTTCTTATTTTTCATCATATATACATGATTAATAATATGTATACATATATCATTTCATATGTGAAATTATATATTCATAATAATAACTAAAATCTCGAGAAGACTTTATCTAAATGAAATATGCATTTATATTTAATCGGATCTAGGATCGGGTTACAGACATTTACAGTCGGATTAGCTTGAAATTTATGTTCCAAAAATGACTCTAGCAACATTTAGGATCGGGTAAGGATGTCTCCACCACACTGTTTTGGATTTTTTTTTTACATTCTTAAATACACATCCCTCAGCATGTAATTCAATTTCTAGCTAGAGACCAACATGCATCTCCATTCATAACAATGAAAGTAATTAGGAAGTCATAGAATTTTTTTAATCTTCACAAAAATACCCTCGACAGAGCATTAAAATGGAGTGGCGGTTGGATAACATATCACAACTGTTGGAGCGGAAGACCCATGGAGAAAATATAATAGAGAAAATGACACCTAGAATTTAATGTAGTTCGACAATTTGCCTAAGTCCACAGCTGAAGAGCAACAAGGATTATTCCACTATGATAAAAGAGAACTACAAGTGTTTCACTCACTTCCCAAAACCCAACTACACCCAATCTCACTCTCACTCAAATATTTCTCACACAATTAGAACAAGAGAACAAGAAGAGAGAATATGCATTAAGCTAAGTATTTGGTGTGTCTTACAATGGCATAGAGCACTCCTATTTGTAGCCAAAGCTCTTGAATATTATGTGGCCAAAGGAAAAGAGCATTAATGTTGGTTTCACCATAGCCACTTCTTTTTACTTGGCTAGAAATTCTCCCTTTCTTCAAGATGATCTTTAGCCACTTCATTTTTGCTTGGCTCAAGAAAGTATTTTCATCATCTTATTCTTTTAGCCAATAATCAATAAATCTCCACCTTGGCTAAAAGACTACCATAGTTATTCTCCTGCTACTCTTCTTCATGCTTACTAGAGATTCTGAACATTAATCAAGTCCAGACAATGTGTGAACTTGGTAGTTGGAACTGCTTCGTCATCATGTCTGCCGAATTATTTGCAGTGGGTATTTTCTCCACTCTAACAACTCATCTCTCCATTATGTCTCTGATAAAGTGCATTCGAACATCAATATGCTTAGTTCTTTCATGATATATTGGATCCTTTGTCATATGTATAGCACTTTGACTATCATAATAGATGGTTGTTTCTTCGAGTTGTATATCCAACTCTTCAATTAAACCTTTCTCCCAAATGGCTTCCTTTACAGCTTTTGTTACTGCAATGTACTCTGCCTCAGTTGTAGACAAAACAACAATTGATTACAGTGTTGCTTTCCAACTAATAGTACAACCACACAGTGTAAGGACATACCTGGTGAGCGATCTTCGCTTATCTAGATTTCCAGCATAATCTGAGTCAACATATCCAGTGATCTTGTTTCCAACATCTTTGACTTTACCATACAAAAGCCGTATATTTGTGGTACCTTTCAGGTAGCGCATAATTCACTTCACAGCCTTCTAGTAAAATTTACCGTGAACTTTACCAGGATTTGCCATATATATGCTTACCATACTTACTGCATGAGAAATAGCTGGTCTAGTGCATACCATGGCATACATGAGACTGCCAACTGCACTAGCATAAGGTACACTTGACATCTCCTATTTTTCATTCTCAGATTGTGGACACAAGGTCATTGAAAGTTTGAAATGAGTCGCCAATGGAGTAGTGATTGGTTTAGCATTTTGCATGCCAAAGCGTTCAAACACTTTCTCAATATACTTCTTTTGTGCCAGAAAAAATGTCCCCTCTTTTCTATCCCTCTGAATCTCCATTCCCAGAATTTTATTTTCAGCTCCTAAGTCATTCATTTCAAATTCTGAGCTCAATTGAGCTTTCAAGTTTCTAATTTCTGACATGTTCTTACATGCGATCAACATGTCATCAACATATAAAAGCAAATATATGAATGACTTATTTGCAAGCTTCTTGTAGTAGACGCAACTATCATGTTCACTTATGGAATATCCATTTTCAAGCATGAAGGTGTCAAATCGTCGATATCATTGTCTGGAAGATTGCTTTTGGCCATATAAAGATTTCTTCAGCAAGCAAATATGATCTTTCATTCCTTGAACTTCAAATCCTTCAGGTTGTTTCATGTAGATTTGTTCCTCCAACTCACTATGCAAGAATGCCGTTTTGACATCTAGTTGCTCAAGTTCTAGATCAAAGTGAGCTACAATTGCAAGTAGGATGCGAATAGAGCTATGTTTTACCACATGAGAGAAAACTTCATTGAAATCAATGCCTTCTCTTTGTGTAAAACCTTTGGCCACTAATTGCGCCTTGAATCTTGCATATTCAACCCCAGGGATTCCTTCCTTCTTCTTAAAGACCTATTTGCATCCAATAATCTTTTGAGCCTTCAGCCGCTTCCCAAGAACCCAAGTATGATTCTTATGAAAAGACTCAATTTCCTTTATCATGGCAGAAATCCATTTGGAAGCTTCTTTGTTGTTGATAGCTTCTTCATATGATTGTGGTTCACAATTACTGATATCATCAGCAACATTTAGAGCG
>NC_032014.1:13433467-13433851 GCF_001865875.1 Lupinus angustifolius | reverse complement strand
GCTCTTGCATCAAGTTTTCCTTCTTTGTTATGAGCATATGCAGGACAACCAAATATCCTAAAATTTTCATAATTTTCCGGAATACCTGACCACATCTCTTCTAGAGTTTTGAAACCAATGGTCGTTGATGGACATCTGTTGATCAAGTAATAAGCTGCACTAACAGCTTCCGCTCAAAATTCTTTTGGCAATCCAGCATTTGACAACATACATCTTGTCCTTTCAAATAAGGTTCTATTCATTTGTTCTGTTAGTCCATTTTTTTGTGGAGTGTGCCTCACGGTATAATGTCTGACAATACCGTGATCCTTGAAATTTTTTCCAAATTCTCTACTGCAGAATTCTAGACCATTGTCAGTTCTCAGTCTCTTGATCTTTCTCCCG
>NC_032014.1:13428925-13433367 GCF_001865875.1 Lupinus angustifolius | reverse complement strand
TCGTCCTCGGTCAGACTCTGTGGTAACTTGTTTCTACCTTTCCAGGCTTTACTCAAGCCTTGATGAACTAGTAGAGCTTTCATCTTCAATCGCCATAGGTTGAAATCATTTTCTCCATTAAATTTCTCTAAATCAAATTTAGCACTCGCCATGATAACCATATACCGGAACAATATCGTAGTCCATGAACATACACCAGGAAAGTTCTCAAGAAAGAGAGGTGGGTCTTAACAAACACGCTTAAATATCAGGTATTTCCTAAGACAGAACTTTCCTAGACATGCACTTTCACACTATTATACATTTCCAGTAACAAGAACAATTCTTTTCTGGTGTGTAAGATCAGACAATGCTACAAACACAGAGCATACTAAGAATTTTCTTTTAGATCGTACGTCTTAGCATGCAAGAGCTCTACGAGCTCTGATACCAGTTTGTTGGAGCGGAAGACACATGGAAAAAATATAATAGAGAAAATGACACCGAGAATTTAATGTGGTTCAACAATTTGGCTACGTCCAGCTGAAGAGCAACAAAGATTATTCCACTATGATAAAAGAGAACTACAAGTGTTTCACTCCCTTCCCAAAACCCAAGTACACTCAATCTCACTCTCATCAAGTATTTCTCACACAACTAGAACAAGAGAACAAGAGAGAATATGCACTAAGCTAAGTATTTGGTGTGTCTTACAATGACATGAAATACTCCTATTTATAGCCAAAGCTCTTGAAGATTATGTGGTCAAAGGAAAAGAGCATTAATGTTGGTTTCACCATAGCCACTTCTTTTTACTTGGCTAGAAATTCTCCATTTCTTAAAGATGATCTTTAATCACTTCTTTTTTGTTTGGCTCAAGAAAGTCTTTTCATCATCTTATTCTTTTAGACAATAATCAATAACAACTAACACGGGGAATTGTCTACTTCTATCAGTTCTATGTCTCTTCACCCGTAATCACATACACACTCTGAAGTTGTTTCTTTACCGTTCATTGATGTACGTGTGATACTCTTTACCGTTCATTTATGAAGAGTCAATTATTAATGTCAATTTACCCAACTTCTTGGGTAAACTAAAATGTATCCTATAAAAACCTACTAATTCTCTTAATATTATTTAATAAACTAAATAGATCTATTTAATACGTCAGAAACATAAATGACATTGAATATTAGTTTCATATTAATAAACATTATTACAAATTTATTAGAATTCCTTCCCTTATATGCAAGCAGTATTTTCTATTTATTTATGTATATGTATATACACATTATATGGATATATAGCTAGCAAATAGGAAATGAAACACGAACCACCCTTTGGTTAGACCCAACCTCCAGAATTACTGATTTGTAGTCATAGAATTTATACTAGGATGCTGTTAAAAAATTATGTATTTAACTATTTAAGTCAAAAGCAAACCGTAAGAGAAACCGGTAACTCACACTACCATCTAAATGACTCACTGAAGGCACTCTGTTATGAACATCACAACCACCATCTGGTGTGTACGATATATAAATAAATCATTTATATGCTTCACACATGTTGATGTGAACCCAAGGGGATCTGTAATCACGAAAGAACCTTTATATGGCTTAGAAGGATCAATGACTAGAGCCAAGGTTAAGAAGACCTAAGAAGCACTTCGACAACTCATAATTAGCATCATGGAAACAAGTGCACATGGAACCAAGCAAGATGAGAATGCTTTAAATTGCATAAGCCAAGTTGAAGAGTTTGAGGGAGGCCACAGTTCGGTGGAGGAACCACCTTGACCATTTTAGTTATTACACAAGTAGTTAGGACCCTAAATAAGTGGGAAGTTGTCTTAACCCACACTAGTCTAGGAATTTTAATTATCATGTTTACCTTGTCTTATTTTATTTCATTAGATACATTTTTGTTAATTAATGTTTATGTTTGATGTTAGGAAAACACAGCTATGCAAGGAGATAAAGCAAAGGCGGTTGGTTAAAGGAAATAGAAGATGACACAAATCAAGGAGGTCTAACAACCACACGGCTAGAAATAAGGAGAATATAAGAAATGAACAAGGAGAGCACACAACCAAGAATTTAGAGATAAGATGAAGACTTAAGTGCAACAAATCACAATAAGTCATCATGATACATAGATCTTAACTTAGGTTGTAAAGATCAAATCTCATTTGCAAATTCAAATTCATGAATCCAAGACCAAGTTGATTATCAATTTATCCTAGAAGATTTCGGCCAGGAAGGAATCAACTAAAGCATACATTTTGGCCAACAAGCATCATCACAACCGAATTGATTAAGTCAAAGATTAGATTGACAAATTAGATAGGATTAAATTTATCTTTTTATCCTTTTGAATTATGGCTGAATAGCCTATGACACTCTTCTATATATGTTCGTGCATATGCATTAATAAAGGTACGTTGAATTTTATTTGGATTTAATCCCTTGTTAGTGAGTTTTATCCTAACTTCTTGACTGAATAAAGGTACCCGTTCTTATCAAGAGTTCCTTTCTCTTGTGGCGAATTTCATAAGGCTTATCAAACAACTCTTTGTTTGTGGCACCATTCTACCTCAAATACCCCAACCATCTTCTTAAACATCTTACAATTCATTCCACAAATTCTAAACATCAAACCGTGAGCATACAAACAAATTACATCAAACTGAATTCCATTCTTAAATTCTTAAACTAACACAAATCAAAACCGAGAGATTCCAAGGCAAAGTGCTTCAAATTGTTCAAATAAACACAAAGGAAATCAATCATCAATTAAAGTAGGACTTTCATAAGAAATGATCCTTCAAGTAAGACAACTCACAAAGAGGTTGTCAGCAAGTGATCATGAGAGCTCAGTTCTTCCCTGAAAGTCACAAAAGTAATATTTTTATCAAAATAAGACCTAAGGCATTAAATTTGGGGCAAAAACCACAAGTAAGTTTCAAATCCCAAAAGTTCAAATAAAAAAATACAAAACTTTCTCTTCTACTCAATTCTAAACAGAATCACCCAAACATACACCAATCCACCTCGGCCAAAATCACCCAAACACCAACCAAACACATCAAGGTCGTGACCTAAACACTCTTACCTCACAAAACCAAACAAGATGAGACCTACTTCAACAAACCTATCCCAACTGAAACCCTAATCCCAAAATCTACCCAAACCAAATTCAAAACCTAATCCTAAGCCACAAATCCCACAAGCCAAGACCCAAGCAGAGACCAAAGCCAAACCTTACCCTAAAAACCTACCCCAAACAGACCCAAACGCAAAACCTATAACCTACCCACATTCCAACTGAGCCACAACCCAATTCAAAGGAGAAAATTGAGAGGAAAGTGAGGGAGTGATACACTTAAACACTTTGAGAGAAGTGGGGGAGTGCAAACACTTAAACACTTGAGAGAACAATGAGGAAAATGATATTATGGCTAGTCTAAAAGATAGTGGTTCTCCATTGTCCCCAAGGACAGTCATGTTACATGCTATTATGAACACTCAATTTCAGACCTTACAAAGACAAATGGAGCAGATGTGAATTCATGTTGATAGGAGGCTGGATGGTGATTCTAGTAGTGATTTAGAACCTAGAAGGAGGAGAAATAGGAGAGGGAGACGTGAAGATGATGATTATGAGGGAGGGGGTCGTGGTGAGAGGAGGGGGGAGGATAGGCTTGAGGTGGTAAAAATAAAAGTCCCCACATTTTTGGAACTGAATAATGTAATGTCTCGAAAATCATTTCATAAATACTATATTTAATCTCTTGGAAAAATGGGTAAAAAAATTATGTAACATATAACTTACAAATCATTTTTCCCATTTTATCTATTCTCTTTCAAGAAGTCACATTTTCAAACCTTTGCGGAAATAATTTAATACTTAAAATGAAATTGAACGAAATACAATTCTTTTTTGAATACTTCTCATGAATCAATTATTGAATTTTTAATATGTACATCATGGTTTACAAAATACAAGGCGAAGTCTATTCTTCGCCCCTAATAAAAGCCTAAAAATACAAATAAAAATAAAATAATATCGGGGGCATTACAAAAGTACCCTACACAAGTTCCCTATCAAAAGAAAGAAAGGAGCTCCTAGACCGGTGGTGCACTAGAAACCTCACTCGGGTCTTCTTCGACCTCTGAATCTGAAGAGATCTCTATAACCTCCACCGAATCCTCTATGCAAATTAACTCTACACAGTCATCGTCCTCGTCCTCCACCACCTCATCTGCTGCCCAATCCATCGAAGGGCCCAGATATATCATATGATCATACACGCATGTATTAATGATGAATGAAGTATAAAACTTATGATCTTAGAATCAATATCGATAAACATCATTATCCTCCTAATAACTATTCGGAAATAACCGAGAGTACAGGTCCCATAACAAGCCGATTTGATCGCACCAAAACTTATTCCT
>NC_032014.1:13411175-13428825 GCF_001865875.1 Lupinus angustifolius | reverse complement strand
TATATATATATGATCGATCTCTTCCAATGGAACTGTGAATTTCAGGACGGTGTCGTATCAAACATTTTTTGAGCATCCCTCTCATCGAACCTGATTGCAAAGAGGGGGTTGTCAGAGATCGTCTAGTTTGCGGTATGAGCACTGTCCGGTTCAACAGAATACCTCATCCAGGAATACATGGGACTCGTCTCACCGAGACTCTCCCTCAAGACTTTGATGACGAATCACCGCCATCGCCATCCCTCTCAACATCTTAGGGCTCATTTGTCTCCCATAATTTTCCTCTCCACTACTTCATTATTCACAATGAATATGCACACTAACCGAAGTTAGCAAATTAAATCTTTTAATCTATCTTTTATAATGATCTTTCCATCCTAAGACATCTCCCATCGGGAATACTTCTAGTGGGACTCGATCTTAACATTTAAACCACATAGAATAAACATCAGCACCACTACGAACTATCGTTGAATAACCCTGGATGGCTCTCAAGCCAAGCCTCTTACGATCAGACGATCTCGCTACATGGGCATATATTACTTCTCAGTACCACTACGAATCATCGTTGAATCACCTTGGACGGCTCTTAAGCCAAGCCTTTTACGGTCAGACGATCTCGCTGTGTGGACATAATATAACACTTGTGGGCCTCGTCCTTAACCATGCAACTCTTTACATACATCACTTTAGGTATGAAAACTCTTCTTTGTATCATTTCCAAGAATTTCAAATAATTATTCATCTTTACAACATTTACTTATTGAAAGAACATTATCTCCAATAAATGTGTTTTAGGTTTTATTGGATAGGATTGGAAGTGAATGAATTCTTGATAGCAAAAATGACATTAGACTCTCGCACACGTGAGAGTTATCGTTCAGACGACTTAAGAAGTCTTGTCTAGCGAGAGTTGTCTTGCTCAAGCGAGAGCTGTCTTGCTCAAGCGAGGGAATCACCCTTTTTATAAGGCACTTGTGGCTCAAGCGAGGGAATCGCCATTTTTATAAGGCACTTGTGGCTCAAGCGAGAGTTGTCTCGCTTAAGCAAGCAAACAACCAGTTTTCTTTGTACATATTTCAGCTCAGGCGAGAGTTGTCTCGCCCAAGCGAGAAAACTCGTTTTCTCTGGACACTTCTCGCTCAAGCGAGAGTTGTCTCGCTCAAGTGAGAAAAGCCTGAAACTTAGTTAAATTTCTTTTATCATTGAAAAGTTTTCTCATTTTTAACACATGTTTTTAAGCCTTGAATTTAACAATTATCTCATACATATAATTCTTAGAACAGTTACTCGAGCAATATTAAATAGAAATAATCATGGAATCTTCATACATAAACATAACCTAACATAATTTGGCATAAGAAATATTGTTGTACTTAATCCCAACAAAACAGACAATTGATTAAGTACAAGCTTTCTTAATACCCAAGATAACTCCAAACTTGTGAGGGAGTTTGGAGGTCCTAAAGCATATTCGAACATCACTGTGTCACGATGTTTTCTCCCTCACCTGAGTGTATCGTGCATATTGTTTCCTCGATTCCAGGTGAGCTTAATTCGCCGGGTCTCTTCTCGAACTCTTCATCATGCCAAAATCAAAATAACGCTCATTAGGTCACTTTGATAATTATTATTCTTACGAAATAACATTTTACGCGAAAATAAAACTTCCGATCTAAAATGAACTTAATCGGTTTCATCCATCTGATTCAAGATTATGTATTTCTTGAATCATCATGTATCATTGAAAGTCTTACAACACAACGACACTTTCTAAGTAAAATTTTAACAAAACTTATAACAGAATTATGTCATAATCTATGGATATACACCAGGTTAGTTCCCAAGAAAGAGAGGTGGTTTGTAAAGACACACTTAAATACCAAGCCTTTCCTTAGACAGAACTTTTCTAGACATGTATTTTCACTTCATTACATTTTTTCGGTAATAATAATTTTTCATAAAACTTATTTTTTGCAAGTAAACCATTTTTATTAAGATTAACATTTTAAGTAAGATTATTAAGCTAGACTTACCATTTTAAAATACGTCAACTTAAACAAAATCAATACTTTTAAATCAAGACTTTTTAAGTCAGTCTTACCACTTTAAAGTAAGCTAACTTAACCAAGATCAACATTAGGTCAATATCCTCATTTAAAGTATGCTACTAAAGAAAACACAGCTAATTTCATGATCATCTCAACACGTTCAAATTTTAGGATAACCTCAAGGATGCTACTAAAGAAAACACAACTAATTTCATGATCATCTCAACACCTCCAAATTTTAGGATAACCTCAAGGGTTAATAGGTTTTGATTTTATAGTCATGAACTATAAATCATAAGTTAACACTTTTACTACTTTACTATCCAAAACTTCATAACACTTTAAGTTTATGAAGTCAAGACTTTAATAAATCATCTTTTATCCCCAATCATTACTTTAACTTGGAAATCAAAGAATAACATATGCTAAATAACCTTTTACACATAATACCTTTTCAAAATGAAATTTTTTCAACAAAAAGTCATAAACATTTTGAACTTTCAAGAATAGACATAAACTTTTCTTAAACAACATAAAGGTTCATTTGATGTTCAAATCATCACATTTAAACACATTCAAATAATAACAATAATTTCCAATATTTCTACAGCAAATAAACGCATCTAACTTTATCCAAAGATATACTTTTTCCATCTAAGAACATGGAAGAAATTTTAAGTTTTACTTAAGTCAAAAACTACATAAAGGTTCATATGATTTCATTATCATCCTCTTTAGTCATGACTTACAAAATATTTAACATACTAAGACATCATGATTTTCTCATGGTGTGTGTGGAGAAAAATGGAGAAGAGAAAAAGAGAAAGAATACCTTAACTTTCTTTAGGAGAATTAGTGTAAAAATAAGAGGATGAGGTGAGGTATTTATAGGAGAGACTCACCCTCTCTCAAATCTGAAAATTAATGAGAGACAATCTAGCTTTAGGCTAGCTTAGGTGATGTGTCTAATGGTGGTGAAGTGAGGAGATTTGGTGAATGATTTAGGGGGTGATGGAAGCTTTGACTTTGCTTGTTTGACAAGTCAGTGACCCATGATGTGATTAATACTCCGACTTGATTGATTCGACGTGATTTCGTAATTGAAGTTGTGCCCAAGTATTACCGGATAACTTCGTCCGGAAATATACAATCTACCGATTTAGGTTTTTTGCCCGAAATATCGAAACTTGAATTTTGAGATGAAAAATACCTAGAGATGAGTTACGGATAAACTTGGTCTCGATTTTGACTAGAAATAATATTTCAAAGCCCACGGAGAAATCGGAATTCGATTCCGAGTTACGGAACTCAAAAACTGGGCAAAAACTCGATAAAATGACCCAAAATCGTCTCGGGAACTTTTATTCTCTAAAAATATTGAAAAAATAGGGAAAGCAAGAATATTATAATAAAGAACTAAAACTCAATTGAAGTTTAGCCTAAAACATTACTGATTAATTTCTATAATTATTTCATTAACAATTAATTACTTAATTAAACGTGCTCGGAAAAACACAGTGTTACAAATAACCCTAAGGCTTATCTTGAGTTGGAGTTGAATATGGAGAAAGTGTTCAAATGTCACCATTATACTAAGGATAAAAAGGTGAAGGTGGCTGCCCTAGAATTTAAGAAATATGATATGGTGTGGTGGGACTAGATCCAAAAGGAAAGAAGGAGGTATGGTGATGATATAGTAGATACTTGGAGAGAGATGAAGAGAATGATGAGGAGGATATTTGTTCTTAGTTCTTACCAGAGGGATGTGCATAATAAATTGAAAAGGTTAACTCAAGGAAACAAGTTAGTGGATGAGTATTTCAAGGAGATGGAGCTAGCCCTACTTAGGTCCAACTTCCATGAGGACCGAGAAGCTACAATGGCTTGGTTTCTACATGGGTTGAACCCCGAGATCCAGGACATTGTTGAGTTGAAACCATATATTGAGTTAGATGACTTTGTTCAAAAGGCCATCAAGATAGAACAACAACTAAATAGGAGGAAGTCTAAGTACTCTTCTAATTCAGCATCCAAGTATTCTTCAGACAAATCTAAGAAGGAGGGCAATGAAACAAATAAAGGTGGTTCTAATGCTAAGGAAATTGTGGGGGCAGCCAAGTCCCAAGGCAAATAGCCCATTGATCCTAATCAAAGAAGTTGTGACATCAAGTGTTTTAAATGCTTGGGTTGTGGCCATATTAATTCTCAATGCCCTACAAGGAGAACTATGATGGTCCTAAATGGAAATATTGAGTCTCAATCAGAGGCATCTAGTGATGAGAAATATGATAGTGATGTGGATCTTTTTATGCCCAATGGAGATTTACTCATGGTTAGAAGGCTTCTTGGGAGTCAAGTTCGAGATCATGAGGAGAACCAAAGAGAAAACATATTCTACTCTCGTTGCCTTATACAAGGTAATGTTTGTACGCTCATCATTGATGGAGGGAGTTGTGCTAATGTGGTTAGTACACGATTGGTGTCTAAGCTAAAGCTTAACACCAAGGCACACCTAACACCATAGAGGCTGCAATGGCTTAGTGAGGTTGGGGAGAAGGTCGTAAACCAACAGGTTGAAGTGCCTTTTTCCATTGGAAAATATGAGGACGTGGTTCTTTGTGATGTGGTCAATATGGAGGCCAGCCATATGCTTTTGGGAAGACCATGGCAGTATAATAAGAAAGCTATCCATGATGGTTATTCTAATAAGTACACTTTTATGCATCACACCCATAAGGTAGTCCTATTACCCTTGTCTCCAAAATAAGTGTGTGATGATTAGTGTAGGCTGAAAGAAAAGATGGATAAAGAAAAGAAAGAGGCCATGGCTGAAACCATACACTCTAGCTAAGTCAAAAAGAATGATCGAAAGGAACCTAAAAAGAGCTATTTTGTCACAAAAAGTAAAGTAAAATATGTTTTATTGACAAAGCAGCTCATGTACTTACTTTTGTGCAAAAGCTTTTGTTTGAGCAGTACGGCTGTTGAGAAGGCTATTATGCCTTAATTCTTGAAAGACTTCTTGAATGAGTTCAATTATGTGTTCCCTGAAGAAGTCCATAGGGATCTTCCACCTTTGAGGGGCATAGAACATCATATTGACCTAATTTATGGTGCTTCATTGCCCAATAGGCCTACCTATAGAAGCAATCCTCAAGAGACTAATGAAATACAAAAACAAGTCGAGGAATTCATGCACAAAGGATGGGTTCAAGAAAGTGTAAGTTTTTGTGTTGTCCCAGTCATCCTAGTCCCAAATAAAAATGGAGCCTGGAGGATGTGCACTGATTGTAGGGTCGTGAATAACATTACGGTCATATATAGACATCTAATTACTAGATTGGATGATCTTTTGAAAGAATTACATGGGGCCTGCATCTTTTCAAAATATGATCTAAAGAGTGGCTACCATCAAATTCGGATTCGGGAAGAGGATGAGTGGAAAACAGCTAGGGCTGGAAATGAGCCGAACCGATTCAAACCAGACCTCAGCTCGGTTCAGCTCGATAAGGATTGGTTCAGCTCGAAACTCGACTCGAGTTCGATACGAGTTATTATTTTAGCTCGAGTTTGACTCGGTTAAAGTTCGTGAACTGTTCGGTTCAGTTCGAATGGTTCATTTGGACAACTCAAATAATTAATTAAATTTTGAAAAAAATACTTCAAAAATTTTATATATATATATATATATATATAAATATAATCTTGTTTATATATATAATAACAATAAATATAAAAAATAATGTATGGTCCTAATAAACTTACAAATTAGTTTATATATATATATATATATCGAGCCAGCTCATGAACCAAACGAGTCGAACTATATCCAACTCAAGTTCGGCTCGTTTATTTAACGAGCTTAATTTCCAGCTCAAGTTCAGCTCATTTGGTTCATGAACCAAGTTTATCGAGCTAAATAACAAATCGAGTTTCGAACGAATACCGAGTTGGTTCGATTCATTGACAGCCCTAAAAACAACATTCAAAACAAAATTTGGCTTGTACGAGTGGTTGGTAATGCCTTTTGGCTTAACCAATGCGCCAAACACATTTATGAGACTGATGAACCACGTTCTAAGAGATTTCCTTGTGGAACTTGTTGTAGTGTACTTTAATGACATCCTTATATATAGCAAGAGTCTCGATGAACATTATGAACACCTAAAAAGTATTTTGCTTATCCTAGAAGATCAAATCTCATTTGCAAATTCAAATTCATGAGTCCAAGACCAAGTTGACTATCAATTTATCCTAGAAGATTTCGGCCAGGAAGGAATCAACTCAAGCCTACATTTCGGCCAACAAACACCATCACAACCGAATTGATTAAGTCAAAGATTAGATTGGAAAATTAGATAGGATTAAATTTATCTTCTCATCCTTTTGAATTATGGCTTAATAGCCTATGATACCCTTCTATATATGTTTGTGCATATGCATTAATAAAGGTACGTTGAATTTTATTTGGATTTAATTCCTTGTTAGTGAGTTTTCTCCTAGCTTATTGGCTGAGCCAAGGTACCCGTTCTTATCAAGAGTTCATTTCTCTTGTAGCGAACTTCACAAGGCTTATCAAACAACTTTTTGTTTGTGGCGTCATTCCACCTCAAATCCCTCAACAGTCTTCTTAAACATCTTACAATTCATTCCACAAATTCTAAACATCAAACCGTGAGCATACAAACAAATTGCATCAAACTGAATTCCATTCTTAAATTCCTAAACTAACACAAATCAAAACCGAGACATTCCAAGGCAAAGTGTTTCAAATTGTTCAAATAAACACAAAGGAAATCAATCATCAATTAAAGTAGGACTTTCACAATAAACGATCCTTCAAGTAAGGCAACTCAAAAAGAAGTTGTCATCACCTATTATGGCATTTTTATATTTTACAAATAACTGCATTTTTATCATAGCCCAAACATCTTTACACATAAGGACCGTTGATTTGATTGATCATAGTAAATGATGATTGGATTAATGGACAAAAATAGCCTTTTTCTCTAACCACCATAGTACAATCATTTGTGGACAGTATGATAGAAAATCAACAAGTAGCGAGTTGAAGGCAGACTAAGATGAAGAGGAGAAAAAAATATATAATGTATACATTATCACTCCATTATTTACTATTCAAGTTTAATCGTTATTGATTCTTCGAAAAAGTAATGGAGATGAATGTTGGATAATGTATTCACTATATATTAATCTTTTATATTGACAATACATAAATATTAACCGTAATAAATAATATTATCATCCATAAAGAGTTCAAATGTATTAGATTTAGAATTTAGAGAATACACCAGCTTCCAGTAATTGTCAGGAGTCCAAAATTAACACAGCACATAAAGTCCAGATATGTCCCACACTCCATGTAGTAAAATTAATTCTTGACATTTTCTTAATAATTGCTTTTACCAACCTGATAACAAGATGGTTCTAACAAAATAAATAAAATTCAAAGCCAACAACATAAGTGGTTCAACCATGTTAAAGACCAAAGGTGCTCTTACAGAACATTGAATACCAGGGAAAGTCCATTATATCCTATCATCCTAATCTGATTTCATAATTCCAGTGGATAAACTGCACTGTCTACTTCACTCCTCCTTCCTGGCTTTAGATCTCACAGGCTTCCCGGGTTTGATTACATTACCAAGAAGAATTAGTCCAACTGGAACAATAGTTCCGATGTAGTACACGCTTCCATATGAGGCTATGGTTTCATGCAGGCTTAATACCTATACAAACCCAACCAGAGAAACAATGGAAAGATTGTAAGAAAATTCTGTATTTGCAGGGTAGGTGTGAGCATACAAATTGAAATGTGTTAATGTTTTTGGGGTTATTTGTGTGCATGAGAGAGAGAGAGTACGAACCATGAAGCCAACACTAGAGTAACTTAGAACCAAAACTGTATAAGCAAAATTCATTAACACCAATGCATTCTTAATTGTTGGAGGTGCAGCTTGTTGCCATCTGTATATGACTGAAAAGAAACAAACAAATTAACTAAATGAAGAAAGAACAACAAATGAGCATAATCCAATTTATTACCTCTAGAACCAGCAATCATCAACGCCGACTGAACAAAGAATATGATGTATCCAGGATATAATCCCTGCAATGATAAAGTCAAAATGTTTAAAAATTGATACACCATAGTCCGTTACACTTAAAGCATATATTCAACCATGTAAAATATCAATACAGGTGCAACAAAGCTGTTTCAAGCAAAACCTTCTTCAGCTTGCTAGAATCATGTTAGGACTTAGGAGTACATTTTTTGTTGAACATATACAGGAATATCAATGATCACAAACTGCTTGGTAACTACTTAAATTAAGTTATTCCTAAAATAACTATATAAAAATTTGCAAAGCAAGCATGTAAGCTTGAAGCAAATACAGGGTATTAGATGATCAAATTAAAATTGCACCAAAAAACAGAATCAAATTAAAATACAGCTAACATTTTACTCACATGCCAAATAGCACTGACTGTCTGTGTGGCAAGTAACTGAAAGAAACCAGGTTTCTTCCCTTTCTGAACAAGCCTGTCGTAAACATCTAGAAAAACACAAACAATAACAACATTACTACTTGAAACATGAGAGTATAACATTGATCCAAACTATTTAAAGTAAAAACCAACCATGCAGCCAACCACCAACAAAATATTATGGCCTAATTATTACAAGAACTGGACAATAATGCAGCTAGGACTCTAAGTTGAGTTTCATTCCTATAATTGAAGGGTCGTCTATATTTTACCGAGGTAGCAATGCAAAAACATGTAAGAGTAGCATTCAAACTCAAGAGCAAGAAACTCACAATGACGAAGCCAGGTGCTGACTTGTATATTCCACACAGTTGGAATCACAACCGCACTCTTGGCAAACTCAAGGCCTAATATATCTACGTTTTTTGCCCGATCCCAACGTGGCTTTGGTGGAGAAGATTCCGTCCAGCCACTGAAACCCAGGCCTGAGATGATAATAGAAGCTTCTGAAATCGACCAAATGAAATAATATTTCCAGCGTGCTGTATTGCCAGCCATAAACTGGTAACCCAACTTTTTCCAAAATCCCCATTCATGGTATACAGGATCAGAAAATCTGGACAGCGGAAACAGAGGCACTAGGTACAGATACAAGGCCATGCAAAAGCAAGCTTGAAGAAGAGCTCGAATGGTTGCCCCATATGGTGATGGTGATGGACCTTTTGCTTTGGTGCTCCATATCTGCAAATAACAAGACACAAGAATAGCAAATTGTAGGAAACATGGTCATGGAACACAATACGACAAATAATTGAAAGATATATAAACAAAAAGTATCGAAGTACATATCACATATGGAAATGATAACCTTTTTGAAACATCTTGCTACAAAAGCAAAATTAAAATGAGAAACTGCAACTGAATCTGTGACAAAAATATTAAACATACATACCCCCTTTCCTTCAGTCCAATCAAGATAATCCTTCATTTCATAAACTGGACCAGCAAAGTGACTCCCACAGCAGAGACAGTAACCAATGTACTCAATCAGTGAAGGCAACTGAATCAAACGGTTTTTCTTCTGAGCCTCACGCAAACCATCCTCTTCTTTCAATAAACCATCATTGTAATTAATGGCACATGATATCACCTTCAGTACCAAAACCATTAAAGCCCCTAGTAGTACAACAACATATAATTAATGATAAAATGAGCAACATAAATAACGTTACAGCTGGGCAATAAAGTTACTGTCAGGAATAGGATTTAAAATATCCTAACAGTAACTGAGCAATAAAAAATAGAAAAGAGAAAGGATTCTAAAATTGATTCTGAAAATCCAAGAAGAAGAACCTTCACCAAAGGGCAAACCCTTACAACTCAATACTTCAAAACATAAACTTAACCTCATGACAATACTCCTATTTATAATAATCTAACAGACACAAAGACTTAAGATAAAGACTTAATCCTTCTTAAAATAAAGAATGACAGATAAATATAAACTTAACCCAATAACAATATCACATAAAACTAAACTTGGCCGAATGGAGGCTTACTGTTCTTCTTAGAGTAAGCCTTCCAAAGTGGAGGCTTCTATTGGATCCTAACAGTTACTGTCTTTAATCCCAAAAAATTGAAATAAGAAACAGTATATGAATTAGCACTCACCAGTGGCATCAATACCACCTTCCTTCCATGCATCTCCACTCATGTAATATACATGGCTGCATCACACAAACACATACCATCAACAAAAAGTCAAAACTTTTCTATAAAAGGACATACAAATGTAATAGTATATAAGTAAAGTGGGACATGTGGATGGTCATGACAATCCTTTAATAGTAATGTCTCCCACTTTAAACTTTAGGAAAAATGTTTTTAGTAAATGCAAACAAACAGAGAAAATTTCTATAAGAAAACAAATACTCTAAAATTTCAAAATTTGTAATAAAAAAAAGATTTATTTGTACAAATATGCTTAAATAATGTTTATGCAAAAAAATTTGTCTTGAACTTAAAAATAGCAACTTCTATAAGCTCTCCCGAATTATTTTTTCAAGATTATAATCTAACTTTATACCTCATGTGAAACAAATTGAACTATACAAGGAACTTTTTAGTACTCGAGACACAAGCACTGCATGCATTAACTTGCAGCATAAAACGGATTCAAAGTACAACGACGATCAGTAACACAAGACCTAACATTAAAAAATCCATGATTCAGAAACATCATACCAGCCAATGAGGTAACCAAATCCCAAGAAGAAAGTAATGATCCCACAGTGTGGCCGATAAAGTACCATAGAAGCGTAACCAATAAACATAGGGACCAAGAAATGAAGATTCGAAGAGAATCCAAACGCAAGGTAAGAGAGAAGAACACCGACGGCGGCGGCGTAGAGATGCTTAGCGAATCGACCGGGGACAAAACGGTGTAGGAAGCTGAAGGGAATGGTGGCGACGAAGCAGAGAAGGAAGCGGAGAACGGCGACGGAGACTCCGATGGAAGAGGCCATGGAATCCATGTGAAGGTCCATGGCCATGGCGTCGTGGAATTGAGAAATGATTGAAGTGTGTGTGGTGGTAGTTCGATCTGAATGTTGTTGAGGAGTATGTGAAATGACGTGTGTAACCTTACAACTCTATCTTTCGATCTGATTTAATTTAATGCTGCTATGTTCATTTTTATATTGTGGCGTGAGAATCGCACTTATCTTATTTTTTTCACTTGTTTATATTTCTAGGTAAATCCGTCATCAACGTTTCATTTTTCTGCACAATAACACAAATACTTAAAGGAATCGTATAATTGAAAAAGATATACACACCGAAAATCTAAAATTAATATAAATGAATAATATATTATATATTGATTATATATAAATTTTTATATTATTGATATATATATATTACCTTCATCATAAAATGTGAAGGATTTCATTATGATAAATGATATTTATTCGAAGAAACATAAATTATAAAAATTAATTACTGATCATTTTGGGAAGTGTGAATTATTCAAATACTATATTTTGATGATTATGGAATACATTAACATTTTATAATTTTTCTACATTACTACTATATCATTCATGTTTAAAAGATGGAACATAACAACAAATACTACTTTTATGTTTAATCATTAAAAAAGGTAATACAAAATCAGTAATATAAATGAATGATAGATTACTAAGTGTACAAATATTTAAATTAAAATATGTAGATATTACATTCTTATGGAAGAGGATAATTGTTGTAAATAGGAAACATCACAAAAATTAATTACTAATTGTTTTGGGAAGTGTGAATTATTCAAATCCTACTTTCCATAATATGCTGCTATGTGATTTGTTATATGGTTGTCGTGCTTTCCATAATATGCTGCTAAAAGACATAAAAGACTTCTACAAGATAGATTATGGTTGTATATTTACAACATTAATGAAATTGATCTTTTGCAACCTCCTACTTTGATTTTCTTTTAGAGTCCCCATTTTTTTATCACTAGACGTTTTAGTACCATGATATGTCTAGTTTGATTATCTTGCATATACTATTCTTTAAGTAGGTCATTGTGGTTTTATATTTAATTGGGATCAATTGTCCAATTTAATCTAAGTTGCTAGATTATAATATTGTATTACAAAGCTTAGTTTACTTCAAAAGTTAATTGGTCATTATGATTGGGGATGTAGCTGTCTCTCTGGAGAATTGTTTTGTTGCCTTTTTGGAGATGAAATTTGTTCGTTAATTTCCCCATTACAAATTTAACAGAAAAATGAACAAGAGGGTATTGTGGTAACATAGCAAACCACAAGTGACAAAGTGTTAAAAGTTAAAACCACATAGGACAAAGTGTTTTAAGTACAAACCACATAGAAGAAAGACTAATTTACCCTTCCAAATATGCAATTGTGTTAAAGATCCCTCATATTGTATTTTATATTGAATTAGTGATATTTTATATAGATAATTTTATAGTCTATGGATATATCTTACATTGGTGTAATAGTTGGATGATTGTTTGTCTATTAAATGCTGGTAGGACTTTGATCACAGTTCGGTAATCGAAGAGGACAAGTTGAGGAGTGAATACCGATGTTGTTATGCATGGTTTGGTTGAAGAGAGGGGTGAGCATGGTCGGGTTGGGATGAGTTAAGGCTTGTCCTTACCCGAACTTAAATATTGGTCAGATCATTTTTTAACTTGGATTTGACCCTGGATCCGAAGTTAACCCGACAATAAATATTGATCGGGTCAACCTTTAAACCCTACCCGATTAAATATAATGCATATTCGTTTGTTAATTATTTATATATGATGGAAAAATTAGAGAAACAATCATACTTTCGACCAAAAATGTGTCATTACTCGTTACACAATTTAATAGAGATACATACAAATATGATGAGTAAGTAACTATGGGACAGGTCGGGTCGGATTATGCTTGGTCCCTACTCGGCCCAATATATTGTCTGAGTCTAATTTTTGAATCTGAACTCGGTCGTAGATTCGATGAGATCCAACTCTATTCAGGCTCAATCATTAGGGTCATACAAGGGAAGCTGATAGGGTCTGCTCTTGCTCGCCCCTAATTGAAGATGTATTTGTGCTTGTTGTGGTTGTGTTAGGCACTACCAATAACGGTGCAATTTGAAACTCAAGCAAGGACCACATCTTCTGTCCCAGAATATTGTGTCATTCCATTTGCTATGGGATATGATCGGTCAGAAAAATAATTAATAATTAAACTTTTAACTTAAATATATTTTTTCAACTAATTATAACTCATAGCACATAAAATAACACAAAATATGAGATCTAAGATGTGCTCCCCAAATAAGAATATAGAAAATGATGGAAGTCGATCGAATTAAGTTGGCCATGATGATGATGAATTTCTACTATTGGGTATTTGAGCCATTCACACTTGTTCAAAAGATAACAAGAGAGCAGCCCCTAATATTATGAGTTTGGTGTGTGATTTGAGAGATAATTTACAGGTATATTATAAATATATTTTTATTATCTTTCAAAAACCAACTCAAAAAGTTATTATAATGTTTAATTGTAAAACTGTTTGGTTATAGTGGATGATTGCATATACAATTGTTAGGTATCAGTGAAAGAATATACATAGAGGAGGGTTAAATAGGCGTTGTGGTTCCCACTTACCGTTATTTGCAATAAAGTCATATTCTGGAAAATTACCTAGTTAATTGATTAAGGCTATGACTTAATCGATTAAGTCGCACAGAATTAGCAGTTGTTGAGTGGCTCAATTACACTGCCAATTCCATATTATACAGAAATGATATAGCATATATATTTGAACACAGATGATCTTCATTTGACAGTAATACTATATTCAAAATATCAACTACAATAGGCAATTAAAAGATACTAAAAACGGTAAAGAGATAAGGGAAAAAACAGTCTGTAACAAGGTTTTTATACTAGTTTGTTTTGTGGTCCACTACAAAACTACATTCAGTCCTCCCTTATGATCCAGGAGATTTTCTTCACTAAAATTGAACGCTCCCTTCTTGAGTTCCCGGAACCTCTACCTTGGTTTGACATTACCCAATCGCCTAGGAAAATCTTTCCTACGATCCAACCCCAGCCAAGAGTATGCTCTAAACTCAAGACCTCCAAGTCTTGGTGAAGACTCTCTGATCTCTTTGGTGGTACGACACCAAGAGACGACTTTCCTTGTTACACAAACAACACAAAAAACAGAGTAATATGAAGCACTAAAATAGCTCAAATATTACAAGAAAGAACAAGTTATAAACCCTATACAAATCTCACAATTATTATGAACATGTATAAGATCAGAATCATGAAGAACATGTAATTTCTACCCTTAAGAAATCTCTAAACAGTATGAAAGAATCATGTAAGAACAAGATAGGATGATAAACACATTTGATAGTATGCAATGGATGACATGTTAATCCTTAAGCATAATACTATCTCACTCTAATCTCACGTGTAATTCTCTCTGCCTATATGACATACATTGAACATGAAAATACGCAGCTTAGAAATTCTAATATGAATGTATGAATGTATAAAATCGTATTGAAATCTGTTGAAAAAACAGTTTATATAGAAAAGTTGTTTTTCACCCAATTAATCGATTATGTTGCTTGTTAAACGATTGATGGGTTGCTAGAGAGTAACTGAAATATGTTTTTCAGTTATCTCTTGAAACTGTTAAAAATCGTTTTCATGTTAATCGATTAAATCTTTACTTAATCGATTAATTGACATATTTTTAGTTAAGATGTTAATTGGTAAACTGCCTATATGTTATGCTTATCAACTATACATGTTTTACCTTTATGTTATGCCTAAAATGCACAAATAACATGTATGATTAATGCATGAACATATAATAAACTAGATGGCATGTCTCATGTAAATGATATGGTAGTTTTTAGACTTTGTGAGATTTGCATCTAGGTTTACCTAACCTAGACTCAATAACTCAGACACATCTATGACTCTAGTCTAGACATGAAGCTCTTGAATCTTTGGCATGTTGAGAGTTGTCTTTAAGCTTTCACTAAGTCCTTTGTCTTCATCAAAAAACATAGGCAAGCATAAGTGCTCTCTTGACACATTGCACTTTCAATCTCCCCCTTTTTGATGATGACAAACTCAACACCAAATTTGTTTTGATGCATAGCTTGCAGATGATCACAAAATGAATGGTTGTTGATTTCAAAGTTAAAGGGTATAGCTATACAACGGAAGCTTAGTATTGTTTACAACATGCACACATTAAACAACAAAACAACCTTTCTCCCCCTTTTGACATTATCAAAAAGATAAACTAAATGAAATTTTGGTCGAAAGTAAGAAAAGATATGAAGTGAACTCAAACTTTAATTAATCAATTAATGTTGGGAATGTAATTAATTAACTAGTTGATGAAAGAATTGAACAAGTGCACAAATTTATCAGCATTTGATCGCTTAAAACAACATGTTAATCGATTAAACCAACAGAATACAACAATATGACATATTTAATGGTATGGAGGGTTATATATGAACCAATCAAGCCTGAAGTGATCAAGCATTTACATTATAGCATTCAAACAGTAGGCTCAATCAAACATAAGATATACATATAACCAAACATGATCAAGATCCACCAAACATGCAATCATGCTATATTTGACATATATAAGCAAAATGAAACCACAATAGGAACGATTTAAGTTCAAAGGCATGCATATGCAAGTCATAAAGTTTTGCAGCAATAGTAGATAGTTAGAGTTACAATCCAGAAAGTAAAGAGAAAATATGTCTCGAAATTACAAAGCAGCATAAATCCTAAAAAATTAGCCATATAGAAGGACTAAACCTAGGGCAACCTAAGACTAAGGCCTTCTAATCTAGGGATGTTGGGGAGGATCTCTGTCATCAGGTACGGTCAGACTACGATCACCCTGGATGAGGAATCTCAGTTTCTCAAACTCTACACAAAACCTCGCATTTTGTGCCTCAGCAGTGTTCTGGACAAAGCTCCTCATATCCTGATAGTCGTTATCAATATAAGCAACCTGACGCTCCTCAAATTGTTCCAAATCAGTATGGTAGGAGTCCTTCAAACACTGAAAGGGTAAATCCATCATGTTGTTCAGCCTTTGCTCCATGGCATCCAACTGAGCTAATCCAAATGATGATTCCTGCGGCGCAGTTCCAGATGGCTCCCCCTGAGTCTCTGCATTAGGTTGATCCGTACCAACCTGATCCTCATCATCAGACAACTCCAAGGCCATTGTAGTAAAATCTTCCTAGTATTGTTAAGTACTTTCATACTTGTAGATACTCATCTTGTGGATAAGGCTTTCACCAACAAGGTGATCTTTGTCAGAAGTCTCTATGACGATGGTGTCAGATACGTCAATATGCAGATAGTCAATGATTTTCGATATGAAGATACTATAGGGCAGCAATTTGGATTGCCATGTAGAGACATTATACATGACCTTCAGAATTTCTTCAGACCAATTTATCATTATATTCTCCTTCACAGCATACAGAAATTTCAGATCATTAACAGTAGGTTGTGCGTGACTAGTGTTCCTCTGAATCAAGATGTACGTAATCAAATAGTGAAGCAATCTATTCTCTACTGATAAAGAACCAACTTTAGTCAGTTCTCCCTGGACATACAGATGGGGACCTTTCAAACATGATTTATATACCTCAGCAGCATCGAAATCAGCAAGCCATTCACAATCACCTAGGCTAACACCAATAGTGGATAAGTCACCCACATTTATAAAAATGCTACTATCCATCTCAAACAGATTTCCTGAAATCATAGACCAATATCTACTATCCTTATAATGGATGTTAGCATAAAATTCCCTAATCAAAGCGGGGTACAGATTACCCAATTCCAAAAACATTACAACACCCTAAGCATGCATACCTTGCGGAAATTCGAAATTTTGTTCTGCCATCCAGGTAAGATCATCATACCTTATGTAGGTGGGTTTCCTTCCCAGAAATTTGGACAACCGGGTCTCTTGAAGTATGAGTGAGTAGTAGAGATCTCCACGGTCGTGCCTCACGTTCAGATTTGAAGATGAAGCATTAGGAGGCCTACGAGTGCGGTGAGCAGTTGTCTTGAACCTCTTTGAACGTCCTCTTTCCATTGATGATTAAAACTGTGAGTAATGAGAGGAGAAGAAGGATAAGGGAGGGAAACTAGAGCTTATGGTTTTGGAATTGGGAATGGGATTGCTTGGGAAATAGAGAATCGAATTCGATGAATTGAGGTGCACAAATGGGTAAAGGTGAGGTTTAATACTTCTATTAAGCTAAGATTTCGAATTTGCTGTTTGCATTTGAGATTTTTAGAGAAAAGGAGGAAAAGAGGGTTTGTAAAAGTGACAAAAACACTTCTGATTCTAATATATTTGTTGTCGTTAATCGATTAAGTGTTGCATTTAATCGATTAATCACTATAAAAATTCCAGGTTTTTTTAGAAAAATGAGCCTAGGTAATCAATTAAAATGAATCTTAATCGATTAAATTTAGTGAAAATTGAAAT
>NC_032014.1:13408948-13411075 GCF_001865875.1 Lupinus angustifolius | reverse complement strand
ATTTTTACTCAAACACATATACATTTTCAGCTTATCATACAATATCATGAGTCATAAAAGGAATATAATGCATTCATAACAAGTATACATTATGAAGCATATAAGACATTAATCATGCAAAACATATAATAATATTTTTAGACGATTTTAATCAAGATAATTTTCATCAAGAATTCCAAGTTCTCTTCGAAGAACATAGAAGGTATCTCGTGAGAGAGGCTTGGTGAAAATATCAGTCAATTGCTTAGATGTTTCAACAAATTCAAGCACACAATCGCCTTTTGTACATGGTCACGCAAGAAATGATGTCTAATTTCAATATGTTTGGTTCTAGAATGCAAAACGGGATTCTTGGATAGGTTTATGGCACTTGTATTATCACATTTTATAGGAATCTTTTCTAGATTAAGTCCAAAGTCCTTAAGTTGTTGTTTCATCCAAAGGATTTGAGCGCAACACATATGGTGGCAATGTATTCCGCTTCGGTGGTGGACAAAGCAACACATGCTTGCTTTTTACTGTGTCATGCAACTAAGGAACTACCAAGTAAATGATAAGTCTCACTAGAGCTTTTCCGATCCAACTTACATCCCACAAAATCGGAATCGGAATATCCTACCAAGGATAATGAGGCATCCCTAGGATACCATAATCCCATATTAGTTGTTCCTTTTAAATATGTCATAATTCATTTTACAGCAGTATAATGTGAATCTTTAGGCAAAGCTTGAAATCTAGCACACATACAAACACTAAACATAATATTGGGGCGAATCGCAGTTAAATACAATAATGAGCCAATAATCCCACGCTATTTGGTTACCTCGATTGATTTTCCATTTTCATCTTTATCTAGATAGCATGAGGTCGCCATAGGTGTAGAAGCCTCTTTACACTTTTCCATATCGAACTTCTTCAGTAACTCTTTGCAATATTTCGATTGATGAATGAAGATGTCGTTTCCCATTTGTTTAATTTGAAGTCCAAGAAAGAAGGTCAGCTCACCCATCATCGACATCTCAAATTCACCTTGCATTAACTCAGAAAATTATTTACATAGAATATCATTAGTAGATCCGAAGATTATATCATCAACATTTATTTGAACTAAAAGTACATGATTATCTAATCTACGAATAAAGATGGTAGTATCAACCATACCCATCACGAACCCTTTTTCCAAGAGGAAAGAGCTTAATCTATCATATCAAACTCTTGGAGCTTGTTTCAGGCCATAAAGGGCCTTTTTGAGCTTATATACATGGTTCGGATATTTAAAGTTTTCAAAGTCGGGAGGTTGATCTACATATACCTCCTCTTGAATGTAGTCATTCAAGAATGCGCTCTTGACATCCATTTAAAAGAGCTTCAAGTTCATAATTGATGCAAAAGATAAAAACATCCTTATGGCCTCTAATCTGGCTACAAGAGCGTAGGTCTCATCATAATCGATGTCCTCCTCCTGGTTGTAGTCTTTGGCCACTAAGCGAACTTTATTTCTGATTATCAAGGCAGATTCATCCAATTTATTACGAAAGACCCATCTAGTACCAATCAATGGATGTTCTTTAGGCTTAGGGACCAAGTCGCATACATTATTACGCTCGAACTGGTTTAGCTCTTCTTGCATAGCTATATTTCTGATTATCAAACCAGATTCATCCAATTTATTACGAAATACCCATCTAGTACCAATCACTTGATGTTCTTTAGGCTTAGGGACCAAGTCCCATACATTATTACGCTCGAACTGGTTTAGCTCTTCTTCCCCTGTAGTTATATCACCTATCACTTTGTCGAGTGGATGATCCTACTTGGTCTTTCACGCGATAGGCAAGTCTTGATGCTCATCTTGTATAGTTTGCTCTGCTTCTGCTTCTTTATCCTAGTCCATGTCCTTAGAGTATGCTTCTTCCAAAGCACCTATAACTTCATCATAGAATACATTCCTCTTCTCTTTTGGAGAAGATTCGTCAAAATGGACATGCACAGACTCTTCTACTTGCATTGAATACTTATTAAAGACATTATAAGCTTTATTATGCAATGAATACCCCAAAAATATACCCTCATCAGCTTTTGAATCAAATTTACTTAAAGCTCTTTTTTCCATTATTTAATATAAAG
>NC_032014.1:13376816-13408848 GCF_001865875.1 Lupinus angustifolius | reverse complement strand
TATGATTAAACTGGTTTTGAATTTGCTTGCCAAGGTTTTTGAAAGATTTAAAAGCATTGTTCTTGGACGAGAGAAATAATGTCCATGTATATCTAGAGAAATCGTCAACGATCACTAAAGCATAAAAGCTACCACCAAAACTCATAACCTGTGATGGTCCAAACAAGTCCATATGGAGAAGCTCCAAAGGTCTTGTTGTGGATATCATATTCTTTTTATCAAAAGAGTTTTTAACTTATTTACATCTTTGACAAGTGTCACAAGTTTCTTGAGTTTTAAAATCAAGTTTTGGCAGCTCATCAACCAAAGTATTTTTGACAGTTTATCTAGATGTTTTATGTTAATATGAGCGCCACGCCTATGCCAAAGCCAGATGTCATCCTCTTTGGATATAAAACATTTTGAAAATAGAGTAGTGACATCCTCCAGATTAACCATATAGATATTATTTATACGATATCCGACAAACTTAACTTTATTAGATATATTGTCACGAATAATACAACACTCGGAATTAAAAGATACACGGTTACTTTTATTGCATAGTTGGCTGATACTCAAAAGGTTATGTTCCAGACCTTCAACATATAACATATTTTCAATCACGGCCTGATTTGAGTTGCCAATTGTTATGGTGTCAAGTATCTTCCCTTTGTTGTTGTCTCCATAGGTGACAAACCATTTTTCTTGCAAGGATGGATCTAGGAGTTTTGATCTATCACTCGTCATATGTCTCGAGCATCAGCATCCACTATCAAGATACCAATGATGTCCATGTGCTCAAAGACATACCTGCAAAACATACATTACTTACCTTTTTCAGGTACCCAATTTATGTTGGGTCCTTTTCTGTTAGTAACTAGGGAGTTATCTCCCTTTTTCATCCATACATACACGCCACCAGGTATACCATATTTTGTAATATAACAAGAGTAGGAAGTGTGGCCATGAGTGACACAGTAAAAGCATGTAGGAACCTTTTTATTAAAAAAATTCTTATTGGGTCGATTAATAGGTCTCCTATATGGTCTTCTCCTATGCGTAGGGGGACTATATCCTAGTCCGGTATGGTCACCAACATTCCTGATTTTACTAAGCATAGTGTCTAACATGTTTTGACTCTCTGTGAGTTTTGCGAGTTTTTCAATTAATCTCAAATTTTCATTTTTCAAATCATCACAAGAATCACATACAATTGGTTGACATAAATTATTATCAGAGCAATTGCATGCATTACAAGAATAGATCAAATCTAATATTTCATTTTCCAATTTTAGTTCATCTAATTCTTTTTGTAATGAAACTATTTTTTCTTCATTTAGCAGGATTACTTTGTTCCTATCGGAACTAATCCCAGCTAATTTCTTTAACTCGTCATGCAATTCGACATATGCATTATACAATTCTTCATAAGGAGGAGAATCATCAGATGAAGTAGATGAGGTTTCAGAATATACCTCGTTATTTGCCGCTTTTGAATTTGAGCAACATGCATCATCTGTTCTCGTCATTAAGAATAGCTTTGTCGTTTCCTCTTCATCTGAGGTGTTGGATGTCATGTCCTCATCTGGTACATCCCATACTATGTAAGCTTTCTTCGATTTAAAGTCCCGAGGAGTGCTCTTATCTGAATCAACCTTCTTGAGGTAAGTAGGACATTGGAACCTCATATGTCCTGGCTTACCACATTCATGGCAAGTGAAACATTCTTTACTCTTGCCTTTCCTGGTCGATTCCCGCGCTTCTTTCTTCTGGAAACGTTTGAAGCCTCCTTTCTTTAGAAATTTCCCGAATTTGCATACGAGAAGGCTCAAAGTTTCTTCGTCTACATCTTAATATTCATCTTCTTCTCTCTCTTCTGTGGATTGAGACGTTGTTACCTTGAGATATATAATTTTCTTTTTGCGATCTGATTCTTCGTGCATAGTTAGGCTTCCAAGCTCCATTTCGTGCTCTTGAAGTTTTTCGAACAATGTCGTCAAAGGCATGGAGTCAAGATCCTTTGATTCCATAATAGCTATTACTTTTGGTTGTCATCTCCTATCAAGACGACGTAAAACTTTGTTAGTAAGGTCTCATTTGTTAAACAATTTATCCAAAGCAACTAAATGGTGAACTATATGAGTAAAACGTTTTTGCATATCACCAATAGATTCATTTGGTAACATACAAAATAAGTCATATTCATGTGTTAGGGCATTCAGTCTGGCACGCTTGACTTCGCTGGTGCCTTCGTGAGTCACTTGTAAAGTGTCCCACATTTCTTTAGCACTTTGGCACTGCGAAACCCGAAAGAACTCATCATAGGATAGGACAGATGTAATGATATTTTTGGCACGCAGGTTATACTGAACCTTTTCGCGTTCATCATCGGTCCATGGATTTTTCGGTTTATCTTTTGGTTCATCGTCCACTAAATGTTGTGGAACGAAGGGCCCGTTGACTACGGATTCCCAAATATCTGAGTCGATGGCCTCTATAAATATTTTCATGTGAACTTTCCAGTAGGCATATCATTCGCCACTGAATAGGGAGGGCGGTTAATGGATGTGCCCTCACCGCCAAAGGGGTTGGTAGAACCCATTTAATTTCCCTAACGGGTCACGCGGATATGGTTGAGCTAGCACGACGTACTAGCTCTGATACCACTTGTTAGGTATCAGTGACAGAATACACCTAGAAGGGGGGTTGAATAGGCGTCGCGGTTCCCACTTACCGCTATTTTCACCAAAGCCCTATTCTAGAAAATTACCTAGTTAATCGATTAAGGCTATGACTTGATCGATTAAGTCACACAGAATTAGCACTTACTGAGTGGCTCAATTACACTGCCAATTACAGATTATACAGAAATGATATAGCAGATATATTTGAACACAAATGAACTTTATTTGACAGTAATACTATATTCAAAATATCACCTACAATAGACAATTAAAAGATACTAAAAACAGTAAAAAGATAAGGGAAAGAAACAGCATGCAACAAGGTTTTTATACTGGTTCATTTTGCGGTCCACTACAAAACTACATTCAGTCCTCCCTTCTGATCCAGGAGATTTTATTCACTAAAATTGAAAGCAATGTGTCTTACATACACACTTCCAATTACAAGACCTTGAACGCTCCCTTCTGGAGTTCCCAGAACCTCTACCTTGGTTTGACCTTACCCAATCGCCTAGGAAAACCTTCCCTACGATCCAGCCCCAGCCAAGAGTGTGGTCTAAACTAAAGACCTTCAAGTCTTGGTGAAGACTCTCTGATCTCTTTGGTGGTATGACACCAAAAGACGACTTTCCTTGTTACACAAACAACACAAAAACAGAGTAATGTGAAGCATTAAAATAGCTCAAATATTACAAGAAAGAACAAGCTATAAATCCTATACAAATCTCACAATTACAATGAACATGTATAAGATCAGAATCATGAAGAACATGTAATTTCTACCCTTAAGAAATCTCTAAACAGTAATGAAAGAATCATGCAAGAATAAGATAGGATGATGAACACATTTGATAATATGCAATGGATGACATGTTAATTCCTAAGCATAATATTATCTCACTTTAATCTCACATGTAATTCTCTCTGCCTATATGAGATACATTGAACATGAAAATACGCAACTTAGCAATTCTAATATGAATGTATGAATGTATAAAATCGTATTGAAATCTGTTGAAAAAACAGTTTATATAGAAAAGTTGTTTTTCACCCAATTAATCGATTATGTTGCTTGTTAAACGATTGATGGGTTGCTAGAGAGTAACTGAAATATGTTTTTCAATTATCTCTTGAAACTGTTAAAAATCGTTTTCACGTTAATCGATTAAATCTTTACTTAATCGATTAACTGACATATTTTTAGTTAAGATGTTAATTGGTAAACTGCCTATATGCTATGCTTATCAATTATACATGTTTTACCTTTATGTTATGCCTAAAATGCACAAATAACATGTTTGATTGATGCATGAACATATAATAAACTAGATGGCATGTCTCATGTAAATGATATGATAATTTTTAGACTTTGTGAGATTTGCATCTAGGTTTATCTAACCTGGACTCAATAACTAAGACACATCTAAGTCTATAGTCTAGACATGAAGCTCTTGAATCTTTGGCATGTTGATTTGTTGAGTTGTCTTTAAGCTTTCACTAAGTCTTTTGTCTTCATCAAAACATATGCAAGCTTAAGTGCTCTCTTAACACATTACACTTTCAATGATTAATAATTATGTATAATCATATTAGACTAAAATCTTTTACTTTTTGAACTGGGGTGAAACAAAACATTGAGGGTTATGTGTGGTTGGATTAAAAGGTGAAGGAAAGAAAGTGGATGAATTTATAAGTTTTTCTTCCTTTGATTTTTATAGAAAAGTAAGATGGAAAGAAAAATGTTGTGTAACTCTACAAAAACCTTTTTCACCCCATTGTGTAAAAAATGATGAGAAACCAACAATCAATGTAGAATTACAATCTTACCCGTAAAATCATAGATAATATACTATAGTTGAGATAGACAAACATAATAGATTAAATGACCTTGAAATTTGTATAAATAATATTTTAATTAATTTTAATATAATATACTTTTTATACATCACTATTTATAGAAATATTTAATTCTAAGATAAAAATGAATATTTGTATGTTAATATTTGTATCTCTTTAATTATGGATTATGAATATTTATGTCATTTTGTCTCATCATATGTTTTATTTCCTCTTTTATTTTCTCTTTTTCTTTCATACCAAACAATTAAAAAATTATTTTTTTTTAATGTTTTTCTTTCCTCTAACTTTCTTTCCTTAATTTTTTTCCTCTCATTTTCCCTTACAAACCATACATAGTGTGGCTGAACGTCTCTCCCTTATTAAACTAGAATCAAACAAAACACTAAAGTATGTTCATTTTTTATTTTAAATGAACTGGGCAGTTAGTTTCCAAGATTATTTCAGGTTAACTTATTTAAATTATCATACGAATTTTGACTAAATCCAAAATAATCCAATCCCAGTATGAACCAAAACCTTTTATAAGTGCAATCAAGACTTTGTCAGAGTTGGTGGTTATAACTTGTGCTGGCTGTTTAGCCACATCGTAGGTAACAAAGATTCTGAAGGTAGAATCCAAAACCAAAAAGTTTTCAAATACCACTGAACACTCATGGACTAAAAGCTTAATTAACCCATATACTTCTAAAGAAAAAGACTGGTTCAAATATAAAACGAATATTGATAACGTATTTAAGGTGAATCCCACTTATGAGGGGAAACAGAGCAAATGGTGGCTTAAATAGGCCTGGTTGTAGCCTAATAAGTTTCTTTGTCTATTAAGTTTTTTAAGTTTAAGTATATTTAAAAATATGATATGACCTATTAACCTTTTTAAAAGTTTATTATAATATAAGATACTTAAATAAGTAGACCTTTAAATAAGTTAATAAGATCTATCTTTAAATAAGTAATTTTAATTAACAAATCTTACATCCCAAATAGGTAATCTATAGGATTTATATATTTTATATTTGCTTCATGTATATATTATATAAAAATTAAGCATAAATATATAAATAATTAACATAAATTTATATAGATCAACCTTTTAGATTTGATAGCTTTTTAAGAAGTTTGTGTCTATCCTATTTAGGTCAACTAAATTTTCAGAGCGTAAGTTATTTATTAAAAATGACTATTATTTATAGGTTAGATATTAGGCCTAAACCTATTTTTATCGTACCAAGAGTAGTTTGAAACATAATATATTAGAGTATCTACAATATTTTCATTCTTATTTGGATCTCATATATTATTTTATGATTTACTACAATTCCTCGTAAAATAAGACTAACATCTACTTTTTCACACAATGACAAACATCATTCTTATTCTTATTTGAATCCCACAATCTACCCCACACTTTTATATTTTACAATAAATATAGTAAAATATTAAGAATAATTACTTATTTATTAATAAAAAATTAAAATTGTTATAATTTATTATAAATATTAGAAATCAATTATAAATAAAAAATATAATTTTGTTGTTGACATAGATGCAATTAGTGGAATTTTCGTTCAAGGAAGACAAATTGAGGTTCTTCAAAAAAAATTTAATTTTAGTTTCTCCAAAGTTTTAATATTTTATAATGATTTTGGATATGTTAATGTTTATATATATTTTGATATTTCTGGATATGTTTGTGCTTGTATTTATTCCTGGATTGTGTATTTTCATTGATCGTCTCTCCCGAACAAGGAGTGTTCTTATTTAGTCACTTTTGTTCTTCTTTAGAATAAAACACAGAGAATAAGAACACCTAAGTGGAATAACAAAATAAGAATATTTTTATTCTATTAACAACAAACACCGGATGCTCTTACACATTAACTTTTTGGGAATTGAAAACTCAGTAGTAGAAGTACCATGTAAATTCTGAAAAGCGCAAATCATATTTCTATACCTAGTCAGCTACTAATGAAGTAATCCACTTTATTCCATAATAACTAAAAAATAGGCAAGTGGTCATAGTTTCCACTCACTTTGATCCAAATTTCATATTCATTCCATCTGCCAAAAGCATACAATATTCTTCATCATACTAGCTAGTTATTTACATACCCTTCTGGCTCCTACAAAATTCTAAACCTGAAAGAACCATATTAAAAACTTGATTCTTTATTCCTCTCCTAAGCTCTACTTCATATATTTATTAGAAAGGTTAAGAGTTATTTAAAAATGTCTTAACCTTCTTCAGTTCACTTGGATATATGAGCACAGAATCTAAGCAAAGACCACCTTTAGTGTGTGTGCAATCAATTTGGGTCATTGAGAATTTGACTGTTGTTGATGCATTGCCATCTTCTACCACGAAATCGCCTGCATGGTAATAGCACCAATTGCCAGGTTCTTTCAGAAAACACTGCGATGCGACGTATTGTCCATCGGAAATCCATAGCTGGAATCTCACAGGCTTTTTGTCCCACCCATGAACATGCTCGGTGTTGCAGACGCGTCGTCCGAATCTCTTTGAGGCTCGCCCGAGATGTATTCTGAAGTATAAGCTATATCTCCCAGCAGGAAATGGGAAGTCAACTTTCCCATCCACTTCAAACCACCAGGTTTGCTGGAGGTATGCAACACTGCTGAATCTGAAAATGGTAGAGATGGTGGATTGATACAAAGCTCGGTTTAAGTGTAATTAGACATTTACACGAGATTTATTATTTCGACAAATAAACTACATGACTATGAGCTTCACAACCAGGACTATCAACCAGAGTAATACAGTCTTAATCAATAGTTCAATGCTACATGATTTCCTTTTACAACAGCACAATGTCTAGAATGAAATCAAGCCAGTGCAGAAGATGAGAACAGTACCACAAGCAACAACTTTGCATGATAGGTGAAGTCAGAACTTAGAACATATCATTCATTTCTAGTATGGCTAGAATACTACTGAACATGGGGGAAATGCAAATAGACACCTAATTTACAAAGACAAAATGTACTAGAACATAAACGCACCATTGTTACTTTCCCAAATAGTCTACTTTAGCTTAATTCATCAAAAAGTTTAATTGAAAAGCATTAGTTCATTAAACTTAGTCCTATGGTTGAAAAGATTTTATCATCTCAAAGACTAACTTTCTTGAAAAAACATAGAGAAACACAGAGTATGTACTCCCCCACCCAAACAAAAAAAATCAAGACTTGTAGTTTTAGAAGTCAATTTTTTTGAAAATATAACAATGCAAGTCTTAAAAGGGAAGGCTATAATTGCATTTTATAAGTTCTGAAGCTCGGGTTTTGCTTGGTTTGTGGGTGGAACATTGAAGGTGGAAATGAATTTCAACCAAAACCGTAAACTAAGTTGAAAATGAGTTACAAGGTGTTTTCCTCTTCTCATATTCTTGCTGCACCAAGCAAGTATAAAATCATTTGTGTTCCAAAATCTCCACCTTACTGTTTTCCATTCCAAAATTTCCGCCTTCCTACCATCCACAATTCTCAACCAAGAAGGTCCTTGAATGTTTTTGCTATTAAGTAATTGCTCATGCAATTCTCACACTGGGTGGTGGGATCTCCTTAAAGTGGTGACTCCAGATTGGTATTAACTATTAAGCAGATCCCATATAAGAATTGAGAAAAAACGGTCCAGTGCATAAGGCTCAACCCAGTAGGGTCTAGGGCAGGTAGATATAAACGACCTTAACCCACAAGCGGAGAGACTGTTTCCAAGATTGAGAATTGAGATTTTTCATTCCTAAACTTCTGGTTTTCCCTCCACACTCTGCTTCTACAGATTTTCCTCTCTATTTTATGATTAAAAATATTTCAATCTGAGACATAAAATCAATAGCAGACACTTGAAAACAACAAATATTAGAATAAATAAGACAACAAAAAACCTTCTTTGGGAGTTTCAAGAGAAGTTATCCTCAGCATCATTCAAAAGCTTTCATAAGCAATCTACTACATGGTAATAACAAACATAACTGTTCCCAGCTTCCCATTGCTATAAAATTTCTACAAGCTAAGATGAGTGTGAAGAAGAATCTCACCTCGATTCTTCGGTGGGGATATGGTTCCAATATCTCCTATCATCAATCCCTGTTATTGATAGTCCCTTGGCCGACACCGACATACAAATCTTACCTAAACTTCTATCCAGCCAAACTTTCTGCAACAAAAAAAAACATACACATATTTTCAAACCGATCAAAATGGAAGCTAAGCTCATCAAAAATTATCAATGGAAAATGATACTGGCACTCCAAAATTCCAATACACACTCCTTATTTAACGATCACAGTTTTAATATTTTTATTTTATAAAACTGCAATCATGATATAGCCTTACCCATTATCAATTCCTATCTTCTTTACCTTGTTGGTCTAGCAGGACAAGGTCCTGCTAGATCTCCATGATGACCATAAAGAGTTCGACTCACATGAGCGACACTTGTTCGGAAAAGTAGTTCCTTACGCAGAAAGGATAGATACTTGGTAGTACTAAAAAACTCTTATCTTCTTTTCTAATAAAAAACTAAACAAACACAACACAATGAAAATAGAAAAGTAAACTTTCAAATTTCCATAAAGATCTTCGTTTCTTCAACATTTGATTTTAAAAATACAATCTTTTCCCTAAAGGGTAAAGTAAAAACGAATCATTTTCATATTTACCTTGGTGCCATCATCGAAACTATTGACCCGGCAAAGCCTTGCATAAATCCCTCTCATACCCAAATCGCAAGGAAAATCATTAAAAATCTTGCGAACAATGACATCATAATTTGAAGGCAGTTTCGATTCCCAAACGAAATCAGCCCAAGAAGCACCACGAAAAGTGCGATTCAACGTAGCTAGGTTGCAAATCTGAGGAGGATCCATGTAAGCCATGATAAGTGCAACACAACTCTCAGGTAAATCCTCAAAGGTGGGTTTGGAAGGAACAATCAGAGAGTGATTTGGGTAAGGTTTGAAAAAAGAAGAAAATCGAAGACCCATTGAGAACAATAATAGATTTTTGATAGAAAAACAAAGGTTGGTTCAATTTGATTTAAACACTTGTTATTGTTATTGTGTTGGAAGAGAGAGAGAGAGGGTTGTTGGTGCATCTGACAAAGTGAATAAGAGACAGCGTGAATCTGATTTGGACGGAAAGGTAACAATGAATTTGAATCCAGAACAATATGTTCCCAAATAATATTAAAAATCATATGTATATTAATTATAAAATGTAAATATTTATTATTTTTCTATTTATTATTGATATGAGTTATGATTTTTTTTTTTCCATAATCCTCGTTCGAACCGGAGACAATCTTATCCAAGTCAGGAATATTCATAGATACGTGAAGCTAATTCTTCCAGCGGACATTTTTTTTATTCACAAGACTCGAACTCAAGACCTTACTTAAGGGGAATCAAACATATATCACTTGAAGCAACGGATTAGTTGGTATATGAGTTATGATTTGTGAGAAGAGATCTTTGTCCAAAATCAATGTGTTGTAAACCATCTACAATTTTCTAATATTAAAAATAATCGTAACTGTTTTTTGGATTTATCTAATCAATCAAATGTGATTTTTTTAATGCCTATTCAATCTTTCTCATTTTACAATATTATTTGGATGGATTTCTAGTCAAAATAATAATTACTAAAACTATAAAAAAAATTGATAATTAAATTTTCTATTTAATGTGAGTATCAATTTAATTTTGATTTCCTTGATATTAATTTGGTGTGAATATCTGCACTTTAATTTCGAAAAAAAAAAATTATATTTATAATATTTAAAATTAATATATTTATGATACTAATAATTTCATAACTGGTAATAATATAAGAGTTGTTCTAAGAAATTAGTTTTTTATTCAAAAAGTGAAGGATATCATTAATTGTTTACAAAAATTAATAAGAAGTTACCATATTTACAATCAATCTATGTTATTAGCATGTTAATCAACTAAACTTTACTGAATGCTATAATCTATACTGTACTGTCTATTTTATATGTTATTACAGCCGAGAATCCATTTTCAATTCTTATTTTGTCCTTAATATTTTTTAATTATAGAAAAAAAATTATATTATCATATGTAACTACTGTTAACACAATAATCACATATCTCACCTTAAATTGAACACTATAATAATTACAAAAAAATATAACATAAAGCACACCCAATATAAAAAATATTATAATTCTATAAAATAAAATATATAAAAATTAAATACTTAATAACATAAAATAAGAATGTGGTTCGATAAGTATGAAGTACTTGTTGAGACACTACATTTATAAAACCAAAATAATTAATTACACATAATTTTCATAATTCAAATTTATCATTTTGTAACTTCACTAAAAACTATAAGAAATTTCCACATTATGTCATTTGCCTTCATTTTTTTCAATCAATTCATCACTACTAGTCGATACATTCTCCTACTTTTATTTTCTTTTTCCTCAACTCAAAAAAGATACAATTGACGACTAAAAAATCAAGTGAAAAATATTCAACAACTCCCTAATGATTACTAGAGACACATTTCTAGAATTTTTCAAAAGCTTTATCTATATCATGTCAATTACTATATATTCAATTTTATTATTTTATTAATCTCCTTAAAAACATTATCTCCATTGAATTCCTATATTACATTTTTTATATTGAAATTATTATTTTTTAATCAACAGTAACAAAAAAAAGATGATACTCTTTATATTAGAAAAATAAGAATGTTGGTAGATCAACATTGTGGACATGCTAGTATTAATGTTGCGTAAATAAATTAAATAAATAAAATTGTGATATTATCATGATTATGTATTCAGGAGTACAACAGTTATTACGAGAAGCTCTAAATTTTTAGTTGGATTATACAAAAAGTTATGTTTGTAACATCTCTACTTAGAAAGAAATCAAAGAATAATAGGGAAAAATCTCTCCCCATGCATTCTACTTGAACCAACGGGTAAGGTTTTGGGTTCGAGTTTTATGGATGGAAAAAATATTCGCTATGAGAGTTAGTCTCACATACCTATAAATGTTTCCAGCTTAGACAAGATTGCCTCTACTACGATAATACTTGTGGGAAACCAAAAAAAATCATCAAGCCCCTCATAAGTCAAAAATCCAAGTTTCAATTTTCTTCTACAACTGTATAAAGGTGGAAACTCGAGAGGGATTATGTTTGCCCAAGTTCCATGAAACACTACCCTTCATATGGAGGAGCAATTAAAACAAAAATAAATCATTTCCTATAATTGTTCTCATGATCCAAATATTCCATAGTTTTAGAATGTGCCATAATTAATGTAGATAGAGTTGATATTCCTTCTAGAGATGTAGAAAGAATGTTTTAACATTCATGAAAATCTCACTCATTTGAAATTATTAGATTATTATATTCGCTAGAAGAAGAAAAAATGTATTGGAAAATGGAAAGTAATATGAGTGAGACTCCTCTCCATTAATGGAGAAGCAAGTGGTGTAGAAAAGTGAACAAAAAATAACATATATTGACACTTATATCCCTTTTATCCTTTTATGCGTAATGATATTACACTTCTACCCTTAAAATATAAAGAAAAAAGTCATTTGCCTCTCCGTTACTTGAGAAGAAGAGTCTTACTCAAGTAACATTGATGGGGATTAACTTAGTATACTTTTATTGCCATATCAACACTTCTGTATTATTAATTAAGAATACAATTTTTTTCACCAGATTAATCTTTTTATTAATTTTTACCAAATTAATTCTATGATTTTTCTCCTTTTCACATTCACACTATCCAACCTGTTGCCACGTCATATATTTCATATGATAACCACAATAATTTATTTTTCTTTAGTTCCTACTAACATCTGTCATTTCAAGAGATTCAACATTATCTTTTGACAATATAAATACCTAAGAATTTAAGGGCATATTACATTACATGGCCAACTTCTTATTGATACAAAACAACATAATTTGATATGAGAGTCATACTAATTCAATAGTTAGATATCTAAATATTTTTATAATAGAGAACTAAAACTTCAAATGCAATATTTTTAACGTCTAGAATAAAAATGACAATCTGTTGAATAATGTTATATTATTATGATAATTCGGATTAAATAAATCCCGGACATGTCACTTTCAATGCACATAGAGTTGATAAATGTTAATTCAAATGATATATATATCACTTATTTATGGTTAGATTTTTTTTTACATATATTAAATACATCAATTTTTAATAAAGTAATGGTGAAATTACATTATTTTCAATATAAAATTATTTCCTTTAAGTCATTACCATTATCTCTAAGAGTTGAGATAAATAAAATCATTTTAACATTGATATATTCTTTAGAGTTTATTACACTTAAAAATATTTTTAATTATATATTATAATTCTTAAAAATATTTTTTATTATATATTGGTCTAATAATATATGCACATTCTTCTATGTACAGGTGAACTTTATTGGCCTATTTACAAGAAGACACCATCCTATTAACAAATGCAAGCTAATTTATAAACCTCATTAAATAGTATACCTTTAAATTGATTTACACACCATAACTTTCATAATACTTTAATTTTCAGTGGAGTTAATATGGCAGATATGTTAACATGTGTTGTAGCATTAACCTTTTGAATAAGAGTTTAAAATATGTAGATTGATAATGTAAATTTGTTACGTTGTTGTCAGTACATTATTTACTATTAATTTGTATTATTTTTATTTGAGAATCAATAATGATTAATCAATCAATGAAAAATAATTTGCTGACAATATAAAAACATTTACATTGTTAATCTATACAAGCAAAAGAAATTATTTCTATTCTATTATCAATCCGAATCTGCATAAATCATATTATCCTAAAACTTCTATATACCTTTCATAATGTAAATAGAATTTTATATACCTTCTATATTAAACCATTATCACTTCAAATAATTGATTTAAAGTTATTTTATATTCTTATATTGTAAATATTTTGATTTACATAATTATTTTTGCTTCAACCATACAACTTTAATATTTATACTGTATTATTAACTTCATACATATCTCCATTTAACTAAAAACTTAGATATTTCATTAACTATAAGTATTAAATATATTTTACAAATCTAACATGGAGTGGCCTGTATAAATACACCCGTATACTGTTAGTTAATCTATAAAAAAATCAAATCAGATAGTTGGTTAGAAAAAAGAGTGAAAACTAAATTAAGGTGCCAATGTGCCACAAAAACATAAAGATTACTTGCCTGACATTGTTTTACAAATAAATCTCTTCTGCCTATGGTAGTATACCACGACAAGGGTTGATATAAAAAGTTGGTGGAAATTGGTGGTTCTTATTTGTTTTGCATTTCCAACATTGATATTTGTTTTGCAGAGTATCGTGTCAAAAGCATATGCCACATTTTACTTTATTCTAAAAAAATGGATACCGTATAAATCAAGATCACATATTTCAAAAATTTCAAATTTTTATTTCTTAAGTCTATACATTCTATTAAGTAATATATAAAAATTATTTTCTAATTTTGTGATTTTTTTAATTAATATCATTTTTTAATTGAATTGAAACATCAATGAGACACCAAAAATGAGATAAGTGATATGTATGGATGACCTAAAAACTTGCACATATCTTTTAGCTCTTATTACTACTTTAGGAATAAGGATCCTCTCAATTAATGGAGAAACAAATGATTGTTTTTATTCATATTTTCAATGACAAAATGTGATTTCATGATAAACAAATGAATAAAAGTGGTATTACATATTAGTTTTTGTGTGTTTTTAAGTGTTACTTGCCTCTCCATTAGTGGAGAGGATCCTTAGAGAGGAGTGATTATTAGTCTCCTATAGATTTTTTAATATATGCATTGATAATATAAATATTTATATATAATCAGTATATTAATTACCATTCAATTGCATTACTTTTGTGAAGAGGAAGAGTCAATGATTAAAAATAATGATAAATTGATAGAATATAAAACTTTTATGATACCAGTTTATATTTTTTCTTCTCATTATCAAATTTATTATGATATTGATATGGTAGTATAATAATGTAACTTATAATTCACTAATTAAATTACATACAAGTGAAATTACATATTCATATATATTATATACTAATATTAATATTGAAAAACTTATAAACTAATAAATAATTGTAAAATAAAATGTTCAACTTGATAATAGACCATATTTTAGAAATATAAAAAATACAGTGGTTATATATTCAATCCTCTACCATAATATGTACTATTGCATAACTTATATAATATAATACCAATTTTTGGATGAATCTTACCGATAGTTTTAACTACGGCCTCTACTCGATTATGATGATATAAAGTTTAGAAATACATTCAATCTGTCTAGATGTAAAGAAAAAAAGATTACATATTCCAATGGATACATGTTTAAATATATTTTTAACTTCGTACTGTATTCTAATTTATAAACGTAAATAAGAGTTTGGTAGCCTTAGCTAGCAGTACTTTCGGTGGCTTTATTTATACGTGCAGTGAGTGGATGAGAAAAATTGTTATCTTAATTAGTTAATTTGGTTTTATTTGAAAGTATCTTGGTGTGTGAAATTTTGGTTCCTTCTGTAGTTCTGTCTATTTTGTGCATCCACTATCGGGAGTGGGATCCTCTGTCCCAAAAAGTTGTTGTCTCCATCCAATAGTATTCCATAAAATAATATAAAATATTAATTTATTTTTTATAGTTTTTTTAAATTAAATGATGCATTTTGATTGACTTGAGACACCATTGGTGAAAGAAGATCTCTATCACTACTGTTGGGCCCCAATCATGTCCCCAACCACGTCCCTGACCAATCACAATGAGCAAAATTGATAAAGTTATAAATATTTAATTTTTTTTTAACTGACGTGGTATAATAGGATTGGTCTGGGACAAGGTTTGGGACAGCAGATCCTTCCAGGTATGAAGCCATAGACTATTCCCATCCATCGCATCCCAAAACAAGAAATATCTGAAAAATTCGTAACTCTCTTTCTGCTGCTTTTTTTCCTGGTTGGTTTGGAACGTTATGTAACTATTAATACAATTTATTGATTCTTTCTCTGATTATTAACAATTATCCAGTTCACTATATTACCAAATTTGATTACTTTACTTGTAAAAGAATAGGATATTGTTAGAGTCTCTCACATATATAAGTTGGATTAGAACAATGTTTTAATTTTGCATTGTATATATATAATATATCAACGTAAGTTCATTAATAAATAAAAATATGAATTAATAGGTATACATTGATAAGTGTAAGTGTTTTTTACACTGTCAATAAATCATTCATCATTACACTGTCAGTGCACAGATTTTAAACTCATAAAAATATTATTAACCCCGTACTACATGTGTTACTATTTCCCAAAGAATTATAAGAGCTGAACAAATAAGTGGTTAGCTGCAGATAAGTGCAGTGCAGCAAACAATGTTGTTGAGATTCTATTAGTGAACATTTTCAACAAAGATAGTAGTGAGTATACATGATATTTATATACGTTACCTCAAACTGTATCTCAAACCATGTTTTGAATCAATGATATTAAACAAAAAACAAAACAAAAAATAATGAATATATAATTTTTAAATTGATATGACATATTTTTCTTAGTGAGAGACATGGTCTGGCACACAGGACCCTCCCTCCTCCCACTCAATTGGACTAGTCTTTTATAGTCAAGACTTCTGGCAATAACTTGTGCATGTTAAGTTGGTTGAAATCTGCATTAGTTTGATAATTAAACTCATAATAAGTGCATGCATACATTGCTACTTTACATTGAAATTATTTTCTGAGTGAAGAAAGGATTGATAGAAAGCCAGAGAGTAATTTGTTGAAAGTAAGATCAAATAAGAAAATAGAATAGATAAACAAAATATAAAAATATAAATAATAAACAGAGTTGATTGCAAAAGATCAACAGGACAAGTCACTGAATTCATTTCATATATATAATCAAATATATCAATCACATGGTTTACATAAATGAATGGAATAAGAGAATTTCTGCTTACACAAAAGAATCAAATAATGATCACAAATTGACTCCAAATGTATCTAAAAGTTCTGAACTATGTATAAGATCAGAAAAAACTATTGCTGTATTCATAGAAATTAAATCATATCTGCTATAAAGAATGAAAGAATAATAATGACAACTTTCCTATCTAAGAAGAATACTCTCACATACCTTAGTCCTGTTGTATATTTCTGACAAAATCTATGTATGAAGAAAATAAAACCTGTGGCAAATTAAGTTGGCTGAGAAAAAGTGTTTGAAGTGCCAATAGCATCAATTGGTGTCCATGCAGAAACTGTATATAGAGGTTGTTCTAGCCAACTCAAAGTAACTCCTGTTGCTTCTTCACTCTCTTGCTTCTTCACATTGTAATTCTCACAAGGGTACATCTTCAATAGTAACTTGCTTTGAAACATTTCCCTCTCAGTAATTCCAATGCATCTGAACCCTCCTTGTTCCGCCATCATCTTTGTCCAATTCCGAAAGCTCTCGTGCCTCTCCAATCTGTGACTCCCTTCACAAGCAATGATGTTCCTTATGTCTCTTGCATACATTTCCTCTATCTTTATTCTCATAGGGCTCTCTTGTGGAAGGCAGTGATCAATTGAATCAAACAAAGCTGAGTAATATTTCAAGGCATTGCACACTCTTGTTTCCAACCTTGGGTCATTGTGTTCTGCTTCTTGCTCGGCCATCACGACGACAGTAGGATTCGTGCTACGAATGAGGCCAAGAAAATCCCTCAGTGCTGTTCCTGTTCCATCATAAAGGGTCTTGTGGAGCTGCAAAGCACAGTTCACAGCTACACTTTCATGGTCCTTCACATGAAGCATCCAAAGCCTCACATCTTCGAGTCTATCGACAACTGGATGAAACTCAAAGGGAAGGTTCAATGCCTCGGCAAAACCTTGCAGCCTGTCACCAGTTTCATTCAGCTCTTGCTTGGATTCCCCTATGCCTGTGATTCTAACATGGCTTGGAGGGTTAGTCCTTGAAGCTAAACTTTGAAACAAGCTAGGCCATTGAAGCCCTTGCTTTATGTCAAAATCTATAATGTGAACCTTGTCTTTCCCTTCAAAAGATCTCAGCAGCATCTCATTGGAAGTAAAATGAATGAACTTGGGAATTGGAGTAATCTGGTTCAGAAGCCTTAGTACATTGCCAGTTTCATCTTCCACCACCCTTTCTAGCTCCCTTGAAATGTTGATATGAAAAATCTGAGGCCAAAGCCTGGTAACCCTTATGGCTAAGGCTTCTGTAAAATAAGCACAAATCCGGCTTATTGCGGTTCCTCTCGGAGATGCAAGTTCACCTAATTTTGCTATAAAATGGTTGATTGCAGCAACATTCCTTGATCCAATAGCATCAACACAAGCTGTTAGAAAACTAACCAGCTCAAATTCGCGATGCTTCTCTCGGTCATCCTCCTCACCTGCTTCCACCTCTGTGCCTTCATAATGATAAGGATCCCCTGAGCCATTACCAACTTCATGTTCTGATGGTGCATTCTCATTCAGCCTAAAACTCAAGCTTTGGCTTTCTGATGAAGCATTGGACACTGAACCTTCCTTCCCCCCCATGCATTGGCTACTCTCAACAACATTCTTCTCACCAAAATTCTTGATCTTAGTCACACCAAACTCCATTTCCCCCCATGCATGATTGTTTGATAATGGCAAAGGTGCAGAAACCACTTCACTAGGAACAAAGCATACCCTTTCATCTTCCTCTGAACCAGTCATAGACAAAGGAACTTGAGGGTGTTGAAACCAAAAGTTACCAGCACCCATTTGTGCTAAACTCAAACTATCTCCTTCATGAATATAACCAAAATCACTATTATCACTACTACCCTTTTTCCTCTTGGCTCTGCAGGCTACAGAATCTTCAACAGAACCATGTTCTGCAAGCCTCTTCAAACCCTTAACACCTTTTTCCCAATACCCATCATTGATCTCTCCCTTGCATTCAACAAATGCCATTGTCTGAGTATTATGCTTCAAAGAACATGTGCTGGTCTTGGCTTCCATTGGTTTTTCCACTGAGAGTGTCATAGGCTTCAAAGATTGTTGTTGAGAACGTGGGGTTTCTTTCCTTGGAAAATTGCATGATGATGGTAAGTCCAATCTGTGTGTGTTCATGGAAGAAGGTAGGTGGAGATTGCAAGCTTGGTTCTGAAAATGTGCTGATGATGTTACTTGATTCCTTAATCTGTGCCTTGGTGACAACAATGTTGAACTAGAACACCCCGCCAACATTGTCTATGGTTTTTGTAACACTTGATATTTCACCTCTTCTTCAATGGTGAAAAATGCTTCTTTTTCTCTTCACTTTGTTCTTATCTAGTAATAATTTAATGAAGTATAGAGGAAATGTATGTTTTTTTTTGCTTCAAGGTATCTAAAACTTGATTTGAATGTTTGATATGATCTATGTGAGTGTGTGAAAATCCTAATGAAATAAAAGGAATCCGATGAATATACAAAAGAAAAAGCAAACTTTAGTGTTTTTTTTTCCTTTAGAAATTCCAAGTGTTCCTATATGAGTTGAATCTGTATATTGAATACCAAGTTTTGTAACAAAAGAATATGAATTAGATTTTATATGCAGGAAAGAATGGAAGAATTGGATAGAGTAGACAACAAAAAAAGCCTAGTACTGAAAATTGATCATCGGATTCCAGAAACACTTAATGGTTCATTAGAAACTAGTACTAGGTTGTTTATTGTGTTGGAAGATTAAGAGATGAGAAATAGAAACATGCACCTTGGGATTTGATGTAGAAGAAATCCTGAGAAACAATACTTTTGAAACCCATATCAGCAATTGAAATATTGACCATGTCCTTCATTGAAGCTTCTGAATCAAAACCAGCAAAATAAAAGAAATTTGTTACAACTTTAGCATATATCATGTACCCAACTGATCAAATCCACCATGTAATACTACTTAAGGGTTCATTATAAAAAAGTCACATAAAATTAAAATTAATATAAAAAATGACAAATTAGTGAACCAGATATCTAAATTGGTAGATAACTTGCGGAATAATTATTAATATAAAAAGTGACAAACTATATACTAAGTTAATGAAATATTTAAATGTTTAGGGGAGAAAATAGAAACCTTAGAAGAGTGGTTATTTTATATAATATGATCCCTCTCTTGCAGCATGCAATATGTTGTTGCATGTAGTTGTAATGTTTAGAAGCACCCCACCATTTGCACTTGAATTTGCATCATGATGATGATCATGACTGTCTCTATCTTCTTTCTTTTTGTGGATGGGCCTACGAGTGTTGTTTGATATTCCAACAAAGAAGTGGTAGTGAGGTATTACTATTATACGACCGTTGAAGGAATGATGTCAAATGTGACCGTTGAAATCCAAGTGTTGCTGTTGTACGGAGAGTGGGTTGTTTTAGACTTCACGTGCCACGTCACGTGTATGTCCCCTCATATCCGTTCCCTTTACCGTTGCCTTTGCATTGTATAATAATGCATATTTTGCTACTTCCGTTTCTATATATTCATTTATCGCCCATCTTCTATTCTTTTCAAAATATAATGAATTACAAAATAAATGTAGCACACACATCAAATACTAACATTTTTATCTTTGTGGGGTCTAACATGGTTACACACTTACCTTTTAATAAACATATATACTTTATTTTTCAATTATATTATTTTTTATTATTTCTTTTATTTATCTTATATCTCTTTATTTGTTCTAATATAAATTAAATGAAGTTATTTTTGATATAGAGTAAACACAAATTTTAGTTTATCATATTTTTTAATCTTACCAGTTTAATCATTCAAAAAAAAAAACTTAAAGTGGTTACAAAAATTTTAAATTAGTCATTTTTAACATGATTCATTTAGTCATTTTTATCGTATTGAGGCTAGATTTTCTACTTTCCAAACACCAAAATAACTAGATCAGTCAATTCAAGTTGGCATTGAATAGTTACTTTCCAAACAGGCAAAATAACATGAGATGGAGAATCCAGTTGTAGTGACTTTTCATCCCCACGTGTCCCCCTGAGTTGTTTCTGTGACAGGCAATAGACTACCCAATCACGTTAAAATTACTCCCTCATTCTATATCTTTTTATATTTAATATTATAATTTAAAAAATTATTAAATGATCCACAATTTATCTGTTCTTTCACAAAGTATGTTTTTTCTTCAATCAATAACAACAATTAACAAAAAAATAATATACTTTTAGGACATGCTCCCAAACAAGAGAAAACAAGTTAATTCTTCGAAGGAGCGAGGAGGGGTGTGGAGGAAGAAGGGAAAAAGGAAAACCATAATTTCAATTTCATTTAATATGAATTATTTCAATCACAATGTATACTAGGGTATAAGATAAGATAGAAAACATTCCCTTTGAAGATTTAGACGTCACACATAACATGGTATTGCATTTGGTGTTGTAAATCTAAATATTCATAAATAACACCATCCAAACATCACAAACCCTGATTAAAAAGCCACATCTCGGTGTGTATTGATTGACATTTTAATAAACTAAAGTTCAAATGTGTTCCTGATATGCTTCATGGAATTAGATTAACTCCAAAAACAAGGCTTCTTGCTTGTTGGTTAGGCCAAGTTCATGCAGTGTAGCAGCACTTTCTCCATCACCGAAAGCACGCCTAGGATACGGTCTCACCTGTCCCAAGATAACATCAAAAACAAAAATAGTCAATGTATGGTACAGATTAACCATTTCCCTGAAGAGTTTGGTCCTTCTAAAATATCTTCCTAATAATCCTCTTCATACTTAAATGAAAAAGCATTCAGTATTTTCCTTAGAAAATTATGCGAATTATTAAAATTGTCACAATAATTAAGAATAGGAATCATAAGACTGAGAAGGCAATGGTGTTACTCACCAATCTGTAACTGCCTGGTTTAACCACCCTACCAATATCTATGAAGTTGAAAAGCGCCTGAAATTTTCCAGAAGCATGTTTAGCAAAAGTATGTGCCGAAAGAAGGGAGGAAACTGTTTACTTTCTAGCAGGCCATTACCTGTAGGTTATCAGATCTACGGAATCGGCGTCCACGACGATTGCCATCTGGCATTCTTACCAGCAAGGTCACAGCATTATTATCATCTAAGGAAGGTTCAGGTGGTAGAGAGACTTCTTTGGCTGCTAGTTGTGTTTCCAATTCCTAGCACACAATTATGCAAAATGAACTACTTGGATAAAGTGAATATACCCTGGATAACATATTGTCGAAGACAATAAATAATACCCAAAAAAATGGATCAAGTGTGATAAAATATGAAGGGTGGTTCTTAATGCTGTTATTGACAAACAAAATTCCATTTTAGGATGCAAGCTAATTTTCCAAAACTGGCTAATGAATCTTAATTTCCAGTTTCCACGTTGGAAAAAAATAAATAAAAAATAACATTCTCTCATCAAACACATTACACATGGCTGATACTTACTAAACGGGTAGGCATTAGCTAACTCCCAAGTCTATCTATCTTAGTGAGTGCAAAGACTTGGAATCAAATCCCATCTTCACCGGTTAGGAAGGCAGTTTAGGCAATGAAAAAAACAAGGCAGTTAGTTACAAATTACCTGCTCTTCCTGTAATTTCCTGCGAGATTCTTCAGCTCTCTGTCTTTCCTCTTCACGAGCAGCCTCAGCTTCCTCTATAGCCTTCAATTCTTTTTCTCTGTCTGCTTGTAAGGATGCAAGATACTCATCATCCTGTATCAAATAAACAGACAACAGTAGCTACAGTCAGGCCATCCCAAACAACCTACAATTCGAACTTTTTCAAGAAATAAGTCACACCTGCTGCTCCCTTATCAAGCGCTGAGCTTCCAAGGATGGTGAAGGTGGGCGATATGTGGGACGAGGATTGAAACCCCTACCCTGCATGAACTCATGAGGTGCATAAGCATGGCGATAGCTCCCTTCTGGGATTCCACCAAACATTGCAGCCTCGAGCATGACTGCTTCATCATGCTCCTCCGATGAAATGCCACCCCACTTATTTCATTTTAGTCAAAGATTGAAAATTAGGAGGCATGGAGAATTTGAGAGGATATGGCAAGTAAACAGCGTTTTAATTGTTTAAAAAAAATCATGAAGTGAAGCACTGTACCTCATCAGTGTGGAAGGAATTTTCATTATGCTGAGGAGAATTACTACTCTCCTGTCCTACACTTGGCAGCGTGCCAGCCTCAATAACTTCATCATCTCTAGCTAATCCTGTAGATTCCGAAGGCATATGTCTAGTCCTGTTCCTAACCAGAGGCTGCTCCTCTACATCTTCATCTTGAAAGGATGAACTTCCTTCCTGCAATCTAGAACGACCGCAATTGCGCCTTTCAGATTTTGACAATCACACAAGAACATATTTTTTTAGGGAAAATCTCTTGTACAGTTCAGCCAATGCAAGAGAACACAACAGCAGCAGCAGGGCCACAACAAGCTGAAAGAAATATAATTTACCTTTTATTTGATGCCAACTCCCCTAGTTCACTGAAGTCCTGCACCAGGTGGCAAATAAATCCTAGGACAAGCATTCAGTGTAATGGAGCATGACAAAATCGATGAATAACTGCACATACCATTTGTCTTCCAAGTTGGTGATTTCTGTAATTCTCCTCGGCCTCCCGTTTAGAAGCCTCAATGGCTGCACGAATCATCTCTTCTTCTATGTCATTGTTATGATCTGGCAAGTTCTCAAACTCAGGAGCACTAGTTCTAACACTGCTGTCAAGTGAAGTATCCACCAAGATATTATGCCTTTGCTCATTTTGATGTGCTGTATTGGCAGGTGAAGTATCATCATCATCTTCATCATTAATAATAATGGTCCCATGAATATCTGGATCATGGACATCAACAGTTCCGGTGACATCTTCAATGGTTGGAATATGGCCAGCTTGAGGAGTGGATTGGTTACCATCTCTAACCTCTATTGGAATCTCCCTTGTCTCTATTGCATGTGTAACAAATGGTGCTTGGTTCTGGTTTGTAGAACCAAGATGAGTTTCAAATATACTTCTCCCAATTGTTGGATCAAGAAGAGAAAATGGATTAAGATTTCTTGCAAAAGGTGATGGGTGTGTGTGAATTTCAGCATCAAGCTGATCATCTGTATCCATGAAATCATCTTGAGGAACAGTGGTGGAGGTTTCGTGAGTGCTGGCCATGAAAGAATACACTAATATGTCAATATCACATAAATGAGCAGGAATGTGCAGAACCCAAAAAGTAATTTTGCTCCACAATGTAGATTTCTGAACGATCATATGCTTACTCAGAAAAATAGATACCTGGTCATAAAATTTCTGTCTCCTTCACTAAAATGAGCATCGACTGCTTCAGTAAGATTACCACCATGCTCCTGCCATGAAACAATATTGTACATATGAAGGGGAGAGATATAAACAACTACTTGAAGCACTAAAAATGCCTAAAACTTTTTAAGGTGAATTTGGTTCAAAGGAGGGAAAGGGAGGGGTGAAAATTTAACAGAGGGAGAGGAAGGGGGAAGAATTTTAATTATATTATGTTTTGGTTCAAAGGCAGGAAGAGGAACGGAAATATCTCAGGAGGGGAGGGAAAGCAAAGCTAATTTACTTTTGCACCCTTGTAACCCTTAACACTAATATGTACACAACAACCCTATGAAAAAATTGTGAACATGGAACAAAAATACAAATATTCAGAATTTATTTGTGATAACAGTAATAGACAATGATACTATGTTCCTTTTTTCCCCTTGCATCATATAATTTATCTAGTCTTTGCTCTTTACCAAGATAAAGTACCCTCTTTCACACATCAAACTGCATATTTTCTTTGACTAAACAAATCTCATGTTAAAGTATGCAGATTAAAAATGAAGAGAATTTTACGCCATGCATTATATAAAATAGAGAGCAACTATAAGGTTGCTGCTTAATGGCCAAGAGATGACAGGTTCAAATCCAAGAAACAGCGTATTCTCTTGTTGTGGTAAGGTTGCGTATATCTACCCTTCCCATACCCACTTAGGTGGGAGCCTCGTGCATAGGGCATCTGGGCTGCCCTTTCTGATTATATGAAAGAGACACTGTGAATAAAATATTAGAAAAGAAAATAAAGAACAAGATGCCACAGTGATAGGTGTGAAGTTGGAATAAGCTTTCTATGGTTAAAATGCAAAGAGGGTACTTCTAGATTTCTAAATATATCACACATTATTTTAATCAATTTCGAGCAAATATTTTCAGTTCATCTTCTCTCCCCTCCAAATCCACCAAATTGGAGGGGAGACAAAATTGAGACATGAAGATTTTTAGACCCCTCGTCTCCCCTCCAACATTTGGAACCAAACAGGAAAAAATAAAAACAACACCCCTGCCTTCCCTTCCCCTCAACCAAACGCAGTCACAAAAGCTAAACAGAACTTGTTCTATGTAGACAACCAGATACCAGCTTTACGAGAGCATCAGAATAACTGTCTAGACCAATTAGAAGCTGAAATTCACATATGAAGAGTGAGGGATCACATATCTAAAGTTGCAACAAGAGTAAGTTACCTAGCTTGAGTATAAGTATCTGATCAATAATAGAAGAAGCTAAATCATCTGAGGTCAGACAAAAGGCTAAATGGAAAATCATATGCGCTCAGTCATGATATATGACAAATCTTTAAAGCTTACTAACTAGCCCACGTTGTTCATCTATGAGAACAAGCATTTAACCTGGAGTAAGTTGGGGCCCACTTTTTAACCCCAAAACATATTAGTGAAATAATAATTTGAAACAGTGAGATTGAACTTGATATTTCCTATAGAGCATAGTCAAGTCTGCAAATATTTGTATTTCCTCCCATAAAACAAGATACCGGTAAGCAAGACCCAAAATGAATAATGCATGGACCTTAATAGTACAGACCATAGTACACAATGCAAACACCAATTCAGCCACCATCCTAGAATTATTATAGCAAATCCAAATTGAATCATACAATTTAACTGTACCTTTGAAAAGAAGAGAATCTAATCCAATTAACAGGGATAAAATAAACCATGTTAATTCATCAACAGTTGAAGTGATAAATAGCTTAGACAATGGGTATCTTGTATGCACAAGCAGTAGCAAACGATTGAGCCCCATTAGTCAGGGTCAAAATGCATATAGAGAACATTCCATAATCCATGTATATATATAATTAAAAGGTCTAATTATCGATTACAGAAGGAAATATCATATTTAAATTTTTATTATAGATATTCTTTTTATTCTAAACATTCTTATTTAATATAAAATCTCAAACTTACAGTGAAACATACAATGAACGGCAAAAAATAATTCAAAATCCATATAAAACTGAACTCACTAAACTATACCAAAAAACGAACCCAACTATTTTTGATTAACCAGCATACACAAAATTATAGCATCAATTTAATTACCGTTACTATGATACTTCCAATTCTAGCTAAAATCTATGAGACAGCTTGATAACCTAAACATGGATTTGATATTTTAAAAAACTAGAGAAACTAATCCAATTAACATAAATAGAATAGAGCACACACGAAAAAAAAGTAGGTAATAGTAAAGATCGAGTACAATTGATTTCAGAGAAAAATTCATCATATCAGTAATGAACTCACTAAACAATGCACAAAACCCTAACTAAACTACGATCCACTATCAATCTAATTTATCTTTATTCTATTTGCCTCGAATCTAATTGAAACCTATGAGATAAAATAGAATCGGTAAAAAATTAAAATAAAAACAAACCTGAAGTTTTTGCAGCGCAATTCCTTCAGATACGCCAGTGATGTTGATGAATGTTTCAATTGCCTCTTGATTAGGCCTCGTCGCCATTGGAATCGAAGTTGAATTGTATGTAGAAGAATCTCAGCTGCTAAATCCACTGTTTCAGTTCTTTTTATTTTCGCCTATTTTTTTGTTTTTTTATAAAGAAGAAAACGGATTTGTTTTTACTTTCATTAGAATAAGGTTTTTTTTTTAATATTCTCAATTTTGTCTATCAAAAGTTGAAAAATATATTATGGTCCAAAAAATTTAGTAATGTATCAAATTAAATATTTTTAATAGTTTTATAATATTTTAGAGAGACTAATTTGATTTATTTTGAAAAAATTTGGGATCACTTTTATTTTTACATTTTTTAGCAATTAAATTGATAAGGTAGAAAAACATGATATAATAAAATGAATATTTACTCAAATATAAATGCTGCATTGAGACCAGTTTTTGTTTAGGTTAGTTTCATGAATTTAGTTCTGGAAGAAAAAAAATTAAGATTTGAAAGTCTTCTACAGAAGTTTTCTCTTCTGTTCTTTCCTAGAACACAAAGGTACGAATAGTGATTGATCAGCTGTTGAGGAAGGAGAAGAGGATAGTCGTCAAAGTAGCAAGATGAGGTAGGAGAGTTGGACCCACCGGTGGAGGTACCTGAAAACGCCAATGTTCTTTCCTAGAACACAAAGGTACGGATAGTGATTGATCAGCTGCTGAGGAAGGAGAAGATGATAGTCGTCAAAGTAGCAAGATGAGGTAGGAGAGTTGGACCCACCGGTGGAGGTACCTGAAAAGGTTCTCCGACGATCAAGTCAGTGTATGAACTAAGTGAATGGGAAATGTGAGAATAAATGAAGGCAGAGAATAGTAGAGTGAGTAATGTTAAAGAGTAAAGATGTTAAGATACTTCCTGTTGGTAGAGATCCCTATTTATAGAAGAGAGAGTTGACTTTGGGCTCTTGGCAGGTGGTGCGACGCGTGGCCGACCAAAGGTATTGTCGGGGGTTGCTTTTCCCGTGTCAGGAGGTCTGCGAGGACCGTACACTGTGCCACTCTTGTCTTTTAGCCTGTGGTTGGTTTGGTAGCCATTCTGCAGTCTATCTGCCGTGTTGGCAGGTGAGTTGGTGAGGTACTGAAGGCAAGTTGTCTCTAAGGTCAACTCTGGTGGTCCCAACACGCGGGTCCCACCTCGACGAATGAGTATGTGTCTCTTCGGTTCGCTGGGTAGGAACAGTTGCTCCCAGTCTGCCAGGATGTTGGGCGAGCATGTTGGGAGACTCTACACGAGCTTCGCTCGACTTGGATGCGGGACCCACCTCGGCGACCAAGCATGTGTCTCTTCGGTTCGCCAGGTAGGAACAGTTGCCCCCAGTCTGCCAGGATGCTGGGAGAGCATGTTGGGAGACTCTAACGATCGCCGAACGACCTCCTTCAGGGCAGTCAGGCTGTATGAGATTTGGCGACCTGAGATTGAAGGGGCGTTGGTTGAGCTGTCCAGGGCGCCAGGCGAGGACTGTTAGAGATGCCCCTCGACCCGGTGATTGTCTAACTGGGCATATTGATCTATCTTGAGTAGCTAGGTGCTTCTTGAGATTTTATGACGTGTCTCTTTGGTTTCTCGCGCCACGTGGTAGGTATTAATGACCTTGGGTAACGTATCAGTTGGAGTGGGGTTTCATCATTACCTACTGTGACCCTTAATGTCCGCCGAACTTTGTCGTGTCATGGGAGTGACCGCTGGTCATTCAATTGCCAGCACGTGGCACGACCTTTGGTTTCCGCCGAATTTTCCTTGTTTTTCGGGTTTCCGTTGGATTGTACTTGAGTGTTTTTCTACGGCCATGATGAGGATGTGGATGGGCCTAGCCATTGGGCCCATGGTCTAGGTTCTTCTATAAGTAGAGGGTCCTGTGGCTTTCTCTCTTTTACACATTTTCAAAACTCCTGAATTATCTCCGCACTTTCTTTGCCTCCAGCGTGATCTTCTTCGGGACTCTTCCTATTTTCAACTTCTTCAAAAACCCAGGTAACACTCGTTTCTCATGGTTTTCATTTGTGATTACGAGTCTGATTCCGACGTGGAGATCCTTCCTGGACCTCCACCGTGTTTCCAAAAATCGCTGCCCTCGTCTTATGCATTGGTGGAGGTTCTTGAACCGCTGAGCGTCGTCCCTCCTCCTCCCAGAGGTGGAGGTGCAGGGTTTCACTGGAGAGGCGCCGACGATTACTTGGCCTCACTACGTGCCAAGTATGGGTTCAATTTGAGTGATAGTTCTGAGTCTGAGTCTGAGTCTGGGTCTGAGTCTGATGACTCTTGTGATGGCAGGTTCATGACGATGAGGACATATAAGGCGAATGCTCCTCAACTGTCCGTTCTGGCGGAGATGGCCGGGGAGGATTCTCGCTATTGGTGGGTGGATAGAGAGGTGCTCGGGACTCCCAGCACGTTCCCCTATGGGACTCCCCTCAGCATACCTGTGGCCAAAGAGACTTTTCATGGTTTCGAGGCCAGCGCCCCTAGGTCGGGAGAGAGGGTCTGCTATGACTTCGCCGAGGAGAAAAAAGACAAGTACACATTCTTCCTTTACGAGGCGTACATCCGGCGCTTGGAGCTTCGCCTCCCCCTGGAGGAGTGGGATATGCAAATTCTGGTGCATCTGCAGATTGCACCGAGCCAACTGACCCCAAACTCGTGGGGGTTCATTCGGGCGTTCGAGATAATGTGTCAGGCAGCGGGCCTCCCTTGCTCTCTAAAGCTGTTCTTTTGGATTATCCGGGTCGGCCACCGCACCAATTCTGATGAAGATAAGGAGGGGCACCACAGATGGACGAGTCTGCAATCTCGGCCCAAGCGTGGGCTATTTACGCCGTTCTCTTCAAACGAGAAAAAATGGAAGGGAGGGTACTTCAAGGTGAACGTCAGGCGGGCGCGGAAGGACTGGTGTCTCAACAAATCTGGCGAGCCGCGATTTCCTTTTGCCTAGAAAGGGGACATCCATCAACGCCCTTCCAAGAGCTTTTTAGTGGAGACCGAAGACTTATCTTCAGAAGAGGCGAAAGCTGCCCAAATCATAACTTACTGGATTGACGAGGGGGGAATTCTTCCTGGCTCGGCTATCCGTGATGGGGGCGGGGCTTTAGTGGACCTTGTTGGTAGGTGGACCGGATTTTGACTTCTTTTATTGCTTTGTCTTATGTATCTGTTTAACCTGTCACTAATGGTTTTCTTCCTTTTTGTGCAGTCGAACTAAAAGCCAAAATGAGTGAGAAGCTGAGGAAGAGCCTGCTTCTGAAAAGGACCGTCGCCCTGGTTAAGAAAGACGCTGCTTCTTCCAAGCCTCAGAGAACGTCATCCCCCGTTCCCTGTCCTACTGAGGGGTCTCCCAGTCAAACAATTGTGTCACCCTCTTCAGTGAGTGGAGGGCAGCCTGAGAATTTGATGGATCAAGAGCTGGTCCAAAGGGCTGCTGATACGCCCCTTGTTGTGCCTACTGAAACAGTTCTTCCTGCTGATCCTACTGGAAATCCCCCGTCCGCATCGATGGGGGAAGAAGCTGGTACATCGGTGCTCCCTTCCTCTGGGCAGACAGCTGGAGAGGATGTCGGTCGTTCCTCTGAGCAAGCAGGAAGAAAGGTTCTAGGGGGAGTCAGGACCGTATTTCTCCTGTTAGTGTCCCCAGGGCGATTGAGCAGGCGCTCCTCAATGCCCATGCCAAAGAGACCATCGACAAGTTATCCCCGTCCGTCCTGCTGCAAAATGTGAAAGGAAGTGTTGTCCTCATTGCTTCTATCCAGAAGTACCTGGAGGCGGATGGGGTTCTGGAGTCGCGGATGGCGGATGGCGAAACTTTGGGCTGCGCATGAGGCGGAGAAGCAGAAGATGGTTGATCTTCATTCCGCCGAGAAGGCGGAGTTGGTCAGATTGGGCGAGGTCGCCAAGGCCCAGGCGGCGGATCTATCCACTCGCGTGGGGTTTCTGGAAAGTGACAAGTTGAAACTCACCGCCTAGGTGATGGAATCCGAAGGGGCGGTCTGTGCCAAAGATGAAGCACTTCGTTGACGAAAAGAGGAGGTTGTAGCTTGGAAAGCCCGTGTTGAGGCTGCCGAGCGAGAAAAGGCTGCACTTCTGGGGCAGGTGCAGGCATTGGGGGAGGAGAAGGCGTCTCTAGAAACTCCTTTACGGGAGAGGAAGGACGGGCGACCGTTGAGGCTGAAAAAGAGCAGCTGGAGAAGGCTGTGGGTGAAGCCATTGTGGATGCTTGGGAGAGTGCCCAGTCTCAACTAGCTCTGGCTTTTCCAAACAAAGACTGGTCTTGGATGCAGCTGGGAGCCTATGTGGAAGATGGGCGCCTGTTGGTGGGGGATGACAACGGTGATCCAGTCTTGATGTCTTTTCCTGGTCAGGGTGGGGGAACTTTGTAATTTGTTTTTTAAGTACCTTGTAATATGTTTTCTTTGAATGAAGGAAATTTTTTTGCGATAATCTCTTTATTTAAATTCTGTACATAACTATATGCAATTGTTGGACGATCTTGTGTTTATGAACACTTTGAGTGTGATGGATTTAATTCTGAATTTGAACGCCTTCAGCCAGGCGAATGTAAATGCAAAACGACCCCTTGGTGATTGTAGAAAATCATTAAGTGAAATGGCGACGGGTAAAGGGGGGCGAAGACCGACCCCTTGAGTGAAGGTAAGAAACCATTATGAGTTTGCACCAGACAAGGGGGCGAAGACCGGCCCCTTGGGTAAGTAAATAACCATTGTGAGGTGGCACCGGGCAAGGGGGGCGAAAACCGGCCCCTTGAGTGAAGGTAAGAAACCATTATGAGTTTGCACCAGGCAAGGGGGGCGAAGACCGTCCCCTTGGGTGAAAGTAAAAAACCATTGTGAGGTGGCACCAGTCAAGGGGGGCGAAGACCGGCCCCTTGGATGAAAGTAAAAAACCATTGTGAGTTTGCACCAGGCAAGGGGGGCGAAGACCGGCCCCTTGGGTGAAATTAAAAAACCATTGTGAGTTTGCACAAAGCAAGGGGGGCGAAGACCAGCCCATTGGGTGAAAAGTAAAAAACCATTGTGAGTTTGCACCAGGCAAGGGGGCGAAGACCGGCCCCTTGGGTGAAAGTAAAGAACCATTGTGAGGTGGCACCAGGCCAGGGGGCGAAGACCGGCCCCTTTGGTGAAAGTAAAAAACCATTGCTGGGAAATGATCCATCAAAACAATAGCAGAGTATAATATCTCAATCACATATAAGTGGAAAAGATTACAAAAGATCGACCAACCGCGCATGGGGTTGTCAGTTAGGCATAGAATATCCGGAGGTTGGCGGCGTTCCAAGTCCTGGGGATGTTTTTTCGTGCCAAATCTTGAAGCTTGTATGCTCCTTTGCCGATCTTGCTGATTACGCGGTAAGGTCCTTCCCAATTAGGTCCTAGCTTGCCTCTCACCCGTCCTATGTCTGCTCTCCTTAATACCATAGTTCCTTCGGGAAATTGGCGGGGAATGACTGAAGAGTTGAATTTCGCCGCGGTTTTCTTTTTGATGTTTTCTTCTCTGAGACGGGCCCTTTCTCGGATTTCTTCCACTTCA
>NC_032014.1:13374001-13376716 GCF_001865875.1 Lupinus angustifolius | reverse complement strand
GCTTCTGCTTCTATCCATTTGGTGAAGTAATCTATGGCGACTATCAAAAATTTCAGCTGCCCCGTTGCTTGAGGGAAAGGTCCCAGAATGTCCATACCCCACCTACAGAAAGGCCAAGGCGCTTGTGTTGTGGTTAATTCTTCTGGTGGGGCTTTGTGGAAATCGGCGAAAAGTTGGCAACGAGTGCATTTTCGAGTGAGGTATGTTGCGTCCTTTTTCAATTGTGGGCCAGTAGTACCCAACACGTAACACCTTCTTAGCAAGTGAGGCGGCGCCCAAATGATGCCCACAACTTCCCCCACTGAGGACGTAGTCCGCCCGATCCGGACCAAGGCATTTGAGCAAGGGGGCGGTGAATCCTCGTCGATACAGTGTTCCCCGGATCAGGGTGTACCAAGAGGAACACCTGAGGAACCGTTGCTTTTCCTTCAGGTAAGGAGGTATTGTGCCATGGAGGATGTATCAGATGAAAGGGCCCATCCAGTTGTCTTCCATATAATCAGGTTCATACTCTCTAGCAGTCATTGCTCTCTTACTTCTTCTAGGTTCTATTTCTAACCAATCATTATTACCATTATTTGTAATCACAAGCATGTGACTAGTTGATGTGCCCCCATTATTCCTCAATTTAAAGAGAATTTATTTTCATTAAAGTCAGCATCATTAAACTCAATGATCACTTTTGCATTAAGGCCATAAAACCTATATGCCTTGCTCTTAACAGCATACCCAATGAATACATATTCATAGAATCTAATTGTGAGTTTAACTCTCTTCGTGTCTAGTATTTTGAAATAAGCCAAAGAACCCCAAGTTCTCAAATAAGACAAGTTTGGTTGTCTATTCATAAAAATTTCATAAGGGAAAATTTTGCTTTTAGCCATGGGGACTCTATTTGTGAACACTCAATTTTGTACGGCCATTTATCACATAAGTTAAAATACAAAAAAACAACAAAAATTATAAAAAGCGGGAATATAGTTATAGTACTTGTTAAGGAAGTGGCAAGAAGTCAAATCCCTTTGTGACAATAACGTCCTTGCAAAGATGATGTTAGATTGAGGTCATGGATTCATTGTTAGATTGAAGTCATGGATAATTACAAGAAAATATGATCCATTTGTCAATACTGGTGCTGGAAGGGACCACGCTAGAGTTTATGTAAAAAGTCTATTATGAGTGTCAATTTTGTTTCACATTGAATAGTACTTGGATGTTCCTAACCATTATCTGCCTGCCTCAGTGGCTTGTATATTGTACAAAAGGATTATTACTTGCCAATCGGTTCAATGTATGTGATTTAAATCTCACCTATATAGGTAACTGAACAAATCTAACCTATTTGCCTATATACTCAGTTTGTTTTCAGTGATAAACCTAATTATTTGTCCCTCTTATCATCTTATGTAACATTCTGCTTGTTGACTGATGATTTACTGAATATGATCTTCACCTAAAAAAGTGTTGATGATGTCTCTGATAGTCATTCCTGTAAAAAGAGATCAAAGGGTAAGTTTTTTAGACAATTACATATTGGGGCATAGATGCAGTAATATTGAAACAGCCGTGAATATCAAAGGGAATGCCAAAATGTGGCATATTCATTCAGTTACACATCCTGGTTTTTCAAACAGCTAAGTTTCAAGGCATTGATAGTTACAGATCAGCCATCATTGACAGCATTCATGGGCAGTTAAAGTATTGAAATCAGAAAGGAAAGGGCATGACACGTTACTGAGCTTAAAAAGAACAACTCAGAAGGCTTTTCACATCAACAACCAGCTATAAAAGGGTCATATATCACATACAAAAGGGGGACAGCTGCAAGAAAATAAGAGAGATTACACATACAGGGTGCACACCATAGTTACAGAGCATTCAGAATACACATACACAACAAATACCCAAAAGAGAGTGATATACATTCATATATCCACACATATCATACAAATCAGAGGGCACAACACAGAATTTGTATCTGCTCTCTATCACACACATAGGAAGAAGATAAAAACACACAACTATCATTCCTCATACACTGACCTCACACACATAACCAAGGACGATTCCAGAAGCATATCTCACATACACGAGAAAGGGATAGGTTGCTGATCAAGAACATAGAGATAAAGGCAAGGTTATACACAGGAACACTGTCACGTAAGAAGGTGTTTTTTATTTGGTGATCAATCTGTGTTTTGAACTTAGACGATAAATTTATAAACAATTTTGCTTAGCCATACAGAATTACATACATCCCATTCCCATTCAATTGATTTCGCAGAGACACATATATTGTCATTTAACCAATAACAAAAGTAACTAATGCTCTATAACTACTTTAAAGCAATGAAATTTGTTTCTGGATGAACATTCATACCAATTGGTTTTTTCTCATCATATTGCCAATTACTTCATACTATGACAAATACGTAAAGTTAGATTAGAAGAGGGATAGGGTTCTTTACCAAAATCCTTTGCCAATAACCAACCATGGAGTCATGGTTACACCGTTTTCATTGCGGAATTAACGCCATCATACGCCAACCTTGTTGGTGTCCTCCCTCTGCTTTAAAGGAGACTTTGTTAAAATGAAAAGCTGTGAGAAATAAATAGGACATAGAAAAGAGCATGGGTTCATGGTTAAAGGAAAGTAAAAATGGAGGAAGATAACCACCAATTCTTCAAGCCACCGTGATAATCGGTGTTCCCCAC
>NC_032014.1:13371620-13373901 GCF_001865875.1 Lupinus angustifolius | reverse complement strand
AAAAGCACACAGCTATCAGTCCTCATACACTGACCTCACACACATAACCGAGGACGATTCCGGAAGCATATCTCACATACACGAGAAAGGGATAGGTTGCTGATCAAGAACATAGAGATAAAGGTAATCACGGCAAGGTTATACACAGGAATACTGTGAGGTAAGAAGGTGTTTTTTATTTGGTGATCAATCTGTGTTTTGAACTTAGACGATAAATTTATAAACAATTTTGCTTAGCCATACAGAATTACATACATCCCATTCCCATTCAATTGATTTCGCAGAGACACATATATTGTCATTTAACCAATAACAAAAGTAACTAATGCTCTATAACTACTTTAAAGCAATGAAATTTGTTTCTGGATGAACATTCATACCAATTGGTTTTTTCTCATCATATTGCAAATTACTTCATACTATGACAAATACGTAAAGTTAGATTGGAAGAGGGATAGGGTTCTTTACCAAAATCCTTTGCCAATAACCAACCGTGGAGTCATGGTTACACTGTTTTCATTGCGGAATTAACGCCATCATACGCCGACCTTGTTGGTGTCCTCCCTATGCTTTAAAGGAGACTTTGTTAGAATGAAAAGCTATGAGAAATAAATAGGACATAGAAAAGAGCATGGGTTCATGGTTAAAGGAAAGTAATAATGGAGAAAGATAACCACCAATTCTTCAAGCCACCGTGATAATCGGTGTTCCCCACCGTGACTCCATCTTCACCAATCGAACCACCATAAGCCGCCGTACGAGTAGGAACCAGAATCGGAAGCCATCGTGAAGGTTGGGGTTCTATCGATGAGAACAACCATGTGAATAGACGCTACTAACGTCCAGAAGGAAAAAGGCGCATACTCAGACTCCGTTGGTGATGAACGAAGAAGGATGAGCCAAAATGATTCTCACGATTCTTCCATCTCGGCCAAGGAGAGTAGAGCCACGTGCTGACGCCATATACCATCTCTCTCTGTAGCCATCGCCGCCGCTGCCAGTGGAGAAGAGAAGGTGTCGCCAATGAAGATGGGAGAAGATGAGGTAGAAGGAGGGTTAGGGATTTTTCCCTGTTGAAGCAACGTGATTTGGGGATATTCCCCATCCTGGTTTGTTTTATTTATTTATTATTTTCCTATTCCTATTATTTTAATTATTTGATTTAATCTAATCCTAACCTTATTATTCGGAAATCTCTACAAACTTAAGATAAATGCTGATTGAGTTGAACAATTATACAACATATATGTTTATGATACAAATGTGCTTTAACTTGTTAGTGAAAAGTTTTAATAAACAATGCACTTATAAAAATTCAAAATCACCCTATCATATAATTCCATACATAACTAAATCAAAATAAATATTATCACTTAAATTCATATACAACTAAATCAAAACCATTTTTATCACCAAATTAATAATGGAATTTTATAGTGAGATTATGGTTCGAGTTGTCTCTAACTTCTCAAAATATGAGAAGAAGGTCTACAACCAATACCGTTTCTAAGACTATTAATTCTATATATATATATATATATACATAATTAATAAACTTTGTTATTAAATTCTATATGTCTGAATAATTAGAAATTATATTATCAAATTAATTTTGGGGATTTTATAGTAAGGTTATGGTTTGAGTTGTCTCTAACTTCTCCGAAAATGAGAAGAAGGTCTACAACCAACACCGTCTCTAAACTATTAATTCTATATAAATAATTAAAAACTATTTTACCAAATAAATTTCATGATTTTTATAGTGAGGTCACAGTTCGAGTTGTCTCTAACTTCTCCGAAAATGAGAAGAAGGTCTACAACCAACACCGTCTCTAAACTATTAATTCTATATAAATAATTAAAAACTATTTTACCAAATAAATTTCATGATTTTTATAGTGAGGTCACAGTTCGAGTTGTCTCTAACTCCTCTGAAAATGGGAAGAAGGTCTACGACCAATACCGTTTCTAAAACTATTAGCCTCATTGAATCGAAACAATTACATATTTTGAACAAAATTCAAATTAACCAATTCAATAAACTAATACTTCTAAAACCTAATGGTATTTTCCCAAATCACTAACAATCAATCAAAGTAGAAACAATTTTTTGAACTAGAACTACGTAAGCCTTGATCCCCTTAATAGGGGTACGTAGGACCAAAGTCAATATTGTCAGGCTCAATAATAAAAAATATTATATTTTACTAATTTAATTTCTAAATAAATAATTTTTAAGGGTATAAAAGTTCATTTGATTAGCGAGGGTACCGTTTTAATA
>NC_032014.1:13367682-13371520 GCF_001865875.1 Lupinus angustifolius | reverse complement strand
ACAGAATTCCAGCCCCGCTGCCTCTCGGGTTAGAAGATCCATCGACGAAGATAGTCCATACCTGTTCTGGATCGCCCTCTGGTGCGGCCAGCTCGGCCACGAAGTCAGATAGGACCTGACTCTTGATGGCCGTGCGAGGTTCGAAACGGATGTCAAAATGAGAGAGCTCTATTAACCATGTGATCATCCGCCCAGCCAACTCCGACTTATGCAAAATTTGCCTGATTGGCTGGTTGGTTCTGACAATTGTTGTATAAGATTGGAAGTATTGGCGCAACTTTCGTGTGGTGACCAACAATGCATACGCCACTTTCTCCAGCTTATGATACCTCAGTTCCGGGCTTTGCAAGGCCTTGCTTGTGAAATAAACCGGGTTTTGACCTTCTATCGTTTCTCGTATCAGCACGGCCGCTACTGCTCCGTCGGATACGGCCAGATACACATACAGAAGTTCGTCAAGTAATGGTTTGGAGAGAATAGCTGGGGCGGCCAAATATTGTTTGAAAGTTTTGAACGCCACTTCGCAACTCTCAGACCATTCACACGTCTTGCTCTTCTTCAATAACTGAAACAAGGGGTGTGAATGCTTGGCGGCGGACGGGAGAAACCTGGACAGCGCAGCTAGTCGCCCATTTAATTGTTGGACCTCCTTGACCGTGCGGGGACTCCTCATGTTGATGATTGCATGGCATTTGGAGGGATTTGCCTCGATCCCTCGGCTAGTCAGAAGAAAACCGAGGAATTTGCCCGCCTCCACTCTGAAAGTGCATTTTTCTGGATTTAGCCGCATGTTGTACTTGCAGAGTTGCTTAAAAATGCTTTCCAAAATGGATACATGATCTTCGCCGGGGAGGCTTTTGGCGATCATATCATCCATGTAGGCCTCCATGTGCTCTCCAGTTTGGCCGGCAAACACCTTGCTCATCATCCTTTGAAAAGTCGCCCCATCATTTTTCAAACCAAAGGGCATGACAGTGTAGCAGTAGGCGGCCTGATCAGTGATGAACGTTGTTTTTTCTTGGTCGAGATGGTACATTGAGATCTGATTGTAACCAGAGTATGCGTCCATGAAGGACAGGTACTGATAGTCTGAAGAATTATCCACCAAATGGTCAATGTTTGGAAGAGGATAAGGGTCTTTAGGGCACACCTTATTGAGATCTGTGTAGTCCACGCACATCCGTCACTTCCCTGATGGTTTCTTCACCAACACAACATTTGCCAACCACGTGGTGTAGGTGATTTTGCGGATGAAACCCGCCTCTAGCAACTCAGCCACTTTCAAAGCGACTTCCTTGGTCCTGTCAGCCCCCATTTTTCGCCTTCTTTGCGCTACTGGTTTAGCACCTTGTTTTGTTGTCAGTCGATGGCATGCAAATGAAGGGTCTATACCTGGCATATCTGTCGTTGACCAGGCGAAGAGGTCTCCAGCCGCAAGGCATATCTGCCGCTAACCAGGCGAAGAGGTCCTGGTTTGCCTTCAATGATGTCTCTAGTCGCAACCTTTGGCTTGCCGGAAGGGAACTACTAAGGTACACTACCTGTCCTGGGGATTGGCCCAACTGTAGAGTTGTTTTTTCCCCTTCTGGTTGTGGTCGAAAGTCTCATTCGTTCGCCCGAACGTCCAATTCTACCATGTGCACGCCCCGAGATCTTTTGGAGGGGGGACGTGCTGTTTGCTGAAGTGGGGGCGGAGGCTCATCTAGTAGCAACTACGAGCCGAGTGTTGGTCTCCTTTTACTGTGCAGACTTGGAGGCTGATTGAGAGGAACTTCATGCACATATGGGGTGTAGAGACGATGGCTCCAAGCCTATTCAAAGTTGGCCGACCGATTATGGCAGCCGGCCGATAATGGCGTTGTATGCTGAATCGCACTGGACGACCAAGAACTTTGTTTGGACAATCCTACTCATAGGATGGTCGCCGATTGTTAGCCAAATTCTACATATCCCCTGGGGGTGATTCCCTGACCGGAAAATTCGACCAGTTGTCCATCATATGGTAGGAGGTCGCGGTCCCGGAGCTCCATTTTTTCAAACAGATCCTAAAAATAACGTCAGCCGAGCTACCCTGATCAATAGCGACTAACCTTTTTGTTGTTGAGTTTGGCGGTGATGACGAGGGGGTCATCATGCCCTCGGACGACACCTTCATAATCACGGTCGTCGAAAGTAATGGGGGGAGCGAATCTGTAGTTCTGTCTCTGTTGGGAGTTTCTGGCAGCAACGTGCATTACCTCCCGCACATACTTTTTATGGGCGGTCCTAGAGGTACCCCTGGCGGCAAAACCTCATGAGATAGTGTTGATATCAACTGGGCTCCTTGGCCTTCGGTTGTCTGCCCGGTGCCTATCCGCCTGAGGTCGTGGGGTAGGGCGCCGTTGTTGAAATTGTGGAGGGGACCGCCTTCTTGGAGGTTCTGGTCGACGATGTTGTGGTGATCGCCGATGTTGCTCCAGGCCTGCAATGTATCGTTGTAAATGACCAGCCTGTATGAGATCTTCGATGGTATCCCGGAGCTGGGTGCAGTCATTGGTGAAGTGGCCGAACATACTGTGATAGTCACAATATTTGGATCGGTCTTGCGGGCCTGGCTTGGTAGGGCGTGGGAGTTGGACGAGGTGAATGGAGAGGACCTCTTGCAGAATTCGTGAACGGCTGGCGTTCATGGGGGTATAGGTGGAGTATTTGGCCTTTTTGGTTAGTGAGGGTAGGTCGTGGGGTCTTGGCCGTTTGGTTTCCCATGAGGGGTGATGTGTTTGGGGCTCGGTATGGGTGTGGATATGGTGGGTTTCTTCTAGATTGACGAATTGTTGGGCCTTGGAGCGGAGGTCCTCCATGGTAAGGTCGGTGTATTTGGCCAATTCTGTGCGGAAAAGACCTTCCTGAAGTCCCATAACGAGGACATGCACTGCTACTTCGAGGCTTAGGGTATGCACCTTCATGGCCTCGGTATTAAACCGATCTAGATATGCCTGGATGGATTCATTGGATCCTTGGCGAATGCCAGATAGTGTGTATGATGACCTTGGTTGCTCCTTACTTGCCATGAACCTTGTGTTGAAGGCCGAAGCTAGAGTTTCCCAAGTGTTGATACTGTTTGGAGCCAGGCGGGTGAACCATTGGAGGGCCGCCTTTTTAAGAGTCAGGGGGAAGGCCCTGCACATGATGGGGTCGGTCGCCCCATGAAATAACATAGAAGCCTCGAAGGCATCAAGGTGATCTTGTGGGTCCGCCGTTCCATCATACTGGTCCATGTTTGTTGGGCGGTTGAAATGGGAGGGTAATGGGTAAGCCATGATGGCAGGTGTAAAAGGATGTCTACCACCACAAGAGTGGTGCGGGGTTGGTTGGGATGGTGGGCGAGACTCGCTCGCTGACTCTTCAAGGTTACTTTCGTGAATAGGGCGTTCCGAGTGATCTTCAGGGTTTATTTTGGATTGGCGGAGTTCTTGTATTACGTCGGCTTGTTGCTGGATGAGCCGCTCCTGGCGTTCCAGCATCTGGAGGAGGTGTTGGGTGGTTGGTTGTTGTTCTGGAGTGGTATGGTGGCTTCATATGGCTTGATGGGATTGTTGTCTTAGTGGGAGAAGAGTACTTGGGGCAGTGTCGACTTGGCTGGTAGATAGAGCTCGGTTTCTGGTGGTTACCATGGTGTGAGTTCGAAGCACAGACAGCGCCAATGTTCTTTCCTAGAACACAAAGGTACGGATAGTGATTGATCAGCTGCTGAGGAAGGAGAAGATGATAGTCGTCAAAGTAGCAAGATGAGGTAGGAGAGTTGGACCCGTCGGTGGAGGTACCTGAAAAGGTTCTCCGACGATCAAGTCAGTGTATG
>NC_032014.1:13333450-13367582 GCF_001865875.1 Lupinus angustifolius | reverse complement strand
GCCACTCTTGTCTTTTAGCCTGTGGCTGGTTTGGTAGCCGTTCTGCAGTCTGTCTGTCGTGTTGGCAGGTGGGTTGGTGAGGTACTGGAGGCATGCTGTCTCAGGTCAACTCTGGTGGTCCCAACACGCGGGACCCACCTCGGCGACTGAGTATGTGTCTCTTCGGTTCGCTGGGTAGGAACAGTTGCCCCCAGTTTGCCAGGATGTTGGGCGAGCATGTTGGGAGACTCTACACGAGCTTCGCTCGACTTGGATGCGGGACCCACCTCGGTGACCAAGCATGTGTCTCTTCGGTTCGCCGGGTAGGAACATTTTCCTTTATTCAAAACACTAAACTCACAAATGGATCATAGGATACAAAACAAATATATATAATTTGTGGGTAGATTGTTGAGACTTGAGACTGAAATTGTTTCCTTATTATAAATGTTTTTTCTCTAATTAAATTCATAAAACATTTAGAAAAATAACGTGAATATAAACAAATCAATACATAGAATGACTTGTGACATAGTTGTAATTACCACCCACCATCACTCTATCACCCTCCCATGTGTTATTATCACACTTGCACCCATTACCACCATGTGTGGACCATAATGCCCTCTCTGATGTTAGTCTTTGTCAACCCGCAACGGTTGCCGCCATCACCCTGTTCTCAATGACCGGCTATAGTTTTTTTCATCATTTAAAAATAGGTCCTATGAAATGAAATTTCTAATGATTTACCAACATGCAATACAAGTAATACAAATTAATGGTAATTAATATACTTACTCTATATAAATTTTTTACATCAATAATACATAAATATTATAATCTTCTATATAAAATATTAATGGTATGTGGTGTGTTTCATGATCTATTATTGCCTTATGTTGGCACTATCATTATAAGCCATGTTACCAATCATTTTATATTTAATCAATCTTGGCTTCCTATGGTATATGTTAACACAAAAGAATAAGAAGTTGAGCAATTCAAGCTCATGAATAGAGCAATTCAAGCTCATTAAAATAAGTATATATGATTATGAATACACTTTGATTGTTACAATGTTGTCTTTTATAGAAGTAACTAAACTCAACAAACCAATTAACTTCGAAAATACTCTTTCAATGATTATCCAAACACATAACATGTATAGCAAGTAGTGCAGACCCTAGCCCTGGTTTTCAACTGTTGGTCACATGATCGTGCATTTTGTCAGCTTGATCGTGTCATACTTCAGGTGTAATCGTGCGAAGTGCATCAGGCACCTTAGCTTTCACTCATGACCGCGCCAAACGTATTAGACACATGTGCATCAGACACCTTGGCTGGCACACTAGGAGCTTGCATCTTGATCGAGTCAGATGCATCAAGCAGATGTATCGTGACCGAGCCATATACATCATTTGTTTTGACTAGTATCTTGTTTTCTAACTTGGTCTTTGTAAAACATGTTCTAAGTCTTAGAAAGAACATATGGGATATTTCAGAGGCCATAACTTAATGCTTCATTTGTCCAATTGACATGCATATTACTATAACAACCTATGTTTTAGATGCACAAGAAATACTTATTGAAACATATGGTAATTTATTGACATCATTTTCATGGTATTTTTTTAAGTCTATTTTAGTTTTTCTCAAATTTCTAACAAGATAAATTTTTGTAATCATAAAGAATGCGCTTAGAACGTATTTGCTCTAGTTAATGGTTATGTTGGTTTTATAGCACACCTCTACACACTCGAGTACTCAACATGCATTCCCATTTTAATGGCTTAATGTAAGAAGTTTCCTGCAGTCTTCAAAAAGAGAAAAATCATGAAATGGCTTCGCCCGGGTTCGAACCGGAGACCTTCAGTGTGTTAGACTGACGTGATAACCAACTACACCACGAAACCTTGATATTAAGTGGGGCCAACTTATAGTATATATTACTATGTCTCAGTACGTGGGCGTCTTTAGTGAAAGGAGTTTGATGTTTCTTCTGACGCAGTAAATAAGTTATTAAATATTTTACGTTAAAAAAAAGAAAGGATTTTGTAGCTTTCAAAAAAAAAAAAATGAACTTGTAGCGTTTGAATTGGGATGATAATAGGAGTGATATTGAGATGTTAATGTGGATAGTGTTTTTCCATTCTCAAACTTACACATTTGTGAGTACTTGTTACAAGTATTTTTACAGGGACTCATATGGGTTTTTTTGGCATTCTTATGTTTGAAAACTATTTTTTTCAAAACTACTTGAAGCAATGTTCAAAATGTAAAAGTAACTTTCAATAATTTGTTTTCCAATTTTATCCTTCAAAATTTTAAAAAGTTACGCTCAATACCTCAAATTTTCGATAGTTCATTTACGGAGGAACATTACTCAATCAATCATATGGTTAATTGATGGTTGAATTTGCATTCTATCTTATTTAGAATATTATTAAACTGAAGTGTTAAATATGTAAACACACAACTTTATTTGTACATATTCTAAATAAGCCAAATTAATTTGATGTGGTTTAAATCGACTTGATTACTAGAATTTAAACCAAAAACATATTTAGACTGATCAATTTTTAAAATTAATTAAATATAATTTAATAACAATTAACTCTTTTTGGATTATTTTAGACTGAATTTTAATTTTATTTTTGGACTAGTCTGGATTTGCACATTTCTAATTTTAATGTTGCAAAAACAAAACTAGTCATTACAAAGGGAACACATATCACAACCATATTTGTTGATATGTCAAAGTGTAATCACTTCAAATTGCTTTTATTTTGCAACAATACAATTATAGTGTCATAGGATTTGTTATATTAAATCATCTTCTAAACTACACTAATAATATTAAAACAAAAATATAAAAAAATAATGAAATATTAATTTTATAATTAACATGACATATTTTTATTGGTATCAAATGTTATTTGAAATATGATTTAAGATAGTAAATCATTCCACGATAGTGATTATAAAAGAAGAAGTTCATTGCAACCATAGTTTGTCATGACATGAATGATGCTTTTTTGCATTTTTGCTATATTCTATCTTAGCACACAAAACAAAATTAAAAAAGTTAAACATGAAGGAATGAAACATAAATTGTAAATTCATGCAGACATCTTTGACCATTGATGAAACTTGATGAAAATCCCAAAGCATGTATACTTAGTTATAAAAAATGATTTAATATATATAATGACAGTGTAAATATTTTTTACACTATCAATAAACCATTTATTATTGATTTATTAATCATCATTGACTGTCAAATAAAAGCAATACAAATTAATAGTGTATGATGTGTTTTGTTAGTGCTCAGATTTTAAACTCATAAAAATATAAAATATACTCCATATTTATTCTAAAACTTTTGATATTTAAGATTATGTATATAATTTAACAAGTCAATTAATAATATAAAAATTAAATTTAACTAAAATAATTATTTAATGCATATTAAAAACTAAATTATAAAATATGAATAAGAATATAATTATAACTAAAAAATAAAGTGTGAATATGTATTAAGTTTCTAAAAATGATTTGCAATAACAGGAACAAATATAATGAATAAGTAAAGTGAAATGTAATATTTGGACTGCCAATCCCAAATCTAGATCTACATTGTTCCTTTGCTAATTTTAAGCAGGCAATGGGAAAAAATCTAAAAGACCCTGTGCTTCCTAAGCATATTCTAAAATAGTAGTTAGTTCCAAAACTTCTGTTAGGGCTTGAGAAACCCTAGTAGAACAATTGTTAAAAAAACTAAAAATTGTTTAAGGAAAATTGAGGAATGAAAATACTTATTATTCTCTAGTATGCATAACTAAATCTTAAAAGAGGCTACTATTAATGAATTAAAGATAAACTAAAAATAAGCTAAAGATAAATTATTTAAATAAAGATAAACTAATTCTAACTAATAAATTAGCACATATAATCTTTAATCTTCAAATGTGGATAGCTTATTTTCTTGGGGTCTGGATGTGGTACTATCAATCATGTTCTTGGGCTCGGACAATCGAACAACTTTCAATGATATTCTATTAGTGTGGTGAACTAGAAATCATGTTGTATTTTACAAGTGTTTTTAGTTACACAAAAAAAACACAGTAACATTTTATCTTTAACATATAATCAAAATTTAAACTCATTTATATCTATACTACTTATAAAGGGAAAACCTAAAATAACCACCCATCATGGTGTAATTTGGGGTTCTCCATATTTTGCCCTTACTATTTTCTAATTTTTACAAAAAATTATATATAACCTAATGTTTCTCTACCTAATATATGCTCATATTATTTGGTTAATTATTTTTTTATTCTTACATTATGACTATCAGTCTTTAATGTAGAACATTACACCAATCAAATAAATTTAACTGTAGATTACAAATATTTAACACAAAATATTATGTTTGACATTTATGACATACAAACTATACATTATAAATGATAGGAAAGTGGGTTGACAGACACGATAGTGGCTGTCAACACGCTAGTATTAATAATATAACTTCAAATGACCAACAATGAGTTGATTTAATGATGTAAAGTTTTACTAGCTCTCGTGAAAACTAAAAATTCAAAAGTTCAATTCATGAGAACAAGAATTGTTGGGATAAACATTCACACACTCCAAAATAGATTAATTCCTTAATCGTATAGTAAATAAATAAGTAGTGTCAACATGTATTATGTGAAAAATTGTCTTCATTTAAAGTTGTATTTTTTTTTGTTCACACTACTTATTAATTTACTATACGATTATGTGAAAAATTGTATATATTTTCACACACTCCATAATTATTTGTTAAGGAATTTAAGGAATTTATTTGTATATATTTTCACACACTCCATAATTATTTATTTACTATACTTATTTTTTTGTTAAGGAATTTAATTAATTTCCTTAACATGTTTGAAGTTAGTTAAAAATACTTATTTGATCTTATTTGTATTAAAGGGAAAAAAACACACACATAAATGCGCGTTATCGAACAAAACAAAAAGGACCAAAACGCACCGTATATAGAGATCTTGATAGACACCAAAACCGCATATCAATTTCCACATCCAAAAGAAAAAAAGAAAATAAAAAGAAAAAAAACATCAATCGTAATTTCATTTCCGTTTTCGGCACTATTCATTTTCATTTCATTTCAATTCAATGTTCGATTCCAGTTACATACTTCGCCAGATACATCGTTATTTCTGAAAACTCTTTTTCTGTAACAATCGAAATCTCACATGTCCTGAGTCGACTCACCGAGTCACGGTTTCAATAAGAAGAAAAAACCTAATGGCGACGACAGGGTCACCGAATCACCGTACCGTTGACGCCGACATCGATCCGACACCGCTCCTCTCCAGTTCCGGCGGTTCCTCCGACGAATCCAACTCCAGCCGCCGCCGGCAAGGGTTACGTCAAGCGGCACGGTTCCTCCGTCAAGCGAGTGGCCAGAGGATGATGCGAGAGCCGTCTATGGTGGTGAGAGAAACGGCGGCGGAGCAATTGGAGGAGCGGCAGAGCGATTGGGCTTATTCGAAGCCGGTGGTGGTCCTCGATATTCTCTGGAATTTCGCGTTCGTCGTTGCTGTTGCTACCGTGTTGGTTTTGAGTGTGATTGAAACTCCGATCATGCCTTTGAGGTTGTGGCTTGTTGGTTATGCTCTGCAATGCGTGGTTCATGTGGTTTGTGTTTGTGTTGAGTTTCGGAGGAGGAGAAGGAACCAGAGGGAAGGGTCCAACAATGCTGCGGCGGTGGTGCAGGACGGTGTTGGAGGAAGTGATTTGAGCTCTGGTTCTATTGAAGGCTCTGGTTCTGGACAATATGGGTTGTTGTCTCAATTGGATGAAGAGGGTACAAGGTGAATTTATGCTCTGCATTAATCATACTCATTGTGATTTTTAACTTTGAAATATTATGGTTCAGTTTTTTCATTTACTTCTTTCAATTTTCAGTTTCTTTAGTGATGCTAATTGCTAAACTTATCTTTAATGGATGAGTGATGCTATACATCACTTGTGAAATTTATTTAACCAGCAAAACAATCTAGTTATAATTAGAGACGTGTTTGTGACAGGAATAGTGAGTAAGTATAGGTTGTTAAGTGGTTGCAGACTGTATCATATGATGCTGACGGAGCATCTCGTTTCTGGTGGTTGCTGCAATTGCACGAGGCTGTGATTGCGGACTGCATTGGCCTGGATTAGCTGACCATGGCCAGCAGTGCCACCATGCAACTTCAACTCTAATTTTAATCCCCACTCGTAAATTATTGGGTTGAAATAAGTTGGTATTTAGGTAATGAAAGTGGTGTATTGATGTAATTGATGGCATGTTGAGTCGACTGTTGATGGTGCCAGAAAGTGTAGGTCCAGACAAGATTTGGGCCAAAAAGCTAGACCAATTACCCCGTGGACCAAATAAGACATAAAAGGAGGTTGTTATGCTCAGTGGGGAATGATGGGGCCAGAAACCATTTTTTATTGACTGATAGTGGAGGGAGGGAATCTGTCTAACAGTTTGGGAATATTTGGGCAGTAGGCTTGGGCCCTAAGCTCTGGGAGCCAAGGGATACTTTTCATTTGTTCTTTGTCTTTCTTAGTGTTATAGCTATCTCATAGAGATATTCCTCATTTCCTCGTAGTATTCTAATCGTCCATTTTCATATTATTAATTAAAGGATTACAAGTAAGCTTCTGTTTCATTATCGAGTGGCATTTTGCAGATAATGAGAATTTTTTTTAGAAGGGCTAACGATAATTTATTAGTTTATGCTCCTGTTAATCATAGTTATGATAACACTAGACTAAGTTGATGCCTGATCCTGGTTTAGGTTGCTACAAGTGATTGAGCCATATAATCTGGAGTAGTGGATATCCATTATGCCATTAAAGTAACCAACATGCTTTCATATATTTCCTATGTTGTAAGGAATCTCCTTTGAACTAAATGGAGTTTAATTATATGTTAATTGGATTAAGAAAAAATAGCTATGTTGGTTGAAAAATGGAGAAGACATTCAATGAGCATTTCAAAGAGCTTGTATAGCAATTTTTGCTTACTCATGGTATGTGCTTCTAGTCATATATTAAGTAAAAAAAATACCTATGCTAGGTGAAAAATTGAGAAAACCTTCAGTCAATCTTTCAAATAGCCCATATAGCAGTTTTAACTTTCTCAATAGTTAGGGGGGGAAATCAGTGAAAAAATATATAAAATGATTTTTTCAAACATCTTGAATTCCTGTTAATTGTGAGCCTCAGTGCAATAACAAGGCTGTTGACTTCTGATCTGGAGGTCACAGGTTCATAAGGTTGTGTATATTTACTTTCCCTGGATCCCAACAAGTGAGAACCTCTTGAATTGGGCTACCTTTCTCTTGAAACCTTCTCAAATCTGAACACGGCTAAAGTATGGCTCAAATTACTTTGAGTGTTCGAGAATGATGCTGGAAATTTAAGTTCAATTGTAGAAAGAGATGGTAAAGATTATCACGTGATAATTGTCTAAATTCTCAATTTGTAGAGATCTTTTTATTCAATTTCTAAAGCGCATGTCTAACTATGTAAGTTTATATACGACAGAGAAGAAACACTTTCTTAATGTAAAGTAGTAGATACAAGATGACATAGGACAAGTGCTGTGTTTTCCCGGTTTAATTTCAAAAGGGTTATATATTGCCTTTAAGATTAATAACTTTTGCCATTTTTAAATATGATTTTCTTCTATTATGAATTAACCTCTTAACTTGAAGTAATGAGAAAATTTCTATTTTTATGCATATAAATAGTGTTGTCAGTTAAAACCATAGTTGTTGAACGTTGATTGTGGCTTGGAGCAACCTACCCCAAAACGTGATCTAGTTATATAGCTGCAGATAGTGGCTGCCATACCATAGAGAGCAGATATGTTAAACATATTTGCATATACATAATTGATACTCCATGTTTATGATTTACAGACACAATTACCATTAATGTGAAGCATAGCGGATAACTATATGTCAGTAATTAAAAAATAAAGGTGGGTTTTGCTAGAGAAGGCTGAAACGTAAACTGGAATATGCAAGGGCCACATGAAACAAGTGCTAGGAACTTGCTAAAACAGAGTGCGGAGAATGCGAAACAGGTGTAGCCAATAGGAACTTGTAGAAATGGAGATGGGCGCTTCTGGGATAAAACCGAAACAAGGGTAGGGATTTGCATTGGTGACGAGTGATGACACAAGGTTTTGAACTTACGTTTGTGAAAATACTAAGCTGCAAACTTTGCATTTGTGAGTGCAGAAGGTTGTGAAAATATCTGTGTGCCATGGTTTGGGCATGGAAGAAGGTCGATCTCTGTGATTGCCAAGGCCTTTATGCAAGGAAGAAGGGTTTTCTCAGTCTGGAAGCCATTCTAAGAGTAAAATTGAGATCTGCGGAGTTTAAGTGAGGGTAAAAAGACTTTTGATACGATAGAGTCGAAATAGAAATTTGATGAGTTAGAGGGCAAATCAGAGCTTTCATGAGTTAAAATGAGGATAAGATTGTAAGAAAAAAAGTGTGGGACACTGAAAAACCCAGCATCAAAGCCGTCACAAGAGGCGATAGTGGTTGTGACAGGCTGCTCCACAAAATTTCGATGCGGCGCCATGTGATACGACATGATGGCGCGATAACGGCACTATCATGTGCGTGATAACCCTGGTTGAAGCAGTATATGTCCAATTTATGTTAGCTTGTGTTATTATATTTATTAAGGACGGAGCAATTATGATTGTAAATTTACTATCAATCTTTGACTAATTCATGAGTATTCTGCCCCCTGCCCCACTGCATGCTACACATTTTTATGTTTGTCCTTTTCTAAGCAGTATGGCGAAGCATTTGGAATCAGCCAACACAATGTTTTCATTTATTTGGTGGGTCATTGGATTCTATTGGGTTTCAGCCGGTGGCCAAGGTTTGGCTCAAGATTCTCCTCTGCTTTACTGGTTTGATCTCTCTCTCTCTCTCATGCAACTTGTGCATATATATATAATCATATATATATAAATCACTATATACTCTATTTGTAATGTATTTTCCTTGTGGCTAATCTACCGTTATTTTAGTTAAATACTTTTGACAAAAATGCACTTGCTTTGCAGGTTATGCATAGTCTTCCTGGGTTTTGATGTTTTCTTTGTCGTTTTCTGTATTGCACTGGCCTGCATCATTGGCATTGCCGTATGCTGTTGCCTTCCATGCATCATTGCACTTCTGTATGCAGTTGCAGACCAGGCAAGTCATGGTTATTATAGGTTCTTGTTTGGGTTGGTATATGGACATATGAATCTAGAGTCTCTAAGAAGTCTTTGTTTCTCTAGTTTGGTTCAGTTAGCATCATTTGCCGAGCCTTAAATAAAATCAGTGAAGTTTATGCCTCCAAGTGTTATAATTTTATGAGTTTATTGAGATCCTTGCACCCTCATGTGTCCTAAAAGCTGTCTTACCAACATCCTCATCTCTCATCCTTATTTGATGATACCCTGACTTCAAGTCTAGCTTGGAAAAGATCCTGGAACCCCCCAATTCATCTAGCAACTCCTCAACTAGGGGAATAGAGAATTTGTTAGGGATAGTAACCTTATTTAAGGCCCTATAATCAACACAGAATCTCCACATCCTTCTTTTTCACTAAGATGATGGGATTGGAATAAAGGCTAATGTTGGGTCTAATTACTCCAGCATCAAGCATTTCAACAACTAACCTTTCAACCTCAGCTTTTTGGTAATGAGGACATTTGTAGGGCCTAAGGTGAGGTATATCAGCTCCTTCCTTCAAATGAATTGCATGGTCCTGCCTCCTAGTAGGGGGTAACCCTTGGGGATCTTGGAAGACTACTTGAAACCCCTGCAACACCTTACTAACTTCTGTAGGAATTTCGATATCAGGTTTCTGATTCAGTGGCTCACACTATATCAACAATCCTTTTCCTTCTTCTAACAAAACCTGCATGAAGGCCCCCAAAGGTAATTCTTCCTTTGCTAAAGCAGGATCACCCACCACTGTAATTACTGACCCCCCTTGTTTAACCTTTAACCTCATCTTGCCAAAATCAGTCCTTACCTCTCCTAAACTGGATAACCATTCTAGTCCCAACCCCCTTCAACCCAAACAGATAGAAATCTTGTACTATTTCTAACTGTTGCATGGAAATTTTGAGTTGAGAGCACTTACCTTTACACCTGATGTGGTATCCATCTCCCACTTCCACCATATAGGCCTTTGTCTCATCAACCTTCAACTGTAAGTGATTCACCAATTCTGTTGATATGAAATTGTGAGAAGCTCCCCAATCCAACATGATCACCACTGGATGCAACCCCATAGTACCCTTTATTTTCCATGATTTAGTAGAAGTCAGCCCCTTCATAGAATACAAGGAAAGTTGTAGGGAATTAAGGCTCTCTAGGTCTTCTTCTCCACTTTCTCCAACATCCTCCCCCTCTGCTAAGATCAACATTCTCAACTGCTTATTCTTGTACACATGGTCCCTGGTGAAAAGCTCATCACACCTAAAACATAGCCCCTTCTCCCTTTTTTCTTTCATTTCAGCACTTGTGAGTCTCCTGAAATCCCCCTTTCCCCTAACACTCTCTGCTTCTTGTGTGGTTTTGTGAAATACCCCTCCACTACCCACAGATGAGCCCTCCCTCCTAGTACTATTTGTTGATGAAGGGTCTTCTAATGTCACTGTCTTGCTATAAGGCCCCCCTCTAAATGATCCTGTACTTTTAGTATAGTTGGGATTAGGTCTCTTGCTTATCACCATGTTCTTTTGCTCAATGAGTATAGCCTTCTGAATTATCTCATGCAGAGTGGTCAACTCATACAACCTCACTTCCACCTTTATCTCCTCCTTGAGTCCATTGAGGAAGACTCCTCTTACAAACTCTTGGTTAACCTCCCTTAAAGCCCCCGCATACTTCTCAAACTCCTTAACATAAGCTTCAACACTGATTTGTTGCTTCAAAGATAGTAGTAATTCAAAAGGATTCTTCACCATAGAAGGTTGGAACATCCTGACCACTACTATTTTGAAGCTTTCCCATGTAGGAGAGGGGTTACATCCCTCCCACCATTGAAACCAGCTCAAGGCTCTGCCTTCCAGGGCCACCATTGTGGCTTGCACATTTTCCTCTTCTGTAATGGCCCTGAGGTTGAAGTACCTCTCCAACTTTTCTGAACCCAACCGAAGGCATCCTCTCCATGGAAGATTGGAATCTCCATCTTATGCCATCTATCAAAACCTTGATGACTCCTTTTGCTTTCCATCTCTTCACCATTTTCACTAACTTCTTCCATCGAGTTATCCCCCTCTGCAATCCCTAGCTTCGCAGCAATGGTAGAAAGCAATTCCTCTATTTTCTTCATTCGAGCCTCATTCAATTCTAACCTAAGGCGAATTTCTTCCCTTTCTTATCGCAAATCGTCGCATTCATGAGATCCACTTTCACCTCCTTAGCCATGCTTCTAGTTGACACCATAAATCGAATTCAGCAGCAATAGCGATGGTGGTTCCACTCCTCAGGCCCCAAGAAAGGTGCTCTGATACCAGTGTTAAATACTGGTATCCAAGAATAAGAGAAATTGAGACAAATTAGAATGAATATTGCTCCTAACCCAGAATCAAAGTGATTTCTGTTAGGGTTCTAAGAATTTTATTGAAGGTAGAAAGAATTACAATGTAGAAGAAGATAAGAACACTATAGGATTCCACAACCCCACACTCTCATTTCCCCAAATCAGAATAATAGTTTTCCTAACTAACTAACTACCAAAGGTAGCTTTCTATTTATAGGCCTAACCGAATTAACTAACTAAGGATAAAAGGGGAAGTTTGTTTGCTATTTACTTACCCAAACCTTCCTTTTCCCTCTTTTATATACATTTCGAATTATAGGCCCTCCCTTACTCCTATCATTGACGTTTTTTTTTTACATTCTTGGATCTATAAGAAGGATTAACTTTTGCCGTATCATGTGTTTTTATACAACCTGATTGTCAATGTATCACTAATTATTGATACGATATATCCATTGTGTTTGCTACATGTTGGTTTGTGACTATCCTAAATGATGCGTGTTTCTTAAATTTGAGCTGAAGTTTTAGACTGGACATGATGATATTGTCTTGCAGCTTAAGAATATTATGTGATATTTTTTTTTGGAATATGTATATAATATTGGTAAATGGAATAATATTAGTTACTCCTTTTCTAGCCTTCGTTCCCATCTTTCTCTCCTTTTTTGTGGGTCTAAAATGCAGGATGGGGCATCAAAAGAAGACATTGAGCAGTTATCAAAATTCAAATTCCGAAGAATTGAAAATGGTGAGAAACTTGCTGGTAATACCGAAGGATCTGCTGGAGGAATAATGACTGAATGTGTGGTTGATTCACCTATTGAACATGTTCTTTCTGATGAAGATGCGGTATGTTTTACTTTTTTGTTATATGCTGGCATAAACTTTTCTTCTTTATCCTGGTTGTGTTGCTAGATTTCAATATATTCGAAGGGAACTCCATGTAATGTTTCAAGCACAGGCTTCATTATAATCTTAAGTGTGGAATCAAGTTTTGAGCACATCCTCACACTAGAGGATGCAATATCTATATATGTTTTGTAATATGTGCTTGGCCATCCATCCCCTTTTCTGTTTTCGTCTCCCTTCATAGTGGTGGCTAGGCTATCACTCTTTGCATCGGCGGAATTTGAAATAATGATTCAAGCATATATGAGATAATTTTGATGTGATAATACACCCTCTGTTCCTGTTATTCTGCTAATGTAATGTTTTTGGGTGGTAAACTATAGGAATGTTGCATCTGTCTTTCAGCATATGATGATGGGATTGAACTAAGACAACTTCCTTGTGGTCACCATTTTCACTGTACCTGCGTGGACAAATGGCTCTATATTAATGCTACTTGCCCCCTCTGCAAATATAACATATTAAAAAGTACCAGCCATGGTCACGAGGAAGTGTAGAAGATGCCAGAAAAAATTCATAACAGCCTTTTGGTGAATTTGATTATGTTTGGTTCACATGATATGGTTCAAGTATAAGAAAAAGCATGTTAATAATACTTTAATACAGGTCATTACAGTTGTTGTTGCCTCTTCTATGTGTCTGTTTATGTTTGTAGACGTAGTTGTTTTGATTATGGTGTCCTCTAACTGGTTCTGTATATTAGCTTTGTTCATTGTATACAATAATTATCTTGAGTCAATTTTATTGTAGATTTTTTATTTCTATATTTATTGTCTGAGAGGTATACTGTCAGTCCCCAAGAAAGGCTTTATTATGTGTCTCAGTCTCTGAAAACCGTTTGGGCAATGTTTAGTTCAACCAATCCCATTATGTATCCCAAACTATGTCTCGTGCAAATGAAAACATCTTATGTCAATTAAAAAATTAAATATTCATTTTTTTTTATCTTTGTTTCTTCAATCGCACCCCCAAGACTTTTCACAACATTTGGTTGTTTGTCACTTAAGCTTTCTGTGGATTGCTGAATCCAATGAAGAATTGATTCTTTATGACTATCAAAAAGTTGGCAGCAATGTGGTTTTGCTGAATCCATTACAGTTCCGAAGTTATGATGGTTTTGGAGTCATCTTACATCGGTGGCAGAAAGTTTATCGATGGCAACAATGTTCCATGAAAGTTGTGGACAAAATCGAATGAAGTTAGACATATGTTAAGTAGCATTAGTTTTGAAATGCTACTTAGTACTAAAAGACAATGATGAGGGGACAAGAGGATGATGATTGATAAGTCCATATGCGTCTATTATTAGCATTAACTCTTAATATAATATAATATTGTATGGTCTCAATTATAAGAGGAAGAAGAGCAGAATTTTTTGGGTCTTAATATAAGCAATTTAGCTTACTTTATATACTTATAATGGCACTTTCGATTAAAACAATTTTTCATATACCTGAATAATAATTGTAATTATTTGTATGTTCTTTTATTAAATCAAACAATTTGACTTTTAGCGAATTCTCTATTCCTAATAAGGAAATAAGTACAAAAAGTGTTGGTCTAGTAGTGTAAGGTTTTATTAGATGATGATTAAAATGTTTCGATTCTTGATAGTGACACTTGTTGAAAGGGATAATCATACACTTTGAAAAATATTAGTTTCTTCTCCAAAAAGAACGAGGAAATAAGTACAAAAAAAGAATTGAGTCTGTCATAATTGCTGGATTGCCCGCTAGCTAGTTCCTTTTGGACCACGTTTGGGCATTTTTGGGATTATCTTGTGATGTTCTTCACAGATAGAATTTTTGTGACACCCTTCAAACCGTGACTTGTATTGAATCACGGATTGCATTGTGCATACAAAAATGGAGATGATTGAGTGTGTTTGGTAATACCAGAAAATTTATAAGCTATTTAAGATAGCTTATAACCTAAGGGCATATTTCTTTTACACTTATTATTCAATTTATGAACTAATCTTATTAAAGACTTCTGTTTCAATCAGCTCTTAACATTCATTGAATTCCACACCCTCCTTGGTGTGCTTGCAAAGATGAGTCATGGTGGTTTGATCCACGGGAAGAAGGACAGTGACTATTGTTAAGTGAGAAACTATTTAGAGAAGGAGGATATTTGGATGTTTTTTATTCTAAAAGGCAACATAAATGTGATTCATGCTATACATTCACTTAAATAATGAATAAATCATATGATATTATTTTTATGTCATTCCACATACAAAATGGGGAAAAAATAGCAGTATTTTTGTAACTGAAGCATGCACTCAATGCAAGAAGATGAATCTGCCCACTGCAGAAACTAGGATTAACCGCAATTTCACTTTAATCATCAGGAAGTTAGGATTGCAAACGACCAATAACTTGGTAGTTGATACGCATTGCTGAAGAGAGAAGAATGTCTAGAATGACACAGTGGTGTCATTATTTTGTGTCTTAATTTTTTTGTAAATCGAAATGACTTTGTTTCGTAGAGTTGGCAAAACTTCTGAATGTGGAATCGCAACATGCAGCCACGTCGCCACTTAATGGTAAATGTAGGCAAGTCTGTTAACGTTAACAAATGAGAATAGATGGAAGGACTAACGTGATTTCACTTTGAAAACATTGAGGACTAAATTTGTAATTTAAAATTACTATGGATTAAATTAGTAAAATCGAAAACATGCTAACTAAAATGAATAATTACTTTAATATATTTTAAGTTTTAGAGTTTTCATATACATTAGATTTGATGATGCCACTTATATGACTAAGACGTATAGTGGATAATGTTAGTTGGATCGTGATCCAGCGGAGAGGAGAAGAGAAGATGAAGAAATATTGAAATAACCTCTTGAAACTTTATTGCCTTATTTTGTTGATTACAAAGAAGAAAGTACAAGCTATTTATAGATGGAAAAGAAACTAAACTACCTAACTGAAATAACCAAAAAGGGAAGACCACTAACTAACTAACTAATAAGAGAGCAAAGAAAGAAAAAGACTGAGCTTAGTTAACAAGGCCCAACAAGAGAAAAAGAAAGAAGGAATAAAAGAGCCTAAAACAAAGGAGTTTCTTGCTAAAGGCAATATAGCTTGAGATGTGAGTAAATGGAAAAAGATAGAGGTTTAACACCCCTCTCAAGTTGGACTGTGGAGATTGCAAAGTCCTAACCTGGTAATGGAAGAATGAAATGATTTTGGTGACATGGGTTTAATAAACATGTCAGCTAGTTGATCAGCGGATGCTATAGGATGTCAAGGGCTTGGAGTTCTTGCTGCATAGCTTGTTGCCAGCAGGGGATAAAAGAGGTATGTTTATAGGATTTTGGTTCTTGATTGATGGAAACATTAAGGCAGAAATGTTTGTAACTGTTGGACAAATTGTTGTAGTTTAGGACAGAGGATATGTGATATTTGACATTGCATAAAAGATGAATAGGGTCAGACAGAGTTAAGTTGCAATGGTAGTCTCTAAGGTGTGTTGGGGGTCTTCTAATTCTAAGAGAGTGTCTAGTTCTAGTGGATGGAGAGGTTAGGGGAACATGATTGGGTGTAGATTATTCAATTGGTATAAGAGGTGGGTTCATAGGGGACAGATTGGGCGAGTCAGGTGATGAAAAGGAAGTAGGGTTGATTTTGCATATGGTTTGGGTTTCAAAGGTAGGATTTTGAGTAAAGAGGAATATTTGTTCATAAAAATGAACATGTCTAGAAAGAAAAAAATTATGAGAGTTGAAGTCATAAAGGATGTATCTTTTAGTTCCTTCTTTGAATCCAAGAAAGACACTCTTTCTACTCCTAGGATTGAACTTGGTTCTATGAGCTTGTAGGGTAGTGGAGTAGGCTAGGCAACCAAAAATCCTTAGATGGTCAATTGAGGCTGTTTGGTTGTATAGTTTTTGGTATAGTGAGGTGTTATGGAGGAGAGGGCGGGTAATCTGTTTATTATGTGGACAACATGCTGAACAGTGAAATTCCAGAAAGCAGGGGGGATATTAGACTGGAAAAAAAGGATCTGGCTACATTGAGGATGTGTTAATGTTTCCTCTCAACGACTCCATTTTGTTGAGGGGTTTCAACACATGTTCTTTGATGTATGATTCCCATAGAGGCAAGGAAGTCATTCATTAAGAATTCAACTCCATTATCACTTCTTAAATATTGAAGTTTGGAGTTGAATTGGGTCTCAATGTGAGACACAAAGTGAATGAGATGGTTTCTGATTTCTGCTTTTAAGCTCATCATGATAGTCCATGTGAACCTTGTGAAGTCATCAACTAAGGTTAAAAAATACATATGTCCAAAGAGGGATGGTGTAGAGTATGACCCCCATATATCAACATGAAGTAATTGGAAGACTTGTACACTCTTAGTGTTATTGTTAGGAAAAGGTAGTTGCTTATGTCTAGCTAAGTGGCAAACATCACATAACAATAATTTCTCATCCCTTTTATTGTGAATGAAGGAAAATTGTTTGCTTAAAATTGTCATCTCAGAGTCAGAAACATGACCAAGTCGTAGATGCTATAGTGATTTATTACTAATATTGGCATAAAAATGAGAAAGATCAAAAGAACTTGGTGTAATAGGTTGATAGTTGAACAGATATAGTCCTTGTTGGATTCTAGCTGAATCAATCATCTTCTTGGTATGGTTCTGCAAAACCAAACATTGTCTTTCAGAAAAATCAAATGACAACCTATATGCTTGGTTAGTTTATTGATAAATATGAGGTTAACATGAAATTCAGGGACAAAGAGAACATTAGAGAGAGTAATAGACTGATTTAAGAGAATTGTTCCAGTTATGCATGTAGTGACCTTATCTCCATTTAGCATAGTGATGAGCATTGGTGTCATAGAGTGGAAATCATTAAAGTTGTTCATTGTGCAAGAGATATGGTATGTGGCTCCTGTATCAAGGAGCCACTGAGAATTAGAATTACCCGGATTTGCCATAGTTGTATTGGTTACTGAATTGACAGCATGATCTTGTTGGCTTTTGGATTGATTAAGGAGGTCCAAGATTCCCTCCATTTATTCTTCTATGAATAGTTTGCTTCAATCATGCATTTGAGTCCCTGGTTGTGTGTTGGCTGCAGATGCTTGCTCTTCATCTATAGGGAAATAGGCAGTGTGGTTGGCCATTTTGTTTGTGTTTGTGTACCCATGGGGATAGCCATGTTTAAGAGAACATGTCTCAATAGTATGGTTTGTTCTTTCACAAAAAGTACAAAACTTACTATTTAGATTCCTTGTTCCTGGTCTACCACCTCTTCCTCTATAGCTAAAGCCCCCTAGCTCTATGATTCACATTATTTACAAAATTGGTTCCTTTGTGTTGGTATTCATGTTTCGTATTGAGGGACAACACAGTTCCTTATGGTTCAAGGTTATTGATGATGGGGTTGTGTTGCTGTCTTTCTTGTTGGATGAGCATAGAGAAAGCCTTACTAATGGTAGGTAGGGGTTGGTTAAGCATGATTTGGGAACAAATCATTCAACCCTTTAAGAAAATCTAATGACATAATCCTCTTCTCTATATCGTTTTACATCTTGAATGATTCCATGTGTGCAGATTTCAAGACATGGACAACTTCTTATAGGTCTAAAAATTTCTATTTCTTCTCATAGAGTCTTCAGTTGAGTATAGAATTCAGATACAGAAAGATTACCCTGGTTGAGATGGTGAAACTCTTCTTGCAATTCTGCCATTCTGAACATATCTCCTTGTGAAAATCTCTCTTCCAAGTCTTTCCAAGCTTCTCTGCAGAGTCCATCCAAAGAATCGATTTCGCTATGGATTCTTTAATTGAGTGTTGTATCCAGGAGCACCATGGTATTGCACCTTCTCCATGGTCTATATGAGGGATCTTCTGAATTTGGCTGAGGCAAGGTTCCATCAATGAACATAAGTTTGTTCTTCGATTCAAGAGCTAGTTTGAATGCTCTTCACCAAGAATGATAATTTATTCCGTCTAAAGAAGGGGTGACGAGGATGAGGGAGGAGTTCTCACTGGAGTGAAGGCAGAAAGGGTTGTTATCTTGGTCACTGTTACTCATTTTCGAAGAAGAAGGGGAGGTGGTGAAGAAAAGAGGAAGGAGAGGAGGAGAGGTGGTGATCAGAGCTTTTAAAACTCTGATACCATATTAGTTGGATCGTGATCCAACGGAGAGGAGAAGATGAGATGAAGACATATTGAAATAACCTCTTGAAACTTTATTGCCTTATTTCGTTGATTACAAAGAAGAAAGTACAAGCTATTTATAGATGGAAAAACAACTAAATTACCTAACTGAAATAATCAAAAAGGGAAGGCCACTAACTAACTAGCTAATAAGAGAGCAAAGAAAGAAAAAGATTGAGCTTAGTTAATAAGGCCCAACATGAGAAAAATAAAGAAGGAATAAAAGAACCTAAAACATAGAAGGAGTTTCTTGCTAAAGGTAATATAGCTTGAGATGTAAGTAAATGGAAAAAGATAGAGGTTTAACATATTACATGACACCATAAATTTGGTTAGTATTTAAATATACTAACCAAATTATGGGAATTTTTTTTTACTCTGACATGATATCAAGTTTTTATATCAAAAAGTTAATTCTGACGATTTATTATCTTTTATCTTCTTCAGTAATGTTTTTATTTGAATACTAGTAAGTTATTTATGCATTAGCATGGGGCAATAATTTTTTGCCATATGATTAAGAACAAACATGTTACCCGTATATTCGTATGGTTAATAACACACATGTTATTCATGTATTTTACTAGTTAATAACACACATGTTACTCGTATATTTTAATGGTTAAGAGCACATATGTTATTTGTGCATTCATTCGCATGGTTAAGAAAACATATGTTACTTGTGTATTCGTATGGTTAAGAGCACACATGTTACCGGTGCATTCGTTGATTAAGAACATACATTCTCATGATCAAGAAACACACATGTTACACGTGTATTCACATGATTAAGAACATTCATGTTACCCGTACATTCATATGGTTAAGAATACACATATTACTCAAGCATTCGTATGTGACAGATTGATTTTGACGAATATTTAGAAGCGCTAGCACATAAGTATCAATATTATTAAATATATATTAGTAATACTGTGTAATAGTTTGATAAAATGAAATGAAATACATAGAAACACAAACATTGTGAATTAATTTCATTGGATATATTTTCTATCATGTAACGACACAATATCTTCACAATTTTTGTCGTATAGTAAGATATGATAATATATTAATCGTCTACAAATTGGCAACTCATACAATATATTTATCAGATATATATAGTAAGACATGATAATATATAATTGAGTACAAACTATCATTACCATAATAATATGAACCCAAATAATATAAATAAATATTTGGTCAAAAAAATCACAAGTTTTACAATTTTTGTTACAAATTAGCAAAATATATAAATTGATATTGATATCTATGCAATGTTAATAATAAATTTAAGAAGCAAAATAAAGTAAATCAAGTGTATTTAATGACATATATTTAAATATTTCATGTATTTTAAATTTGCACACATGGTTTGTTATAATTTAGTTTTTTTTGTGTAACTACAAAATAAATAAATCTATAAAAAAATAAACAAAAAATCAATGAAAAATGAGAACTGAAATATAAAATAAGAACAGATCTACAAAATAAACAAAAATCAATGAAAGATGCACTTTAAAGAATATTTTTATTTGTCATTTAATTTTATATTGATTCATTATTTTGAAAATATATTTTCTCTCTCAATCAATTATAAGTTAGAAAATAGTTATAATATATTTCTTCTTCTTATATATGATTTATTTATTAAAATTTTCAAATTTCATATATAATTTATTTAATGCATTACCGTTTTTAATATGTAATTAACTTGTACATGTAATGTAACAGCATAAAAAATAATATAATAGTCTTTTAGCTCATTTCTATCTTTCCATCTTATAAATAATATTACCTATAAAATTATTTTTTAAAATTATTATATATATTTCTTTCGGACATAAATAACTACCAAATTTTTGGTTTAATAAGACATTCATTTGTGGCAAAAGATTTGTGACATTCATTTGATCACGTGATCATGTTATGTTATGTGTTTCATGTTCCTTAAAATTGTAACTCTTGTATGTGTCTTTTATTTAAGATTTTATATATATACACATATATAGGGAGTTACTTAAGTGAGAACAATTCTCATATAAAAATTGTGAGAACAATAAATCTGGGTCTTATAACCAATCATAAGTGGTTAGTAGCTCTCTATATATATTTATTAAATCTTATGTTTAAGAACAAATGAATGAGATAAGAGAATTTAGACAATTTGAGATGTAACTGATAAAAATGAGAAAATGAGTTATGAAGAATGAAATCAAATTATGCTCATAAATATGATATTAAATTTACCTATCGTTACACAATTATTATAAAAATTAATTTAAATTTTTAGTGAAATATAATTAATCAATTAAATTATTATCAATATTACTATAAGATGACAAATGACAAATATAAGATCAAATTATAGAATGAAAGAACGCATGTTACTCGTGCATTTGCAAAGTTAAAAATGCATGTGAACCTATTTACATATTTAAGTGAGAAAAATAAACAAAATGATCATAATTATTATTTATTTGTTCCAAATCTTAAGTGATGTATTAATCCCCACTTACAAATTTCTTATAATCAAATTGAGTTATTGTTCATTAATTCACATTTAAGTTGCAATGAATGAAATCGAATTTTGCTAATAAATATTAACTTAATAATCACATATCATTACACAATTATTACTTTAACTAGAAGATAATCATATCATTTAAGTCATAATCAATCAAATTACTATCATTATTACTATAAGAAGACAATGGAAATTATAAGATTAAATTACGGAGTGAAACACAATGAATGAATAAGAAATGGAAGAAACATATGTAAAATCACCTTCCTATTGTTCAACACAAAATGATCTCAGTTATTGTTTTATTTGTTATAAATCTTAAATGATGCATTAATCATCACTTGCAAAAAAATTAGAATCAAATTGAGTTATTATTCATTTATTCACATTTAAATTGCAATGAATGAAATCAAATATTGCTCATAAATATTATTTTAATGCCCACGTATCGTTACACAATTATTATCAAAATTATTGTAAATATTAACTGAAATATAATCATTTTAACTGAAAGATAATCATATCATTTAAGTTCATAATCAATCAAATTATTATCATTATTACTATAAGACGACAAACGGAAACCATATGATTAAAATGAATGTAAAATCATCTTCCTATTGTTCAACGCAAAATGATATCATTTTTTTTTATTTGTTTCAAATATGATGCATTAATTATTACTTGCAAATTTCTTAGAATCAAATTGATTTATTGTCTATTTATTCATATTTAAATTGCATGAATGAAATCAAATTTTGCTCATAAATATTACCTTGATACTCAGGTATCGTTAAACAATTATTATCAAAATTATTTCAAATACTAACTTAAATATAATAATAGCATTTAAGTTCATAATCAGTCAAATTATAATCAATATTACTATAAGATGACAAATGACAAATATAAGAACAAATTATGGATCGAAATACAATGAACGAATAAGAAAGGGAATGAACAGATCGAAAGCCACATTTCTATTAGTGAATGTGGATGGAATTTGATGAATCATAACATGAGTTTCCGTTATATTTATCTGTTTGTATGATGAAGAATGAATGATTGTGGATTACCATCTATAGTTTTTATAAATAAAAAACCAATCTCAACACGGTTAACATAGTTAATTCATGTTGTACAACAAAATAGATAAATCATAAGGTAAAATAAAAATAAAAAACAAAAAATCAATATTGCGCTAATTCTTGCTCAAAATTAAATAGCAAAACTTATAAACAACGATTTCTTTACAAAATTAGATAGAAATGATCAAAATACAAGAATGTCACATATTATTTAATGGGTCCGTAATATAGTTGCACCCAAGAATGCCGCCAGTTAAATCTCTTGCAAATATCCGTACATCATTTTATTGAGATTGCTAAGCATCTGGTGAGTTGAATTTTGGAAAAAGATAATTATTAATTAACTTCCCACGTGACAAGAGAGTAAGTAATGGGTAGCCCAATAACTCACATTGAAATTGGAGGAAGTAAAGAAGAAGCAGAAGTCTAGAATCATAATGGGTCCATAATGAGCAATGCTCATGTAATGGGTCCATAATTACAATAATTTTATAAATTGAAATTTATGAATCTTTATCGTTATTTTTAGAGGATTAGTAGTATATTATGTACCAAAAAATTATACCGATAATAAATAGTTCTTTACTGGTAATTAATTCCTGCTTGGTGAATATTCATTGATTTAAAAAACTATGCATTGAAATTGTTTTCCAGTACTATTGATTTATGTATGTATAGTTTCTCACTTCTCTGTTACTGCGATTGTTTTCCTTTTATTACAACAAAGATATTTAAATTAATAAATGTGATGATACAGTCTTAAAATGGATAAAAGGTTATACAAAATCACTAGTAATAAAAATAATGGTGGTTGTAATCACTAACAAATTTATTTACGCCACGATAGTTGCAATTCGCATTACAACCCCATAACGACTAGTAATCATAATGTCTGTAATTTATAATTTAAAATAACTATAATTTAAAACATTTCCCATGCACTTTGTGCATGGTTTTTTTACCTAATAGATACGTGTCGTTTTAACAGAAATGACATGGCATAAAGTCCTTATATAAGTGGTATATTTTTTAAGCTCTCATTCAAGGCTTTTCCTCTTGTAACCCCATGGATTGTTCTTTGCCCAATTCCACTGATCCCTGCACATTTCCTCCACGCCATATTTTGCCCTGAAATAAAAGACCGGAGTATTAATAATGACAATCTAATAACATAAAATATCTCTGACTATAAGGAGATAAGTTAAGTTTTGTCTATCTATAATAGGCTGATGTATCAGCAACATTTTAATATTTGATGAAAGAAAAAATTGAACAAATGTTACATTTTTAGTGGACTGATGATATTATTTGAGGATATATAATGTTCTGTAAGTTAAATTAAATGACTCATGTAATAGCAATATACCACAACATGTTAGTCTTTTAGACTTGAGTCTTGATCTTTTGGTCAAGAAAAAAGCTTTCTAAAAAAAACATGACCAATTTAACCATCACTTGTTAAGTATCAAAGAATGAAATCAAGTACTCACTTCCAACCAAGTTCTTTCTCAGCTTTTTCAGTAGATGCATAAACCTCAGTTGCATCTCCTGGCCTCCTTGGACACAATTTTATTGGAATTTTCTGAAATTTGAATACCCAATTCAAGATCAGAAATCTTAGGATGTGGTCATTTCCTTCATATTCATTTGCACTTGGACAAACAGAGTCACAAACACATAAAAACATATGTATGTAAATGCATAATTACCTTGCCAGAAGCTTTTTCAAATGCTGTAACCATTTCAAAAACAGATGTACCATGACCAGTTCCTAGGTTGTAAGCAGTACAACCTGAAAAACAACAATTTGTTACATTTACTTTAAGCACACGAAGATACAAAATAATCAAATCTATAAAACATAGACACATTTGTCCACAATCCTACTGCAACAAATACTAAAAAGTCTTGCAGGGAAAGAACAAGATTGTCCATATTGATTTATAAAAATAGAGTTAGAAGAGATAACTCACCTAGGTTCTCCGTGGTGAAAAGCTTTCGCAAGGCTGCAATGTGACCATCTGCTAAGTCCATCACATGGATGTAGTCCCGGATCTTAATTCGCACAAGAAAAAAAGAGCAGGGTTAACAGTTTTGCAGGGTAAAGAAACATCTAACTCCGAGATTCAGTGTTTTAAGTTGCTCTCCGCAACCACAATTACAGCCACGATATTATAGTTTCAGGCGTCTCTGCAACGAGATTGCGGACGTACTTGTGGCTGCACTTGTGGCCGCATCGGCCACATTTTCCCACAATCATCCTTAATCGCATTAAACACAACGTAATAGCAATCATGACCACAACTTTAATTTAATGTGTTTTACCCCTAATCATTAGTCTTAACTAACACATTTAATAAATGCCTTGTCCATTGGATTATTATAGTCATTCTCATTATTTCATGATGATGTAAAAATAAAAGTGCAGCATATGCAGAAAATTTGCTAACCGCAGAGCCATCCTTGGTCGGATAATCATGACCATATACGTTGAGTTCGGGCAATCTTCCAACAGCTACTTGCTGAATGTAAGGCATAAGGTTATTTGGGATTCCCCTTGGATCTTCACCAAGTTTACCACTTTCATGTGCTCCAACTGGGTTGAAGTATCTTAGCAGAATGATCTTCCATTCTGGCTCAGCTTTCTGAATATCTCGAGCTATTTCTTCAAGGAAAAGCTGCAATCAATTCAAATGTCAGATAACAAACAGAACCAACAATATGTAAAACTTCATACAATAGCTAATACAGTAACAACAATATTATTATAATGCGTTAGTCTAGTAGTATGAGGTGTCACAAGATCTTCAGATATGTTACTAGTCAAATGTCTGAAAGAAATTACTTCTTTACCTAATCTTTGGTCATAAAAAACACAACATTGTTATATGTAAAACACTTTCGCTACACCTTTTTTATGAGTTATTAGTGTATAAACCTGAAAAGTGTCTCGAAAAAGTGTCTCTAGTGTACATAAAACATTTCCTATGTAAAATTAATTGCTTTAAAATCTACAATTCCAACCAATAAATGAAAAGAAAAAGGGAAAAAGGTAACATATAACAGAATAATTGTTACCTTGGTCCTTCCATAGGGATTCATGGCTTGTAATTTGAAATCCTCCACACAGGGAATGGTTTCAGGTTGGCCATAAACGGTTGCAGATGATGAGAAAACCATCTGTACTGAAATATTTGTGTGTTAAGTACAATTATATTGCAAGGATTCACTTCACATTGGTATGAAGGAACAAAATTGAAGTACAGTTATACTTATACATAAAAGAGTTACAATAAGATGTAACCAAGCATTAAAATCTAAAATAACTACCAGTTAATAATCTTCTTTCTATTTTTATTCCTTTGAAACACAAATACCATGCTCATTTATTTCATTCCTCCAGTTTAATCCAAACAACACTGGAAAAAAAACATTTGCTATAAACTTGTTACATAAAGCAGAATATACGAGTCTACAAACTAAAATATTGACAAACGCTATCTAATTTAGCTCAAGGATATACATACGGTGTCTCATTCCTTTCAAGTCAAATAATACTTTTATTTTTGAAAATTTAGGCAATATGTGATTGATTTGAGATATGGAATAAGACACTATTGAGACAGTGATCACTTTCTCATCTCCAATATTGATAAAATTGGAGGACGGGAATTTTTAACAGACAAAATTTTAAATTATTTTTCAATATAAAAATTAAAAAATTAAAAAGAAAATTATATTCCACATATTTCAGTGTTGACTTGACTCTAAGAGAAGCTGAACTCAACATTAACATATTAAGAATGTGAAAGTTAGCACATAAAATTTACCTTTTTACAGTTATACTTTGCCATAACTTGATAGAGATTTATGGTGCCGATCAAATTAAAATCAAAATACCGTCGCGGATTTGCAACACTTTCTCCAACAGCTTTTAATCCAGCAAAGTGGATAACTGCATCAAACCTGTTTCATCACCAACTCCAATTATATAAATTAATAATAATAACACCCCACTTAACAATATAATTAAAAAAGTTCTGAAGTACTTTGTTTTGGAGAATAAGTTTTCCAAGTCATCCTTATTCCTAAGATCACCCTGCAAACAATTAAATAAATCAATATCCATTGTGCTACTTGAAAACCTTAAAAAAAATGAAATAAATAAATAAATAAAAAAAGAACACAAAAAATAAAAACCTGGGTGAATTCGAGGTTGTTAGAAAGTTGAGGACCAACTACCTCTCTGATACGAATAACAGCTTCCATAACAGAATTATCAAAATTATCAATGATGGAAACATTATAACCATCATTGAGAAGCTGAACAACAGTGTGAGTGCCAATAAAACCAGCACCCCCTGTTACCAAGATGGTTTGGTTGTTGGAGGAACCCATGTTTTGAGAGAAGCTTGGAAATTCAAAGAAAACTATGGAAGACACAAAAGATTGTGTTTGAGATAAGTATTGGGATGAGTATAAAAACGTTTATATTTATTAAGAGAATAAAGTATGAATATATATAATATTTAATTATTTTCTATAAAATAAATTTAAAAATTAAACAAAAGAGTACATGTTAACTCCTTCTTACTTTATTCTCGTTTATTAATCACTTTTTAGTTTCTCTTATGTTTTTAATCTATTTTATAACTTGATTTGTTTGTTTGGCGCGTTTTATTATCCTTCATTAGATGTGGGTCCATCCCAATTGGGGTTTTGGATTTGTGTGCCACCTCATTTTTGGTCCCATTTTCTGTGCCTCATCTACAATCTACATGAGTAGAGATTTTCGGGAATTGGAGAGTCGAGTATTAATACAAATATTTACATGTGGAAAAGAAATTTCAATCCTCCATGTTTTAATTATTTTTTAGTAAAATAAAGTAAAAAATTGTCAGCTTTTTTTCCTTCTATTCTGGAAGGTCGAAACAGGATTCCAACTCCATTTTAATAACTTTCCCTTTTCATTTACTTGGCATCTTTATCATCTAGTACCGACACCAATTACAACACAAATTGCACTTTATTTTTTTAAGGATATATGTTTGATTTGAGTGAAAAAAGAAGACAAGAAAGTAAAATGAATGAAAAAGAAAGGAAAATAAAGAATGAAGGAAAGAAAATATGGGAGATACATGCTAGTCACACTTATAAATATCAATAATTTCCTAAAATTCCAAATAAACAAACGAACACACGCATATCAATATCATTATTAATAAACAATAAAACGTTAGTTTCTTACTCATATGATGATAAAATACTCCTGATAATACAAAAAATTATCATTATTAATAATTATTATATTATTTTTTCTTACTTTCTTTTCATTTTCTACAATACCAAACAATTAAAAAATCACATATTTTCTCCTCATTTTCTTCTCTTAATTTTTCTTTCCTCGTGAACCAAACAAAGTGTAAGTTTTGACTGTAATTTCAATGTTCGACAAATATTATTATCCCATTTAAGTCATCTATACAATATATGGAGAAGAATTACAAGATTTACATAGAGGTAAAAGAAGGAAAACATTTATTACAAGGTCTAAGATAGTTGTAAATATGGACATTTCTTAGCATAACATCAATGTTTAATATCTAATTATGTGTTTATCTACAAGACTTTGTTGACAAAAGCAAAGACATGTCATTGGATATAGATTACTGAGAATATCCAATTTTGTCACCAAAAATACTTTAAAAGTAATTTTTATAAAAAGATGTTTTTTATAATATAATAAAAATTTGAATCTTTTGGAGATTTGCTTTCATCATATTTTGATAAAAAATAAATTAAAGATTGGAATATAAAAATATGTGAATTAGATCATATCAAATAATTTTCATATCAATTTAATTAGGTTGAATAAATCACTTTGATAAAAATTTTTTTTTTTAAAGATTTGATTTCATCAAGATGAAAAAATAAAATAAAGACTACAATATGAAATATGTAAACAAAATCAAATCAAATAATTTTCTTACCAATTTAATCATGTTGCATAAATCACTTTGATAAAAAATCCAATCTTTTGATATTTGATTTCATCAAATTTGATCAAAAGAATAAATCAAGGAATATACTATGATATTATGAAAACTAGATTAAATCAAATAGTTTTCATATCAATTTGATTGCGTTCCATATTTTTAATACAATAAAAATTACAATCAGAATAAGTTAAAAACAACAAATAATTTTTTTTCTTTTTATCTCCAATTTTCAAAAAGAGATATTTAGTGAATTAATTTTAAAAAATCACATGCCCAAATTCTCCTTAATAAAAGTGAAGATGATATTCAAAATAGATTTTTTGACAACTCATGAAAAATGAAACAATTATTTTGACCTATGTGAAGTAACTTTCAGAGTTTTATAGAATTTGTACTCAAAAGTCAAAACGAGTTCTTTAAATATTTTTATTTTTTATAGGGTCAAAATAATTATTTTACTCAGTTAAGCTATTCCAATAACTTTTCAGGTTTATAAAAAGTATTGGGCTACTTTTAGAAGAAATAATAACATTTGCTAAAGTGTATTGGGACCAAAAAATAACTCATTTAGATTTTTAAATCAAGAGAAAAATAAATTTGAATTTTTAATTTTAAAAAGGCATTCATGTTGAAAACATAGAAACAATCTGAATTGAATAAAACTATTTTATGCTATTAAACCACAAAACATGTGTTCTTTAATGATTTTTCACTTTATGTGACATTTTGTTATAATAAAACATACATTGTTGATTGTTTATTGACTATTAATATAATAACAATGTTTTAAATTTTAGTTATAAAGTTAATTTTTTGCAACTTTTTAATCTAAACTAATTTAACTTCTGCAACTACTAAGCTACTACTTGATCAATGACCCAACAATCTAACCAAATCATTAAAGTTTGATAACACTTATCAAGTAATCCACAATATACCAGAATAGGATAACTCACAAATATTAGTGTAAAATTTAATATAACGAATGATCTAAAAAATATTAAATACAGGAATGAGATACACATTCTTTTTTACCTTGGATGTGTATATTCTGATCTTAGAGTCACTCCCCCATTGTGTAGAAGTGTAGATAGTAATCATCTTCCTATAGTTACAAAACATTTGTATGAACTTCTATTATGGGTGAGAATGGGCAGACATTGAGTTAAGAATTATCTTTTATCTAACCCTAAATGTTAGTTGAAATATTTTTTTGAACTTAAACTCGACCTCAAACTCGAAGGCTAACCCTACTCCAAATATCGACACAACTGACTTTTAAACCCAAACTTAGATTGAATTAAATATAATACATACTATTTTTAGATGAAATTATCTCAATATTACTTATTATTACGAATATAATTTCACTTATGAAATTATATATATGTATATATTTATTGTTAATCATTTACATATATATATATATATACATAATGAAAAATTAGAAAATGAGTTATATTTTGGGTTAAATAAATTTTATTACTTTATACACAATTAAGTATATAGATAGAAACATATGAATTGTGACCATGAGCGGAGGTTATGATGGGTGATGCTCACCCCTTCTTCTATATCTTCTATATTTGAAAAAAATCATTGGGTACCTCTGTTTATCATATAATTTGAAGTTTTTTTTTAAATTTTTAATGTGCTCTTGCGACTTTAGACAAATTGAAGCGGTTATTTTCAATCAATTTTGAATGTCATTCTTGGTGTCTTGACTTTATGGATAAAACGAAATGATATACTTTTAAACATGGATCATTTTATGTTATAGAACTTGTGGATTTTGTTAAGACTAGGTCATGATTATCTTCAATATCTTTTGCGGATTTCCATGTCTCTTTTTTTCTCTAAATTTGTGCACTTGTCCCATAAAGTCTATTAATAGAGATAATATAATGTGATATAAATTATCTTATTTAATAATTTAAATTATAAATGTATTCTATTTTTTATTATTTTTATAAAGAAAGAGTTAAATAAGATACATATCATAATTTTTGTGACTAAATAAAATAATTTATCATCTAATATATGAAAGGGTAGTGAGATGATATTGTTAGTTGAATATGGGAATGTTTGATAAAGTATTACATTATATAGAATTATATATCTGTCAAACCCATTGATGTTTGACCAACATTTTTATCATTTGAAAACTGCTTTAATTTTACCAAAATGGCTGCCATGAGGAACCGAATGTGCAACCTTTTCATTGCATGCAACCAATGATAGGTTTTGAAACAAATGTTCAAATGATAATATTTAATAAGTATTTATTACATTTGTAATATGTTATTTTCACATTAGTATAATATATGCATATTTATTTTCATCCATATGTAATTTAATAAGTGACTACTAGTTGACTATTGTAATTTGTACTACTAAATCAATATTATAACCATCTTAAGGATCAATATTAATAACATTGTTCTAAATTTTTCTCATATCTTCCTAATAAGAGCACATCTTTTAGTCTAATATATATCACTCTATATACTATAAGTTATGATTTGTTAGGAAAATACTTAATAATTAATTTTTAACTTAAAATATTTTTTCAACTAACTTATGACACATATTATTAGATAAAAGATGTGCTCCCCTAATATTTTTTAGGTGAATAACGGCCGGATATAATAATCATTTATCAATGGAGGGATTTGGTTATTTTATCAATGTCTTTTTTTGGGTACCAAGCTATAAATTTAATATTTTTGCTAAACTTGAAGTATGTGGATATATATGGAGTCATCACGAAACAAACGGTGCAGTTATGGAGTTTCGAATGTATACGCTGTCAAAGTGTCAAGTACTCAAGATGCCAACGAAACGTGAGCCATAATTTATAATCATGACCAATGATTTTGCACACATCCAAAATTCCAAATTGTCTTTGATAAACGGATAACTTAAGAATATAATATCTTTATTTAATAGTTTATTTGCGAATTTGATTTTGGAAAAAAAGGAAAAGAAAAATAGGGGATCACGATGACCAGGAAACATTTTTCCTCCTCTAAAATACAATTCAGAAACAATTTTTTTTACAAATGTGCTTATGAAGCTTCCCTAGCCGTTTATTCCATAGCTTTTGTTCCGTGAACGTAAGCCTCACTTAGCCTAGGAAAACAACAACATATGCATAAGCAAGTGATGAAGTATACAACTATTTATGTCTACTTGTTCAGAATCATACATCTCTTATATCGATAAATTCGAATAGAAAGAAGGTAATATAATTTATATGATGTGAAGGTATATACTCTAAACTAGAGGTGAGCTAATTCAATAAGTTAAAAACTCACTTATCTATATTACATTATTACACGTATCATTTATACATGTATACTTTCTTTTTTTGGTTCAATGGAGGGGCTAAAACCCCCAAAAAGATTAAGTGTATACGTTTTCTTAACAAAGTCATAATTGGACGATATTTCAGTCTCCCCTACATAATAACAACTAAATTATGTCAATTTTATCTTTTGATTTTTGAATGAATTTTTTGCAGATATATTATACATTATATAAAGGAAAAACATAAAATAACTACTCATTATGTATTTTATGTTTTCCTATTTTATCTTTTATAACTTCTAATTTCATGTTTATCTATACTAATACTAATAAACATAAAATAACTACCCATAAAGCATTTTATGTTTCCTTGTATTAAATTTTATAACTTCTAATTTTATGTTTCCCTATTTTAAATTTTATAACTTCTAATTTCATTTTAAATTTTATAACTTCTAATGAACTATTTAAATTTCTATAATCTATAATAATCTATAATCTATACTAATAGATAAAGACAAAACATAAAATAACTATATATATATATATATGAAGTATTTTATGTTTCTCTATTTTATCGTTTAAAACTTCTAATTTCATATTTATCTATACTAATATTAATAAACACAAAATACCTATCTATGGAGAATTTTATATTTCACTATTTTAACTTTTATAACATCTAATTTCATGTTTATATAAATTTTTATAATCTATCTATATTTATACTTCTATACTATTAATAAAGGCAAAATAAATAATAATCACCGCCATGACATAATTTTTATATTCTACATTTATCATTTGTAACATCTATCATTAATAACTAATATAAACTTCTTTTGCTTTCATTTTTATATTAATATATCATTAATCATCCATACAATCTCTTATTTATATTTTCACTCTCTATTGAGTTCATATATTGCATTTTTATATTTAAATTGTTTTTCTTAAATAGTATAACATGAAGCTATACATTATATATTAGAAAAAATATGAATGCGGTTTGATCAATACGAAGTGTCAGTCGACACACTAGTATAATTTACTTTATTATAAGTTGTGAAATTTAAAATATTCAAATAAGACAATCGTTCAATATAACAAATGTGTGGGAAACTTAATATATTATAGTTTATTATTATTATTTTAAGATTATATATTATATATTTTATTATTATTTCATAATATATTACACACATTTCATTATGGAATAAGTTTATCATACAAATATCATCACACCATTGCATGGAACAAAGATTCTTCCTCATCTTTGTAACGCCCCGAAAAAAATACTTCTAAAAAACATTGCGGAAAAATGGGTACTTTTTTTTGAATTGGTGACATAAAATTGTTACCTTTTTAAAAACATTCCTTTTCCGGGACATCACTTTAAGTAACTTGAATGCGGAAAATCAACTTATCGTTATCGAATGATAACTTAACCTGATTCACAATTTCCTGAATAACATAATGCATATAATCAGTTAAGTCAGAATTAGTTCATACAAACTAAGTCAACAAGGCGGAAACTACATCGCCACTAACATATACAAAAATCAAAAGGAAACACAGCCCCCACCAAAAACAAAAGGCGCATCGACTGGCCGCAAGCTGATCCTCCTCCTCTTCCGAGTCAGACACGAGGTCGATCACCTCCACCGAACTCTCTACATTTACGAGTTCAATGACCTCGTCCTCCTCTTCCTCTTCTTCCACTTCGTTATGCCATAACCCTGCGGCATAATTCGGAGGGGATGACATTCTCAAAACCTTAGTCTTCTTGCAGGGACCTCCTCCAAGAACCCGGCTCCTCGTGGCCCTACTGGATGACAGAGCACCCAAACAATCTGACCACGTCCTCCGACCATGGAAGGGAACAACGCCATCACTCCTGACTGTCAGGTACCGAAGTCCATTCTCTAGAGACCTTAGCCCCCTTGGCGGCAAGGTGAAAGAAGTGTCAATGTAGGTGTTGGGTTGAGGGATCATCATCGATGACCCGTTGCACACCATGTGCAACGACAGACCGTAGGGGCCTGTGTATGTGTATCTGTGTCCATCACTATCCCATTGCCCCATCGGGGACATCGTGAAGTGATAACCGCGAATGTGAGTATTGTTGTTGGCCATTTGCATAGCAAATATTAAAAAAAACAAGAACAATACAACAGAGAGAGTAAGACATCTAATGAACATAAATTCATTGACAGCGTGGACTTACTCAGAATATCACACTCAGACATAAAATATATTTTAACATATAGTTAACATTTATCATTGACATCATGAAGAAATTCATAACTTACTGTTTATTCCAACATTACCAATATATCAAATAATATAGTCAACATTCTACTCATAATCATATCACATGCATAAACGTAGGAATACACAATGCATGTAACTCACATGTGGGAACTCACTTCCACAATGATAATGTATGCATGATATGTCATGATTATTCACCTTACACCAATATCCATCCA
>NC_032014.1:13332027-13333350 GCF_001865875.1 Lupinus angustifolius | reverse complement strand
CGAATTTTACGATTTTGAATTATAAGATTTTATTAATATTGTTATTAATTATATTTTCGAAAATGAATTTCTGGGAATTTTAGGTAAAAAAATAGACGAAACTCTAGTTGAGTTTTAGTCTTGTAATTCTATTTGCAATTTGGTGGTAAATTTTTCATGATTTTCGGAGACAGTCGGTTTTGGACCACTGCCAGCGCCGAATCTCACCACGTACGGCTCAAGAAGTGGTTTTTGAGTTCCGTAACTCGGAATCAAATTCCGATTGCGCCATTGGCTTCGTAATCATATTTCGAGTCGAGATAGACCCTGAGCTAGTCCATACCTATTTGCTAAATATTTTTCACTCGGAATGTCGAAATCCGAAATTCTAATCGGATATTAGGGTCGGGCGATTTATAATACCCGATTGAGTATTGGCCGATAATACTCGGACATGTTTATCGCACGTGTCCGGGAGGTGATCATTTGGCATTGGGATGTGAGATTTGACTTCCATAAAGCAAATCTCACATCAGTTTCTCAAATATCTCATGAGCTCATAATTAGCCACCCTAGGAGATTTTTTCATCATTGCCTAGAGGAAATCTAAATTCCCTCTCTCCTTAAACCCTCACACTCCACACTTCACTCTCTCACTTTTGTATTTTCAAAGAAGAGGTAAATCCTCTCTTCATTTTTCTCTCATTTTCTCATTTGCTTCTCCCATCTTCAATCCTTGATCTCTCAACCTTCAACCAATGGATGTTGATGAGATTTAAGTATGTTGTTCATGAGCATGTCAAGAACATATTCAGCCGTTGAAATTTTCTAAAACGCTTTCTAACTCATTTTCTCCTCAAAACCGAAAATGGTTGTGTTCTTGAACTTATGAAAATATTTTGTTGAAATCATGAACAACTTGTGTTCATGGAGTTGTTATAATGTTTTATTACATGTATTTGGTTGTTTTAGCCAACGGTGATGATGATGAAATCAAACGAACCTTTAGGAAGTGTTTTGGAAAAATGAGAATGTATGTATTTCTAGTTGTTGTTAGCCTTAAACCATGGCTTGGAACAAGTTGGAAAAATAGAAAATTTTGTTAAAAAGGATGTTAAGGTTTAGTAGTACATGAAGGCCTCATAAAACTCTTAAAGGATACTTTGAATAACTTACTTTAAAGTGGTAAGATTATCAAAGAATGTCTTAAATAAGAATATGTAGTTTTACTAAAAATCGTATCTTTAAAAGAGATGGAAATCGTGAACGAACTTTCGATGAAAAAGGATGGTCAAGAACATGTAATGTTTGATCGGATGGATGAAATGGATGTATGATCACGAT
>NC_032014.1:13324777-13331927 GCF_001865875.1 Lupinus angustifolius | reverse complement strand
GGTGAGAGAGAACACATCATGACATAGTGGTGTCCGAATATGACACCCGGATCTCCTAAACCATCTCAAAGGTTTTGGGGTTTCTTGAATTTTAAGAAACCCAAGATTTTGATGTTTGAATGCTTTTGAATATATATGATTGTTGATGAAATGTGTTGAATATTGTATATGAATGTTGTTGGGAACTTTTCTGAGTGCAGGTGTTTGAAAAACCGTGTTTGAATGTGTTTCGGTTGTAAAAAAGGGCAAGATTGGTATTATGTCCAAGTCCCTGTCGCTTGGGCGAGAAACTCTCACCTGGGGGAGCACAGTCTCGCTTGGGCGAGGACTGGGCGAGGGGAATTTTTGGTTCTGGAACTCCCTTTCCTGGGCGACAAAGCCTCGCTTGGGCGAGCAAGCCTCGCATGGGCGAGTAAGGGCCTCGCTTGGGCGAGAAAGCCCAGGATTTTAAAGAATTTATGGAACTCTCTCGCTTGGGCGAGAGATGTCTCGCGTGAACGAGAAGAGGCCTCACTTGGGCGAAAAAGCCCAGGATTTTAATGAGTTTATGGAACTCTCTCGCTTGAGCGAGAAGAGGTCTCGCTTGGGCGATAGTACCTTCGCCTGTGCGAGGAAAGCTTCAGTTGATTTGAGATTTAAATATGAATGGTCGCTTGGGCGACAGTGTGGAATGATTGAAATGAAATGATGTTGTGACTAAAGTGATGAACTCGGGTAGGGTTTATTGTGATATAAAGGTTGTGGAATGAGATCACGGCTTAGATGAGAAGCACGACTCCACAAAAGTATTAAAGCATTGTTTGTGTTTATGCCTTGTTGGGCAAGTATCCGACTTGAGGTCGTGAACTAGGGGGTACCCTAGTAAGGATACACGACATCACTGAACAACGATCGGCCGACCGTAAGAGGCTTGGTCATGTGACCGTCCAGGAATATTTGGTGATGGGTTGTTGTGATAGAGATGTTACCTTGAACATGTACGGTTGACGTACTATCGGGTCGCACGAGAAGCATTCCTTGTCGGGAGATGGCTTAAGGATGGGCCGATCATGTATTTGATTAATACATGTGCATTTGACTTTGGCTAAGAATGCATTGCATTATGACCATGAATTAGTGGAGAGGAAATGACGGGATGACTTATAGCACCGTGATGTAAGCAGGGACGGTATTGATTGAACGGTGATTCGCCAACAATGTCTTGAGGGAGAGTCTGGGTGAGACGAGTCCCTTGTATTCCTGGGGAGGTACCCTGTTGGATCGGGCAGTTCTCACAGGTCAAACTAGGCAATCTCTGACAACCCCTGGATTGCATTCGAGATCGATGAGAGGGATGCCCAGAAAGCGTTTGTACGACCTAGGTCCGGGTAGGACTATTCCTGAGGGATTTTTACTTCCTTGCGAGGATATGTTATTTCGGGTGCGTACAAAGCGGCTTGGTACGGGACCTGTACTCTCGATTATTTCCGATTAGGATGTTGGATGGATATTGGTGTAAGGTGGATAATCATGACATATCATGCATACATTATTATCGTGAAAGTGAACTCCCACATATGAGCTACTAGCATTGTATATTCCTATGTTTATGTGTGTGATATGATTATGAGTAAAATGTTGATTATATTGTGTGATATATTGGTACTGTTGAAATAAATGGTAAGTTATATATTACTCCATGATGTCAATGATAAATGATGATTTATATGCTAAAATATATTTTATGTCTGAATGTGATATTCTAAGTAAGTCCACGCCGTCAATGAATTTATGTTCATTAGATGTCTTACTCTCTCTGATGTATTGTTCTTGTTTGTGTGTATTTGTTATGTAGATGTCCAACAACAGAAGTCACGTCCGAGGTTATCACTTCACCATGTCCCCGATGGGACAATGGAATAGTGATGGATACATATATACATACACTGGTCCCTGCGGTCTGTCGTTGCACATGATGTGTAACGAGTCATCAATGATGATACCTCAACCTGACACCTACATTGATGCTTCCTTCACCTTGCCGCCAAAGAGGTTGATGTCTCCGGAGTTTGGATTTTGATACCCGCCAGTCAGGAGCGATGGCGTTGTTGCCTCACACGGTCGTCGGACGTGGTCGAATTGTTTGGATGCTACGTCATCCAGTAGAGCCCAGAGGAGCGGGTTCTTGAGGAGGTCCTTGCAAGAACACCCCGGTGTTGAGAATGTCATCCCCTCCGAATTATGCCGTTGGGTTATGGCATAACGAAGTGAAGGAAGAGGAGGAGGAGGACGAGGTTGTTGAGCTCATAAATGTAGGGAGCTCGGTGGAGGTGATCAACCTCGTGTCTGACTCGGAGGAGGAGGAGGACCCGAGTGAGGGGTCCGGCATTCCTGGAATCTTCTGAGTCAGCTTGTGGGCTCGTCGATGTTCCTTTTTGTTTTGATGGGGGGTTGTGTTTCTTTCTTATTTTTTTATATGTTAGTGGCGAGGTAGTTTCCGCCTTGTTGACTTAATTTGTATGAACTAAATCTGACTTAACCGATTATAAGCATTATGTTATTCAGGAAATTGTAAATCAGGTTAAGTTATCATTCGATAACGATAAGTTGATTTTCCGCATTCGAGTTACTTAAAGTGATGTCCCGGAAAAGGAAAATTTTGAAAAGGAAACAATTTTACATCAGCAAGTCAAAAAATTTTTTTTACCCATTTCCTGCAATGTTTTTGAGAAGTATTTTTCGGGGCGTTACAGCATGGTATCAGAGCGGCTCTTTTCTATTCGGCCTGGGCATGACCTTACATGCTTTCTTGTGTGACTTTGTGTGATAGTTTTTTATTTGAGTATGATTATTTGATTGTCGTTGGAGTTCGACGATGGAAGTTTTTAATGAGAAGAGTATCTCACATAGTTTAAATGTGTGGTTAATAAGATGGCTGGAAGAGGAACCGCAAACCTGGACTTCATGGCGGCAATGACCGCGGCAATCCAAGGTGTAAATGCTAATCTACACCAGCTGAATCAGCAACAGAATCAGGCTCAGTCATCTCAAGGGTCGACTCAGTATAAGGGGCTGGACGAGTTCGATCGTCGTCAACCCCCAAGATTTGAAGGAGGATTTGCACCTGAGGCTGCAAATTAATGGATCCAAGAGCTGGAGAAAATCTTCTGGGTGCTCATGCGTACCGATGAACAGAAGGTTACCTATGCTACTTACATGCTGAGTAAGGAAGGAGATAACTGGTGGGAGTTTACCAGAAGACAAATGGAGCATGAGCACCAAGTGGTCAGCTGGACCACATTCAAGGACAAGTTTCTGCAGAAGTATATCCCTGCTGATATGAAGACGAGGAAGGAAATGGAATTCTTGAAGCTTCAACGTGGGAGTTTGCCGGTGGGAAAGTATGCCGCCAAGTTCGATGAATTGGTGAGGTATGCCCCACATTACTATGAGATTGGAACCGAGAGGTCGAAGTGCGCTAAGTTCGAGGATGGAATTAAGCCCGACCTGAAGGTGATGTTCGTTCACCAGCAGATACCAGACTTTGCAACTCTGGTCAACAAGTGCAGGCTCTATGAAGAGAGCGTTAGAGCGAGGAATGCGACACTGAAAAGTGTTGTATCACCTCCAACATGAGTCAGTCTACAGAGAAATGGTGGACAAGGGTTTGGAAGGGGAAGGCCCTTCAACCGCAATCAAAGGTCTGCTGCGTCTTCTTCAGGAAGTCATCAGCGGAGCTTTCAGCCTTATAACAACAGAGGCTTCAGACCAGGAAGCAACAACAACCACAACAACAACAACATGATGAGTTCGTCTGTCGGGAACTACAATCAGGCTGCGACACCAGTGTGTCCCAAGTGCAAGGGAAGGCACGCTGGTAACGCCTGTGTGACGTGTTTTCATTGCAATGAGGTAGGGCACTACAAGTCTGCATGCCCAAAGCTAAAAAGGGAAGCAGTGAACTCAGTGTAGGCGGCACGACCCAGGGCTCAGGGCAGACTGTTCACGATGAGCGGAGCAGAGGTCGGGGCTAACGGAGATCTCGTTCAAGGTACCTGCAACGTTAACGAGTTTCCTTTATCTGTACTGTTTGATTCGGGTGCGACCTATTCCTTTATTGCTATTGATGTTGTCAACCGTTTAGTCTTACCTGTTGTGTCTTTACCTTATGATTTGCTTGTATCCACACCCACTAGTGAACCGGTTATGGTGTCAACCGTGTTTCCCAATGTCCAATAACCTTAGAAAGCCGAGTAGTTTTGGTGGACATGATATGTCTACCCTTATCCCAATTAGATATCATTTTAGGGATGGACTGGTTATCTGAAAATCATGTTCTTTTGAACTGTTTTAGTAAGACCTTAGTGTTTATCGAACCTATAGAAACCAGTAAACCCAACTATGAGGCTAAAAATACATCTGCCAACGAGATGGAGAAATTATTGAAGAACGGAGCTCAGGTGTTTATGATGTTGGCTTCGTGGGAAAAGGAAGGTAGAGCAGAGATTCAGAGCCTACATGTAGTCCGAGACTTCTCCGAGGTATTTCCGGAAGATATTCCTAGATTACCTCCAATAAGGGAGATAGAGTTTGCTATTGATCTAGTTCCTGGAACTAGATCGATCTCTATCGCTCCTTATAGAATGGCACCGTTGGAGCTAACGGAGTTGAAGAAGCAGCTGGAAGATCTGCTGCAGAAGCAATTTGTCAGACCTAGCGTCTCGTCGTGGGGTGCACCAGTATTGTTTATCAAGAAAAAGGATGGTAGCATGAGGTTGTGCACCGATTACCGGCAGCTGAATAAGGTCACCACCAAGAACAAGTATCCATTGCCGAGGATTGATGATTTGATGGATCAACTGAGAGGAGCTACAATGTTTTCTAAGATCAATATGAGATCTGGATATCACCAAATACGCGTGAAGTCGGAGGATATTCCGAAAACTGGTTTTTGGACGCGTTATGGTCATTATGAATACCTCGTGATGCCATTTGGTGTAACCAATGCTCCTGCAGTATTCATGGATTATATGAATAGAATTTTTCATCCTTATCTCGACGCATTTGTGGTCATATTTATCGATGATATTCTAATTTACTCAAAGACTGCAGAAGAACATGCCGAGCATCTACGAGTGGTGCTGCAGATATTCAAAGACAACAAGCTTTATGTCAAACTTTCGAAATGTGAGTTTTGGTTAGAGTCTGTAAATTTTCTCGATCATGTGATCTCGAAGGGAGGAATTACAGTGGATCCTGCAAAGGTGGAGACTGTAATGGACTGGTATTTCTGTAATGGACTGGAATTCTCCTAAGTCAGTAACACAGATTAGGAGTTTCCTTGGTTTAGCGGGCTATTATCAGAATTTCATTGAAGGATTCTCCAAACTGGCGTTGCCACTGACTATGCTGACAAGGAAAGATAAAGCGTTTGTCTGGACGGCCAAGTGTGAAGATAATTTTCATGAATTGAAGAAGAGGTTGACCACAACACCTCTTTTGATCTTGCCAAATCCTAGCGTGAACTACAATGTGTATTGTGATGCGTCGAAGCAAGGGTTAGGTTGTGTATTGATGCAACAAGGGAAAGTGGTGGCTTACGATTCAAGATAGTTAAAAACTCATGAACAGAACTACCCTACGCACGATCTGGAACTAGCTGCGATCGTGTTTGCTCTCAAGATTTGGAGACACCATCTGTACGGTGTAAGGTTTGAAGTTTTCAGCGATCATAAGAGCTTAAAGTACTTATTTGATCAGAAGGAACTGAATATGAGGCAAAGGAGATGGATAGAATTCCTCAAAGATTTTGATTTCGATCTTCAATACCACCCTGGAAAGGCAAATGTGGTAGCTGACGCATTAAGCACAAGTCTTTGAATATCTCGACGATGATGGTTAGCGAGATGAAGCTGATAGAAGAATTCAGAGATTTGAATCTAGCGGTTCAAGTTGGACCTAAGAGTTTGATTTGTGGCATGCTCACCGTAATGAATGAGTTCATGGAGCAATTGAAAGGTTTACAAGATTCAGACTCAGAACTGCAATAGAAGAAAATTCTGCTGATCGAAGGAAAAGCCCCAGAATTTCAGATTGGGACTGATGGGGTGCTGAAATGCAAAAATAGAATTTGTGTGCCAAGAGACCCTGACTTGAGGATGGCTATCTTATACGAAGCACACTGGAGCAAGTTGAGTATTCACCCGGGAACTACCAAGATGTATCAAGATTTGAAGAAAATGTTGTGGTGGTCAGGAATGAAGAAAGATGTAGCCGAGTATGTTTCTCGTTGCTTGACATGCCAGAAAGCGAAGATTGAACACAAGCGGCCTGGTGGAGAATTACAACCATTGGATATTCCGGTTTGGAAATGGGATAACATTTCGATGGACTTCGTGAGTGGATTTTCGAAGACTCAGAAAGGTTACGACGCTGTTTGGGTAATTGTGGACCGGTTGACCAAGACATCACACTTTCTGCCTATCAACATGAAGTACTCTTTAGAGAGATTATCGGTATGGCGTCGTATGAAGCTTTGTACAGCAAGAAACGCAGAACGCCGTTATGCTGGTTTGAAACGGAGGAGAATTTGATTTTATGACCCGATGTGGTTCAGCAAACGACGGATAAGATTCGAATGATAAGGGAGAACATGAAGACAGCTCAGAGCAGACAGAAGAGCTACTATGACAAGAGGAGGAACCCTCTCAGTTTTGAAGAAGGTGATCATGTATACATGAGAGTGGTTCCGACAACTGGTATTGGCAGGTTATTAAAAGCCCGTAAGCTTATCCTATAATTCATTGGACCTTACCAAATCCTTAGGAAGGTTGGACGAGTAGCTTACCAAATAGCCTTACCACCTTTATTGTCCAATTTACACAACGTTTTTCAGGTGTCTCAACTTAGAAAATACATTAGTGACCCGTCGCACATAATTGAACCCGACTCAATTCAGTTAAAGGATAATCTTACGTTTGAGACATTGCCAGTAAGGATCGGTGATCAGAGTATCAAGACTCTTCGAGGGAAAGAAATCTCATTGGTTAAGGTCATATGAAGTCAAGCGAATGGCGAAGATGCGACTTGGGAAGTCGAGGATGCAATGAGAGAATCCTATCCCCATCTGTTTGAGTGAGAGGTACGCTCTATTTTCAAGGACGAAAATCTT
>NC_032014.1:13323726-13324677 GCF_001865875.1 Lupinus angustifolius | reverse complement strand
GGGGGGGGAGAGGATTGTAACACTGCGAATTTTACGATTTTGAATTATAAGATTTTATTAATATTGTTATTAATTATATTTTCGAAAATGAATTTCTGGAAATTTTAGGTAAAGAATTAGACGAAACTCTAGTTGAGTTTTAGTTTTGTAATTCAATTTCCAATTTGGTGGTAAATTTTCATGATTTTCGGAGACAGTCGGTTTCGGACCACTGTCAAGGCCGAATCTCACCCGATACGGCTCAAAAAGTGGTGTTTGAGTTCCGTAACTCGGAATCGAATTCCGATTGCACCATTGGCTTCGTAATCATATTTTGAGTCAAGATAGACCGTGAGCTATTCCATACCTATTTTCTAAATATTTTTCACTCGGAATGCCAAAATCTGAAATTCTAATCGGATATTAGGGTCGGGCGATTTATAATACCCGATCGAGTATTGACCGATAATACTCGGGTATGTTTATCGTACGTGTACGCGAGGTGATCATTTCGTATTGGGATGTGAGATTTGACTTCCATAAAGCAAATCTCACATCACTTTCTCAAATATCTCATGAGCTCATCATTAGCCACCCTAGGAGATTTTTCATGATTTCCTAGAGGGAAATCTGATTTCCCTCTCTCCTTAAACCCTCACACTTCTCACATCACTCTCACACTCTCTCATTTTCAAAAATTGCCAAGAGGAGGTAAATCCTCTCTTCATCTTTTTCTCTCATTTCTCATTGTTTCTTCCATCCTCAATCCTTGATCTCTCAACATTCAACCAATGGATGTTGATGAAATTTAAGTATGTTGTTCATGAGCATGTTAAGAACATATTCAACCGTTGAAATTTTATAAAACGCTTTCTAACTCATTTTCTCCTCAAAACCGAAAATGGTGATGTTCTTGAACTTATGAAAATATTTTATGGAAACCATGAACAACTTGTGTTCATGGAGTTGTTA
>NC_032014.1:13322464-13323626 GCF_001865875.1 Lupinus angustifolius | reverse complement strand
TGGTAAGATTATCAAAGAATGTCTTAAATCAGAATATGTAGTTTTACTAAAAGCCGTATCTTTAAAAATGAATGGAAATCGTGAACGAACTTTCGATGAAAAATGATGGTCAAGAACATGTGATGTTGGACCGGATGGACGAAAGGGATGTATGATCACGATGGGAAAAAGAGAAATGATTTTAAGTATTTTAGTAACGATTTTAGAAATATCGGAAACTAACGGATTTTTATTGTGGTAGTTACGAAGATTTTAGTGTTTGAACCTTGAAAACAAACCACCCTTAGTTGATGAGTTAAAGAACACTTCATTAAGGTGAGAGAGAACACATCGTGACATAGTGGTGTCCGAATATGACACCCGGATCTCCTAAACAATCTCAAAGGTTTTGGGGTTACTTGGATTTTAAGAAACCCAAGATTTTGATGTTTGAATTCTTTTGAATATATATGATTGTTGATGAAATGTATTGAATATTGTATATGAATGTTGTTGGGAACTTTTCTGAGTGCATATGTTTGAAAAACCATGTTTGAATGTGTTTCGGTTGTAAAAAAGGGCAAGATTGGTATTATGTCCAAGTCCTTGTTGCTTGGGCGAGAAACTCTCGCTTGGGCGGGGGACTGGGCGAAGGGAAGTTTTGGTTCTGGAACTCCCACGCCTGGGCGACAAAGCCTCGCTTGGGCGAGCAAGCCTCGCCTAGGCGAGTAAGGGCCTCGCTTGGGCGGGAAAGCCCATGATTTTAATGAATTTCTGGAACTTTCTCGCTGGGGCGAAAAAGCCCAGGATTTTAATGAGTTTCTAGAACTCTCCCGCTTGGGCGAGAGATGCCTCGCTTGAGCTAGAAGAGGTCTCGCTTGGGCGATAGTACCTTCGCCTGGGCGAGGAAAGCTTCAATTGATTTGAGATTTAAAGATGAATGGTCGCTTGGGCGACTAGTCCTACTTTGGCGAGGGACAGTGTGGAATGATTGAAATGAAATGATGTTGTGACTAATGTGATGAACTCAGGTAGGGTGTATTGTGATATAAAGGTTGTGGAATGAGATCATGGCTTAGATGAGAAGCATGACTCCACAAAAGTATGAAAGCATTGTTTGTATTTATGCCTTGTTGGGCAAGTATCCGACTTGAGGTCGTGAACTAGGGGTACCCTAGTAAGG
>NC_032014.1:13321850-13322364 GCF_001865875.1 Lupinus angustifolius | reverse complement strand
GGTACCCTAGTAAGGATACATAATATCACTGTACAACGATCGACCGACCGTAAGAGGCTTGGTCATGTGACCGTCCAGGAGTATTCGGCGATGAGTTGTTGTGATAGAGATGTTACCTTGAGCATGTACGGTTGACGTACTATCGGGTCCCACGAGAAGCATTCCTTGTCGGGAGATGGCTTAAGGATGGGCCGATCATGTGTTTTATTAATACATGTGCATTTGACTTTGGCTAAGAATGCATTGCATTATGACCATGAATTAGTGGAGAGGAAATGACGGGATGACTTATAGCACCGTGATGTAAGCAGGGACGGTATTGATTGAACGGTGATTCGCCAACAATGTCTTGAGGGAGAGTCTGGGTGAGACGAGTCCCTTGTATTCCTGGGGAGGTACCTTGTTGGATCGGACAGTTCTCACAGACCAAACTAGATAATCTCTGACAACCCCGGGATTACATTCGAGATCAATGAGAGGGATGCCCAGAAAGCGTTTGTACGACCTAGGTCCG
>NC_032014.1:13258978-13321750 GCF_001865875.1 Lupinus angustifolius | reverse complement strand
TATATTTTTACTTCCTTGCGAGGATATGTTATTTCGGGTGCGTACAAAGCGGCTTGGTACGGGACCTGTACTCTCGATTATTTCCGATTAGGATGTTGGATGGATATTGGTGTAAGGTGGATAATCATGACATATCATGCATACATTATTATCATGGACGTGAACTCCCACATATGAGCTACTAGCATTGTATATTCCTATGTTTATGTGTGTGATATGGTTATGAGTAAAATGTTGATTATATTGTGTGATATATTGGTACTGTTGAAATAAATGGTAAGTTATGTATTACTCCATGATGTCAATGATAAATGATGATTTATATGCTAAAGTATATTTTATGTCTGAGTGTGATATTCTAAGTAAGTCCACGTCGTCAATGAATTTATGTTCATTAGATGTCTTACTCTCTCTGTTGCATTGTTATTGTTTGTATGTATTCGTTATGTAGATGTCCAATAGCAGCAGTCACGTCTGAGGTTATCACTTCACCATGTCCCCGATGGGACAATAGAATAGTGATGGGCACAGATATACATACACAGGCCCCTGCAGTCTTTCGTTGCACCTGATGTGCAACGGGTCATTAATGATGATTCCTCAACCTGACACCTACATTGATGCTTCCTTCACCTTGCCGCCAAAGAGGTCGATGTCTCCGGAGTTTGGATTTCGATACCCGCCAGTCAGGAGCGATGGCGCTGTTCCCTCACGCGGTCGTCGGACGTGGTCGGATTGTTTGGATGCTTCGTCATCCAGTAGAGCCTAGAGGAGCCGGGTTCTTGGAGGAGGTCCGTGCAAGAAGACTCCGAGTTTGAGGAATTATGCCGCTGGGTTATGGCATAACGAAGTGGAGGAAGAGGAGGAGGAGGACGAGGTTGTTGAGCTCGTAAATGTAGAGAGCTCGATGGAGGTGATCAACCTCGTGTCTGACTCGGAGGAGGAGGAGGACCCGAGTGAGGGGTCCAGCATTCCTGGAATCTTCTGAGTCAGCTTGTGGGCTCGTCGATGTTCCTTTTTGTTTTGATGGGGGGTTGTGTTTCTTTCTTATTTTTTTATATGTTAGTGGCGAGGTAGTTTCCGCCTTGTTGACTTAATTTGTATGAACTAAATCTGACTTAACCGATTATAAGCATTATGTTATTCAGGAAATTGTAAATCAGGTTAAGTTATCATTCGATAACGATAAGTTGATTTTTCGCATTCGAGTTACTCAAAGTGATATCCCGGAAAAGGAAGGTTTTGAAAAGGAAACAATTTTACATCACCAAGTCAAAATAAAATTTACCCATTTTCCGCAATGTTTTTTAGAAGTATTTTTCGAGACGTTACATTCTTGACCATCCTTTTTCATCGAAATTTCGTTCATGATTTCCATTCATTTTAAAGGTACGGTTTTTACTAAAACTACGTATTCCGATTTAAGACGTTCTTTGATAATCTTACAATTTTAAAGTAAGTTATTCAAAGTATCCTTTAAGAGTCTTATGAGGCATTCATGTACTCATAAACCTTAACATCTTTTTTAACAAAAGTTTCTATTTTTCCAACTTGTTTTTTCCAACTTGTTCCAAGCCATGGTTTAAGGCTAAAAACAAATAGAAATACATACATTCTTATTTTTCCAAAACACTTCCTAAAGGTTCCTTTGATTTCTTCATCATCCCCTTTGGCTAAAACGACCAAATACATGTAATAAAATATTATAAAAACTCCATGAGCACAAGTTGTTCATGGTTTCAACAAAATATTTTCATTAGTTCAAGAACCACATCATTTTCGATTTTTGAAGAGAAAATGAGTTAGAAAGTGTTTTAGAAAATTTCAACGGTTGAATATGTTCTTGACATACTCATCAACAACATACTTAAGTCTCATCAACATCCATTGGTTGAATGTTGAGAGATCAAGGATTGAAGATGGAAGAAACAAATGAAAAATGAGAGAAAGATGAAGAGAGGATTTACCTTCTCGTAGAAAATTTTGCAAATGAAAGAGTGTGAGAGTGAAGAGTGAAGTGTGAGGGTTTAAGGAGAGAAGGAAATCAGATTTCCCTCTAGGTAATGATGAAAAAATCTCTCAGGGTTGCTAATGATGAGCTCATGGGATATTTGAGAAAGTGATGTGAGATTTGCTTTATGGAAGTCAAATCTCGCATCCCAATGCGAAATGATCACTTCGCAGACACGTGCGATAAACATGCCCGAGTATTATCGGCCATTACTCGATCGTGTATTATAAATCACCCGATCCTAATATCCGATTAGAATTTCGGATTTCGGCATTCCAAGTAAAAAATATTTAGCAAATAGGTATGGACCAGCTCATGGTCTATCTTGACTTGAAATGTGATTACGAAGCTAATGGCGCAATGGGAACTCGATTCCGAGTTACGGAACTCAAAAACCACTTTTTGAGCCGTACCGGGTGAGATTCGGCCCCGACAGTGGTCCAAAACTGACTGTCTCCGAAAATCATGAAAATTTACCACCAAATTGGAAATAGAATTACAAGACTAAAACTCAACTAGAGTTTCTTCTAATTCTTTATCGAAAATTTCCAGAAATTCATTTTCGAAAATATAATTAATAACAATATTAATAAAATCTTATAATTCAAAATCGTAAAATTCGCGTTGTTACAATCTTCATTAGTGGATAGGCCAATACATATTTAAAATCATCACACATGCGAAAAGAAAATTTTCAGTAATCAAATTTCTATTTATTTTTAATTTAACTAATTTAAGAAACTTTATCTCCTCACATTCCCAATATTGGAGATGAATCTCATCATGGGCAAAGAGGTGAAATGTGGGAAGTTTACAAGCATTTTCTTGCATAATATTAATTTCATTCTTATTTGAGACTCATATATTATTTTATAATTTATTATACATTTCAACAAATTAAGAATAAAATCTAATTTTCTTCATACTAATAATTATTATTTTATTTTTATTTGGGTCTCACAAGTTATTCACACTTTTATATTTTATAACAATAAATGATTTCTCTATCCTCTTTCACCTTTGGGTCTAAGAATGACAAAAAACCCGATCCATTAATATCTATGGAAATAACTGTAATGAATACCCGCTATAATAACTTATGAGTGAGAACATGTTTTATGATACCCGCCTATTGGGTACTCATAAATTTAGTTTTTAATTAATTTTTTTATATATTATAGTTTTTATTTTATTTTAAGATTATGTATTATATACTTTATTATTATTTCATAATAAATTACACATATTTCACTATGAAATAAGTTCATCATATAAATATCATATTATTAATATAATAATTATTTTTACATATGGATTATTATAAAATATATAAATATATAATTAAAATAAAAAATTAGTTGTGTCTATATTTTCTTATAGAATGAGCATAATAATATTTTTGTACAATGAGTAAAAATAAGAATTTCACATTAAGGAATATTCTAATTTTAATATGAAGGTTATATATGAAGCCTGATGCATGACGTCTCATCTGACGTAGCTCGTCCTATCTCATTCGGGCTGGGCCAAGTAAGAAGAACATGAAGCTAATGATTTTGATTTTGATTTAACTTGATGTGTTTTATTGCAATAATTTCAGAATTTACCTTTTCTCAATTTCATGTTTTGTTGAATCAAAATTAGCTATCTGGAGTTGATATTCCTAACTCTATCTCATCAAATAAGACAGTATCATATTATTTAAAATTTCAAGCTACATTGAATAAGTCTAAGAAACCATTAAGTTTTTTTTTTGTTTCCTACATGTATCTTTACATTGGAGACAATCCTGTCCGAGTCGGGAACATCCATAGGTATGTGGGACTAACTCTTCCAACGAGCATTTTCTTCATCCACAAGACTCAAACCCGAGTTCTTACTTAAGAGAAATCAAACATGTACTACTTGTACCAACGGTAGTTGATTAAGAAACCAGTAAGTTAACATCAAAATGTAATTAACTCAACATATAATATTCTTGTGTGACCTTTCCTTACCATAAACTAAAGTACAGCAGTTGCAAAGGGGAAGATTCATATTTTATTCATTTCCTGTGTTTGCTCATTTCCTCAATAAAATGGGAACAGCTTTGGGTTTGGATTCATACTTTATAACAATGCATCAAAGGAACAAAATACGAATCATCACATTTGCATTTGTTTTGTTTCAGTTTATAGCAAGGAAATGCCACACACGAATCTTATTTGGTGAGTTAGCAACATTGCACAATTCTTTCATATACAAATGTTAAATGTGAGCTAAAATTTTAAATAAGAGTTTAAAATCCATGTAATGATAGTGTAAAGTTTTGTATATTGTTGTCATATTATCCAATTGATTTGTATTACTTTTATTTGAGAGTCAATAACGATTAATAAATCAATGATGAATGATTTGCTGATAGTTTAAAAAACATTCACAATATACATATTAAATCCTTTAAATAATATAACACTATCTTATTGACTCATGATTAATGACATCAATTTGAGACAACTAATACTCATTAGTTCTTGTTATCTTTACCATTGAAGTACCAACAGAAATGTCATTATCATATTACTTTTCCAACACTTTTTTCATATTTGACAGATCTCTGTCACTTAGTTGACACGTTTATATCATTTAGAGGAAATTACACTGATACTCCTGAGTTTTAGTGAAATTACATAAACTACCCCCCACTTTTCTACACTTACACAGACCACTCATAATTTTTATACTTTCATTACACTGACCACCACCACATAAGAAATAAGTGTAATCTTTTAAACAAAAAATGTGATAAATGCAATTAAGTTAAACAAAACATGATATATTATGGAGAAACGTCCAAATAATATATGAGTCAATATTTCTTTATTATTTTTGGTTCGTTACACTATATTATAAGAGCGATTTAAACGATATTTATTTAGAATTGTTGATGCATTTTGTAACAAAAAATAATAAAGACATTGATTTGTATATTATTTAGACTTGTATACTTAATATATCATGTTTTGTTTAACTTAATTGCATTTATTACATTTTTTGTTTAAAAGATTACACTTATTTCTTCTTATGCAGGGGTGGTCAGTGTAAGTGTAATGTAAGTATAAAAACTAGGGGAGATTTATGTAGGTATAGAAAAGTGATGGGTGATAGTGTAATTTACTCTATCATTTATTAAAGCTCTAAATTGACTTAGATATATCGCGAATACTTATCTTAATTATTTTTTATGGAAATTTTAAAATGTGAAAAGTTTGGATAAGATGATACTAAAATATAGAATACATTATGCAATAAATTGGATCACTTAATTTCAAAGTTATTAACTTGATGAACTCGAGTTAAATGTTATAGTTTTCAACGATAACAATTAAGAAGTGAGAGAAAAGTTTTAAATAAACTTGGCTCATTTATAAATTTATGATCTTTTTGTAAAGAGACAGAATAGTGTCATCCTAAAGGAATGCCTTTTAATATTTTTGTGAAAACCATAATCCAAAAAATTGATTCTTAATTATATTATTTAACATGTTTACATTTATTTCTATTAATGGAATTACAGATAGCATTGTGTCCATGTATCTTGTATCTTGAACATTATACATGTTCCTGTGCTGATGTGGATATTGTATCATCAACTTCATACGCTTCTACTGTACCTGTTTAAATCTATTTCATTCAAGCTTTTGTTTTCTAACTTGTTCGCATGTTTAGTACTTTTAATAAATCAATCAACAATATTTGATTTACCCTTATGTGTATATTCCGTATAAAAAATATTTAGGGTGTATGGTATTAATTTAACAAAAAAATTAAATAAAAAAAAGCAAGTTGAAAAGTGAAGTTGCTAGAATGGCAATTAATCCCCACTTTGTTGTTAATTAATAGACTAAAATGGTAGACAGAATGAGAAATGGCGATCTCTGTTGATTAATAAATTCAGTCTCAGTAAGCAGATTCCTTCCATCCACCAAAATTTTCCTCTAGCCCTCGACTACGCTGGTCCTGTATTAAAAAATGTAGAGTTGTTTATGTCTATATACGAAATAAAATGATGTATTTACAATATAAAATGATAATTAAAAAAATAAAAGTGATAGGGAAAATAAAGTACCTCGGGCCTAAAAGAAAGACCAACTTTAATCTCTCCACAATATTGCCCATCTTTGACAACATTGTATACAGTGGGTGGTAGGTTTCCTTCAATAAACAAAGGTTCTAGTGGAATGCTGGAAAAAATAAATAAGCGTTCAGATGGGAGATATTCATTTATGGATTAAATTATTTTTCTGTATACTAAGTGAAAGGAATATATAAGTGAGTTTGATATTATATCTTGACTCAAAATCTTAATGCGTTGAGTCAATGGGTTTATCCACACATATGTTCTTCAACTCATCCAATTATACACCATGTGAGAATTATTTTTCACACTTGAAATACCTAACATCTTCCTCTCAGGTTTGAGTTACACCCCTTTGAGTATTAGATACATTAGAGCTCAACTCTCTATCTACTTGTATCATCGTTGGCTAACATCAAAGGAATACACCACATTAACCTCTAATCTCACCAGGGGGACTTTCAACATAAAGATCTTACATGAATCTATTGATCCCTTATCACTTCAATACTTGATTGAGTCGTCGAATTATCGACTCTAATTCCACTTGTTGTTATATATTCATTCATAAGGATGATAATTTATCCCGAATTTGTGGGTACTCGTCCGAACTCAACTCGAACTTAACAAAGAAAATCCACTTTGACTAAGTTCAAATTTTCCCTGATTTCAAATAGTGAGTTCGGGTTTGATATAAGTGATATATGAACTCAACCAAACCCCAATTTATATAATGAATGTCAAATTATAGAGTTATCATATATATATATATATATATAACACTAAAAATCAAAGAAATCCACTTAAATGATAAGGGACAAGTTTCAGGTATGTTTTAGCCTTGCATACAGGTACGGATATGAGATTTTAGGATTGGGGTTGGGTAAGCACCATTGCCCCCTATTCATTTATGAGCTAAATTGTTTTTTCATGGGCTAAGGAAAAGAAACATACATGTGAATTTGACACCACATTTTAATCTAAAACCTTAAGACATTAAGTCTATAATTGCATCCACTTATATCCTATTCAACTTATTCAATTATACATGAAACTTATTCTTTACACTTCAATATCCAACAATTACATAACATTTGAATATGCAGATCTTGCAAATAGTTTTCTATTTCCTAGTATTATATGTGAATTAATATAAGCTAAGGTGCTAAATTAGAGAGAGAGAGAGAGAAGGAAAGAGAAATATAGTCACCTAACTTCTCCAACGAGATCATGAGCCGTTCCTGTATCACTGTCCATGATCTTCAATGTGAGTTCCGAAACACCTTCACTCAAGTTGAATATAAAATTTTCATTCCACTCTGGATCACTTCCTTTGCCTGCATTCATTCACATTATTATAGTTAATTAATATGCACCCACTCTTAATGTTTAATGAGTGTAGTAGATATATATTTATACACAATTATTATATTATTTATATATATTACTTTTTGAACAGTCAATTATGAATAAAAAAGAATGTGAATAATAAACTGATATTATAGGAAACTTTTACATAGAAGGTGCACAAAATTTTTTCTGATGTTTAATTTCATCATGCACGTTAACCTAAATAAAAATACACACAAAATGAAAAGCTACGATATCTGGGATTGACAACTATTAAATGTAACATAGTTAAGTTGACCAATGTTTACAGATCCCAATAATGAATAGATGTGGACATAATTTTAATTTGGACTTTGTTTGCAATTACAATAGAAATATGGTAGTTTCCAAAGTTTTCACAATTACATCACTATTACTATTATAGCCTATCATAACCATAATTTAAAAGATTTAAACCATTGATGTAGGTATGTAATATACCTGATGCAATACTACTTTTTTGCTCTTGTGTGCGGCATATGAGTTGTACAAAAGGATCCATGTTACCTGATTCATAACATCACATCATATAATATCATACATTTTGTAAATAAAAAAGAAAACAAATCAGATTTCAGTTAAATAATAAATGAAAAGACGAATTGAAATATATGATATTAATATATCCCATATATGTATATTAATAAGAACTTACAAAGAAAATCAGTATTCTCAAGGCCGTTGGCACTAACAAGAAAAACTTCAAGGGTTCCCTGAGGCATTTTGATTTTTGAGTGGCTGGAAAGATTAGATACCGTGAGTTGTTGAGAGGGATCTCTTTGTGCGTGGAATAGGAAAAGAAATGAAACATGAAACTTAGAGATATAGAATTGATATTTACTGTATTAGGGGATTTAAACTAGAGAATCACCTCTTCCCTAGCCTCATGATTAGGATTTGGAAGGACTTAATAATTGAATGCACAACAAGCCTTTTGTTTTTTTAAATCTAAATTAGATAAGTTTAACATTTGTGTATTGTAAATAGTGTAACGTGTGGCTAGATCTCTATCATGACCAAAAAGTTAAAAGTTCAAAATTTAAGAATGACATTTATTAGAAGTAACAACTATATACTGAAAATAATTAATTCCTTAATTATAAGGTGAAAGATTACAACAACAAAAAAAAAAAAATCGTATTAAATGTATTAATAAGTGAATGACTATTAAGTGAACTATCGGAGGATGTAATATTGTATAAAAAAAAATCCTTAGGTGAAATTCCTGATTCCACAAACTATTTTCTCATTATGTATTCTGACACGTGACGACATAAGACGAGGAAGGTAAACTTTTTATGGAAACTAGCAAGTTACCCGTGCATTTACACGGGACGATATTTTTTGCTGCATGATTAAGAACACATATTACATGTGCATTTATGATTAAGAATATGTATGTTGCTCGTGCATTCGCATGGTTAAAAACATATATGTTACCAGTGCATTCATATGGTTAAAAATTATTAATTATATATAAAATCAAACGGTCAAACCATACGGTTTAACTGTTTAAATTGGATAAACTTAATATGGGTCATCTACTAGTTTAACATCTTGCTCGACTATCTCAACATTGTTTTTTACACATACATAACATGATATAGTTAGTAGTATCCTATTAATCAAAAAATAATAAATTTATAATTTCATTATTATTTGATTCTAAAATAAGATTAGTATAAAAATAAATATTATTTAACTTTAAAATAGCTACCAACAATATGTTATGATTTATATTATTATTATTATTTTAATATTGCTATAGTAACATTATATTTTAATATTGTATAGGTAATCATATTCCTTTTATTTTTAAATAAATCACATGTCATGAGGGCTTGAGAGATTGACACATGTCATGAGGGAGTTCTTGAGAGATTGACACATGTCATTGAGAGATTGACACATGTCATGAAGACCTTTAGTTTTGATGAGAGGTTGACACATGTCATGAGGGCTTGAGAGATCGACACATGTCATGAGGGAATTTTTTTTTATTATATAGGTAATAGACATCACTACTTTATTCATTAAATACACCACTTCAACAATATTACCCATGAAAACTATTTTAAATGAAACTAGCAGATATGACTGACATGATTGAATTGAAAACTGGCTGATATGACTGATTTTTACTAATACAATTACATGACTAGTATAAATGTTATATCGTAGCAATATTAAGACCGATTCCCCTGTTTACCAGTTAAACCAGTCGATACGAACCAGTTTGGATACCAGTGATATAAATTACTCTATTCCTAACAAAAGGATTTCTTCAACATTATTATCTTTTTTATCAAAACATTCTTTCAAAAAGATTCAATAAGGATTGATATAACATTTTATATCATGATTGAGCACAAGAGAAAATGCATGACTATACAATACAATATATCTGATATCACCCACACTATTGTCTTTCAGAGCTTGCACAAGTAAGTTTTTATAACAAACACATTTTAAAAATGTTTTTTAAATTGATTTTTAAAAATACTTTATTAAATAATAATTTTTAAAATGATTTTTTCCTTCAAAAAAATGTTTTAGTTCAAATTATAAAAAAGATTGAATATCCATCCATCAAGTCGATTAAAATGAATATATGGATGAAATGAATGAATTAAAATTCATAAATAATGATGAATTGAATAGTCTAAAAATATGATTTTATTAATTTATATGGATTAGTGGATCCATTATGATCCAAATCCATCTAATTGCCAGATAATCAAAACTAGAAAGTCGTTAAGAAAAATTGCTAATTGAATCTAAAGATACCATAGCTTGGAAAAGCTCTAGCCTCTAGCTATCACCCTGTTTCACTGGTCTAAGATATATTAACCTATTGAGAAAGTTGTTATTGTCTTCAACTGCAATTTTCATATGAATGAAGAAGATATTCTAGGAATTATAAGAGAATTCGAAGAAATTGTAAGAAGAAATGAAGAATTCTTTTCGGAAGAAGAAGAAGATTCACTGATTTTTATTGAAGTTCAGAGAAAGAATACAAGAAGGAGAAGTAGAAGAATTCTCAAAAATCTGATTCATTCAAAACAATTACCTTTTATTTAAAACTAACTAACTAACTGTCAACTAACAAGTTTCTAAAAAAGGAAAGTTTTCAGTTAGCCAAAGTAAATGGTACATATCAAATTTCTTCTGGGTAGAAAGGGAGAAGATAGAAGAAGGTGCCGGTGACATTCAAAATTGAGCAAGTTAGTTTTAAAGAACCATAGCATTAAATAATTAAAATAATTTGTAAAATACGAATGATACAAATATTGGCATGTAGTTAAGTATATGAAAACGCATAGATCATGCATGTAGTAGTGTCCTTATTCCTAATGGAATAATAAATGGAGCTGGTATAATCATTTCTAGAAAGCAATTACAAAGTAAGCTTATGGTTTCTATAGCATTTTCTAAGGGAGAAAAAAGCTTAGCAAAGAATAAAATTGTCACAAAAGCTGTTGGACTCCATTTACTTACCTACCCCCGCTTTACTTACCTATCTTCTCACATGCAATGCTAAACGCATCCATTCCTTTATGTTCATAATGTATTCACAAATGTCACTAGGAAAATAAAAGGATGCACAATAGCAGTACTGTTATGATCTAAAAAGTGCAGTAAAATATTACAGCAATTTTCCTGGGGCTAGCAACAAATGTTTCACCACTTTACCAATGAAAATTCTTGTTCCACTGAGAATAGTGATTTTGAGGATCAACTCCAGGGAAACCTTGCAGGTTTGCCTTTTCCAATGGTAAGAATGAAGAGCTTTTTGACGACTGTTGCCCAGGCCTGGACTCCACCCCTATATCCGGGTAAAATGAGATATCACTTTGAGAAAAGCTGGAAGATCCGAAATGTGGCAGCGTTGAGACACCATCCCCCCGGTCATGACAGTTAGCAGGTTCAGGGAAACATCCTTCAAATACATTTTCATCTACTGGTATTGCACCTGTAAGAGTCTTAAATGCAAAATCTAGGCATGAGTCTGACCATGAATCCATAAGCGAAGCACAGAACTGTGGTTCAGTATTATCACGGTTTTTAGTTTCATGTATTGGTGTGCTTATATTTCTAGAATGACGCACAAGTTGTGTTATGGTTCCAGCTTCAGTATGTAGAGGTTGTCGACCGAAATATCTTGTCAAATTGCCTTCATCATTATAGGACTCTCTAGTTGTAAATGTAGGATCATTTTCACAAGTTGTGGACCTGGTTCTTAACTCAGGTTGCCCAGGGAACTGCATTGAAGGCTGGCTGACCATATTAAGCTCTTTCTTGCTTTGGGATTGGTTTGAGTTATCATGAGCTTGTTCACTGATGCTCACCACCACATTCTCAAGCAATCTCTTATTTGACAGGTTATTAGTATTAGGAGTCCTACCGCACAAAACGTCTGCGGGAACATCAACTGGCAAAGCACCTGTGAGAGTCTTGAAAGCAAATTCTAGGCATGGATCTGACCAAGTGTCCCCAAACATTAAGGGGAGCTGTAGTTCTGATATCTCATCACAAATACTTTCAGCTTCAACCTTCTGCAATTGTTCGTACGGAACAGTTTGGGCACCTAATGACTTCTCACTCTTGTTTGATGATTCTCCTAGACCTTCTGTTTTCAACCTGTCACATGCATGAGGGGTAGGCTTGGTTTCTTCCCCAGCATCAAGAGGGTCAGATGCTCCATTAGTTAAAGTTGCAGTTACAGTTGCAATTGGTTCTTCCTTAAACGATTTTCTAGAGACATATTCAACAGCTTTTTCAGAGGGCTGTACCTCAGGTTCAAGGCCAGCAAGTCGCTTTGATAGCCGCATAGGCACTGTCAGCTCTTTCTTGTTCTTGAATTTATTTGATGGTATCTGTGGCTTTCTGTCCCTGCTTCCTGTAACATTATCAAATGATTTTTTTTGAGTATCACTTCCAAGGGTTGCAGTGGGTCCATTATCAACTGAATCCTCAGCCGGTAACACACTCATGAGGGTATTAGTTGCAAATTCCAAACCTTCCCTTCTTCCTTTGACCTTGTCAAATGGAGTTTTTGGACTATCAGTTTCAAGACTGGTAGTAGGTCCATTATTAACTAAATCCTTATCTTGTAGCACACCCATGAGGTTATTAATTGTAGATTCCAAGCTTGGGTCAGACCAAGAGTAGTGGGACGCAAATGATAGCTCAGGTTCCGATTTCTCATGATTCTTTTCTTCATCTTCAACTATCTCCAGATGACCATCTTTACTAGGTGGAGCTTTATGAGATTTTCTTCTTTTATTTACTGACTCTACTTTTATTGCTGCATGATCAGCAAACTCTGCAGCTTGCCCAACCTCACTTTTCAGAAATCCTGCATTGACCTCATCCATAGACATTTTGCTTTTATTTTTGGGAGCTTTATCACAGGATATGGAGTTTCTCATCAGCTCATACTCAATTCCAGCTAGTCGCTTTGAAGCCCGGCAAGGAATGTGGTGCACTCTTTTATTGCTGGATTTGTTTGAGTTAGTACGAATTTCTGGCTTACTGTCTTCTGCATTATCTGTTTCTAGCAGATGTTGTTGCTCTTTGAAAATTGATTGGTCTTCAGAAAGATCGTAGCCTGTGTTTATTACCTCTTGTATTTTATGCACATTCTCAATTTTTGGGACACCGCCGAAATGTTGACATGATGTATTTTCCATATCAGCATCTAGATTGGTTCTACCTTTCCTTAAGCTTCTCTTAGGAACTTGAGTCTGTTCCTTGATCACATTGTTGGCCAACTTGACAGGTTCGGTCCCAGAAAGTCGTGGTGAAAACTGGTGATGCACATTGAGCTCCGTTTTGGATAAGCTACCGGGATTGTTATCATTAGCATTCTCCATCACATTGACAACATGCTCCTTCTCTTGTACATAATCTGTAGAAATTAAGTTCAGCTCCGGCATATAGCACATTTTATGATTCTATTAAGGATTCAATTTTTAAAGAGTGCTGAGCTACCTGGATTAGATATTTTCTCCATTTCCGGACAAATTGCAGCTCCATCCTCAAGTGAATGCATCTTCACAACAAATTCACCTGTGGGAACAGCAGCAACCATAACTCCGGATGGTGCCTTCACATCTTGCCCTTTTCTTGAGCTGTTAGCATCTGACAATTCTAAGTTGCTTTTATCAATTATTTCTTTGGATGCAATAAGAACTTTGAAATAGATGGGTTTTAAATGTAAATGGCATATTCTTCATTTTTCTGAGTTGGATGAACTTGTAGAACAATTCATTAACCATTCCTAACATATTCATTTATGAATTCTTACCAACGAAAAGCTGTTTTTTGGGTGCAAACTGCTTCAATTTCTGTCCTTTGGCAACTGATGATGGCTACAGATTGAACAAAATTGAAACAAAAAATATAACATTATTCTCAGCTTGATTGATCACATGCAAATATAAAATTAAGCATGCTTGGATTTTAGACAACTAATGAAAATGGAATTTTTAAGAGAATATTATGCAAGTAGTAAGACCTTAACAAAGAAAATAAATCATCACTTAATATTACAGACACATAGTCACCATTAAAAAATAGATTCTTAATATGATTGAATTTTTGCAGAAAGTCTCCTAACTGATATGACTGGAGAATCCCATGTTTCGTTTATCTTATAACCTTTAGGAGTTGTCTAATGATTTATTGTCAAAAAAGAAACTACAGTAGGATAGTACTCATATTGATTAGCAAAACAAAACTTACAGTTGATTTGTCTTTATCTTCAATTTCTCTTCTACTTGGTCTATGTGCACATGTACGTATATCTCCAGACTCAAGATAGCGCAGTACATCCTTCTTAGAATGGAACACATATCCACTGAGTGGATCTGTATATAACTGTTGGAAGTACGACACAGTAATAATTTATAAGCATCAGACCTTTAGAAAACTGAAAATGCAGCAAATTACACAATAAACCACACCAGAGATTATTTGCAACCCCCTCCCCCTCCAAATGGGAAAAGACAATATAATTTTGTTTTATTTACAAAAAAATATCCATTGACTTGAAGCAGAGAGTAATGCTACATTTTTATTTTTGATAAACGAAATTTATTTACAGAAAAAAAGAGAGAGATACAAGTATAAAACACTGGAGGAGGACAAGTATACAAGGTTGGAGGAGAATGTAATACTACATAAATGTCCTTTCTTTTATAAAAAAATAGCTCCTTTTGGACGGAGATAAACAGCAAAGAACGAACCCCTAACAAACATCACATCAAATTTCGTACCAGATCTTTCTTGATGCGATTTCTGGTCTTCCTAAGTTTCGTTTCTTTTATCCACCCAGGTGGTAAACCCTCCACAGTGGACTTCTCAACCACAACCTAAAACACACCAAATATGCAGTCATTCCCCCATTATAAGAGTAACAACTTCATCACTGGTGCCAAATTCTTTCGTTCTTTAATCTATATAACATTTCTTCATTATGGTTGTATTTTCAGGTCAATTTCATGCCATGGTCCTCCATGCACAACAAATAGAGTAAGCAAAAGTGCAAAACTCCTACCATCAAAATACCAGTTTGATTTTTTTGTCTTAAGTGTGTGGTTTTGGTTTTATGTCACAAAAACAGTTCCAGTCATGAAAGTTAACAGTCAGAATTGTCACGAGACAGTCTAAGGCATCCAGATAGAAAAATATTCTGTCAAAATGATTTTCATAAATAAAAAATAAAAAATAAAAAATAAAATAAAATTGGAAAAATAAAGATACAAACATTGTTTGGAGAATGTGTGTTAGTGCATTTCTTCTCCTTCTCGGAAGTGCAGTTGTTGTCCTCCTTCTCCTTTTCAACCACTACCTAAAACACCAAAACTATGAAAATTAAGCATTGGTTTGTAGAAAGATAGCTCAAAACTTCCAATTATAGTTGATGCATAAATAGAGACTCACTCAGTCATCAATATCATTAAATCCTTATAATTATTATAATTGTAAACTCTCTACTCCCTTTCTTTGTAAAAAAGCACATGCATTAAAAGTCACGAACAGCACATGGACAAAATAGACAAGAGTCGCAAAACATGCAAAATTTATGCAACCTAAGTGACAGACTGACTAGGCCTTAAAAGTCTTACAATGCATTGTGTCCAACAAAAGACACGTGATCAAAATTGGTGAGTAGATGTACAGTGAAACAAGCACATAAAAGTTAGGCAGTTGGCTGATACAGTATCCCCCCATATTTAAAGAACAATTCTTTCATTGCCACATTCTTTCAAGGTGTAATCTATATCTTAGAGCACTAGCATGATGAACCAACCAGGTAACCAAATGCTTTGCCCCGCATTGAAGGCCATAACTTTTATTCAGTGTAGTTGTATTTTCAGGTTAATTTTCATCTCATGGTCCTCTATGCACAACACATAGAGTAAAGAAATCTCCTACCATTAAATTCTAGTGATTTTGGTTTTGCATGTTACAGCAGTTCTAATTATGAAAATTATCAGTCGGGCATGTCAAGAGGCAGTTTAGGGATGATGATATGAAAAAAATTCTGTCAAAAAGATTAAGTCCATTAATAGCAAAAACAAATAGAGAAATAAAGATACAAACATCGTTTGGGGTATGTAATATAGTGCATCTATTCTCCTTCTTGGAAGTGCAGCTGTTGTCTTCCTCCTCCTCCTTCTCATTCTCAATGGCATACTAAAACACAACAAAACTGTGAAAATTAAAATATTGTTTTAGAGAAAGATAACTCATGACTTCCGATTATATTCAGTGGACTAAATACAAGCTCATCCAGCAATCAATATCATCAAACCTATTACATACAATTGTAAACTTTCTGCTCCTTTTCTTTGTAAAAGTACTCACATTAAAAGGCACCTACAGCACACATCCCAAGTAAACAAGAAACACAACAAAATGCAAAAAATTATGCAACCTAAGTGACAAAGACTAACTAGGACTTAAAAGTCTTACAACGCATTGTGTCCAACAAAAGAAAGATGACACAAATTGGTAAGTGATATTTACAGTGAACCAAGCACATAAAAGTGAGGCCATGTGCTGATTATATCAATCCTCCATTTAAAAGAATGGCTCTTTCATTAATCGTTATTGTGTGGCACATTCTTTCATGATTTAATCTATATAACTTTTCTTCATTATGGTTGTATTTTCAAGTCAATTTTCATGCCATGGTCCTCTATGTTCAACAAATAGAGTAAACAAAACTCCCACCATTAAATTCTAACGTGATTTTGGTTTTCTATTTCACAAACACTTCTAATTATAAAAATTACCAATCAGGCATGTCAAGAGTCAGTTTAAGGGATATTGATAAGAAAAAGAGTCTGTCAAAATGATTAAGTTCATAAATAACAAAAAAAAGAAACTTAGAGAAGTAGAGATACAAACATTTCTTGGAGAATGTGAGTTAGTGTACTTCTTCCCCTTCTTGAAGGTGCAGCTGTTGTCCTTTATATTTTCAAGATATCGCAATACCTCAGGTTTGGAGTAAAACTTGTATCCCTTCAACGGATCAGTGTAACACTACAACAAGGAAACAGTTCTATAGTGAGTGATAAAATATTGCAAGTAATTTTACATTATTCTGTAAACAACAATTATTAGAGGATAACAGAATAAGCACACAGAACAAAGTGCAACACTGTAATTGGAATTTTTTATTTTTTATCAGAGGTTTTTTTCCTTTTTAAAGGGGAGGTGGAAGATCACAGCTGCCCGGGTTTGAACCTATCCGTTCATGCTTAATGTCCCACAACTCTGGCAATTGAGCTGACTCTTGGGGGTACTGTATTTGGAATTGATGTGCCTGAAAATTCATAGTTCAACAATAGGGAAAGAGAGAGAAAAATACCACCAAGAAGGAGTGCAGCTTTTCCAATGAACCAAACCATTGCAAATAATTTGAATATGGTATCAAAAGATATGCCCCAAACACAGCATACAATTTAGGACGATTTTCACTGCACAGACATATTTTGGGAGAACATACAGTTGCATGTACCATATGTTGAAGTCATGGATGCTAATTAAGAAACAGTTTTCAGATTCCAAAGTACAAGTTTCTGCTACAGATAATAGTACATAAAACTTATTCAAGATTCAAGGCCAGAAACCTGAGAGCGATGCAAGTTATAAACTTATGATGTCAACCATACATTAGTGGCAATGGTTACCTCCTGACTAACACAGCAAGGTGGAATTTCAGGAACAATGAAACTTTACTAAAGAAAAAAACAGATGATCTAACTAAAGTTGGCAATGGTTTAAATTTACAACAGCAGTATCCAATCAATTAAGATAATCTATCTACAACCTTATATACAGATCCCCTGTTTGCACCACTTTTTCGAATTCTGACATCCACATCCCACCCATCAGGCAACCATTCAGGATGTTCATTTGCTTTCGCTACAATCTGAAATTGTCATACATCAACATGCAATCAGTGATGAAGGCTTAGATAAATAAGCAAAGATAAAATCCAAACAAAAATCCTGCTTAAAATTTATACTCACCTGTTGTTTAGAATTGCAATTTGTGTTACAGTTGATCGGTGTAATGGTTTCTTCAGATTTCTCGGTGTCATTTTTTTCCATTTTCCAGAGGTGCTTGTGTTTTAGGAGAGAAAGCTTCTACTATGTTGAAAATTTGTGACAGCTGACAAAGCTCAAAGCTTCCTTGTTTCCATTATTCCGAAATTTATTCTTTCTGCCGTAAAACAAGCATTGTGACTTCACCAGGAAACATGATGATCAACACACATACTAGGAACTATTACTATACCCCAATAAGTTGGGTTTTCCCTATCCACAGTAGCACCTCCTGAAACATGAAAAATACCCATCATCGGTCGATAAAAAAAACATAGGAAATGAAGATTGGAATATGCATTTGAACATGGTTATACGAATATGATAGAAATTCAAGAGATGCTTCTTAACAAGTTAACCAGACAAACGTCAAAACAGACAGAAATTTCCTAGTAAATTAAAAGGTTGTTTAAAAATAAAACATCACAAGTCATGAATTATCATAATATTTAGCTCTTGGTTGATAAACACAAAGGAAAGATATAAAAAAAGAAGACAAAATAATCTAGACACGATAATTAACGGTTACAAATATTGATATGAAATCATAAACTAATAATATTCATACAACAAAACTACAAAACTAACTTAAACATTTCGTTTCCCAAGCAAATTACTAACAGATATAAACAATATAAAACAGTGATAACAAATAATAATAATATGCAACGATGATGATGAACAGTAACATACAAGTATTGATATGAAACGATAAAAAGTGATTGTAAAAGAATAAAAACGAGGTAAATAGTAAAAAAAATCTAAGAATCCCTAAATCAGGTTGCAGATGATAAGGTATAGTTATTAGTTACCTTGAAGTTCAATGATTGAAAGCTTTCTTCTACGACCACCGTAATTTTCAGTTACGCGATTCAACATATAATTGGTGTATGAATTTCAAGATAGATCCAGTGCTCTTCTGACTATGAGAGCTGAAAAATTGTTGAGAGAGAGAGAGAAGGTTGGAAAATTAGTTGAAATGGTTTTAGATTTGATGTTCAATGTTACTGGCGTGTCTATTGAATATAAATATTTAGTCCAACCATACAAGTTTTTTTACACACAGTGGACCATCAAATTCATGTTTGTTAATCATACTCTTAATACACAATAACGCTGAATTAAATCTTAATCATATAACAAAAATTACATCTAGAAATCATACATATTAAATTTTCATACTATTTTTTGAGAATGACATTTGTTAGATGAGAAAGATACTCACACAACTTAATAAATATTAATTTTTTACATATATATTTGCTTATAAAAAACTAATTAATATAAATAGAGTGTAATAGACTAATATCTATACACAATGAATACAAAAATTTATAAATATAATATATCATTATTTATATTATTTTTTGAAAAGTTGATGATTATTAAAGATAAATGATAAATAATGTATTACCATTTTTTTTCTCATACAAATATTATACCCTGAAACTTGAATATATTTCTTTTTACCTAGCATATACTTATACTTAAATAGGTGATATTGCAGGCTGAGAAAACATTTTATTTTATCTTAGATGTGAATGGTAGTCTACGAATGAAGCTGAGAATCCACGTGTTTGTATTGAATGAAGATGGAATATTGAAAGGAGATGTGAAGACATTTGGTTAGACACTAGATCATTTGTCCCAATTCTTATCTTCTTTAATAAAAAATGGACACTTAATTAATAATAAATTTAAAAAATATAAATTAATATTTTTATATTATTTGAAAAATGATTATTGATTAAAGACATGAAAATATAATGATTTTAAGAGAGATGATCCTATTGCCATGCTTACACACACTTACTTTACTTAGTTACTAGTACTACTATAGAGTTAGGTCAGTTATATTTTCCCTCACGCCTTCTCTTTTGTCTTCCACATCGTAATTAAAAGTTAATGAATGCCTAACAAGACAACACTAGTACTCAGCTCATGTTATTAGGTATATAGTCTTCTCATGTTATCTTAATCTTATTTTAATATATTTGTTTGTAAGTTTAGTTTTAGAAAAAAATAAAAAAAATAAAAAATTTATAAGTTATGAATTGATAGTAAAATTTTATATTTTTCTTCATTCCCCCTTCAAAACTCTATTATCAAATTGACTCTAAGTGTCCGAGGATAAAGGTAAGATGTACATTCATAAATTAAATTAAGTTCATTGAATTATAAAGGAATAAATTCAATATTAATCCATGCAAATTTATTCCTTGAAGTTTATTTTCTTTAATATTTTCTACCTTTAAACATAATGTTATCAACGATCAAATTATATGAACATTTAGTCTTAGTTTTTAGATAATATTTTTAATATGCATGTATATATAACAAATGAAAGGTAAGTGATAAATATAAATAACTTGATTATTATAAAACAAATAATTTGATTTATTGTAAGAAAATGTTATCATAATCTATTTGTTGCTTGTACAATTCATTTTTGTGTTGAATATCACCTTTTTGGTTTTCCTTTTTAATCATTATCTTATCTTGAGGGCAGTGATTAAAGAAGTAAATAAAATAACTATGTATAGTAAATGATGCGTTAAATATTAGGAGACAGCCAAATTTTGGTTTTCTATTCATTAAGCAATGTTCTCATATTACACTTGAAAATCTTTTATAATTAATGATTTCCTAATTTATGTATAGTACCCAAAATAAAAAAAAAAGGAATTGGAAGGAAAAGCTCCGAATCCAATTCAATAACGGAGGTGCAGCAAAGTCAGATTATTTATTGATGGTGAGTTTTCCACTCTCTCCCTTTCCTCATTGTAATATCCACTCTTCATCTTTCCAACTTTCTTTCATTTCCTTACTACTTGTGATACATGCAAATGCCATGTTAGTCAACACAATATTTTGAATCAAAACCTTAAGATAATAGTTTTGTGAGTATTTTTTACTTATAAACTTTTTCACACATCCTCTAATATCTAGTTCATATTTGAATATGCTCAGCTGAAATATTATCCTAATTTTCCCTTTCCCCCTCTTTAATTAATTAATAATGCAAATACATGTTATAATACTTGTTCTCTACAAGTTATAATACTTCATGTACCTAGCATAAAAGTGATTGTAGGATTTGGCTAATCTAATGTGAAGGGTTTTATTAACGAGTGTGTGAAGAATGGAAACTCATGGTGAAGATGATGCTTGAAAGCTTGCAACAAGATTGATGCACAAATGGATGAATATAACTCTTTGAATTAATTGAACTATCAACAATGAATTGGTTTTTTCTGTATATTGAAAACAGAAGGAGAAGACTAGAAGAATGAGATTGCAACTAAGAGGAGGTGAATTAGTCGACTTAAAATTATGACCATTTTTCTGCAAAATCAAGAGTTAATGTGCAACAAAAAATATATGCAGAAAATTAACAAGTAAAAAAATGAAAGAGATAAGGGAGAAGAGAATACAAAAAGATTTTTATACTGGTTCACCTTCTTGTCCACCGAAAGCTACATCCAGTACTCTTGCAACACAAAAGATTTTTCCACTAAAGATTATGAGTTGCAATTACAATATTTCACCCCGAGAACTCTCTCAATAACCACATGACAATCAATATCAATGTGTTTTGTTCTCTCATGGAAAACGGAGTTGTCAGCTATATGTAATGCATAATTGTTGTCACAAAATAGATAGAGTAGTCATTGAGCTTCACAAGCAGCCATGGGAAGGGCTCTATACTCAGCTTCTGAAAATGATCTGGATACAGTGTTCCGTTTCTTGTTTTTTCAAGAGATTAAAACATTTCCTAAGAAGAAACACCAACCAATTATTCACCTTCTTGTGTCTATGCATTTGGTCCAATTAGAATTTGAGTACCCTTGTATCACTATTGAGTTATTTGCTGGGAAGAAAATTCCTTGTCCATAGGATGCTTTCAAATATTTGAGGATTCTAGTGGCAGCTTTATAATGCAGATCAAGTGGACAAGCTAAGAATTGGCTTAGATAGCCAACTGCAAATGATATCTCTGGTCGAGTATGGGTGACGTATAATAGTTTTCCCATTAGTCTTCTGTAGGATGTGATGTCTTGAAGGGGATTTCTTGATTGAGAGTGAAGAGTGGTGTTGTACTCTATGGGTGTAGAGGATGGTTTGGCACCAAGGAATCCATTTTCCGCTAGGAGATCCAAGGTGTATTTTCTCTAGTACAAAGTGATGCCTTGGCTAGATCTTGCTACTTCCATTCCTAGAAAGAACTTTAAGTCACCAAGGTTCTTAATGTTGAATCTATCATGAAGGATGGTCTTTGTGTCAACTAATTCCTTCAAGTCATTTCATGTTAAGATTAAGTCATCCACATGAACCAATATAGCAGTGAATCTAGTGTTAGTGTTCTTAATAAACAAAGAGTGACCAGAAAATGATTTGATATACCCAATTTTTAGGAGAGTGTTGGTGAGCTTGTCATGCCATTGTCTGCTAGCCTGCTTCAATCCATATATTGATTTTTGTAACTTGCATACAAGGTTCTGATGTGTAACAGGGAGACCCGATGGGGCTTTCATGTATATCTCCTTTAGATCGCAATGGAGGAAGGTTGTGTTGATGTCTAGTTGGTGCAAGTGCCAATTGTAAATGACTGTTAAGCATAACAATACTCTTATTGATGTCATCTTGACCACTGGACTGAAGGTGTCCATGTAATCTACACCTTCAGTTTGATTGAAGCCTTCGGTAACAAGTTTGCCTTTGTATCTCTCAAAAGTGTCATCAACATTATGTTTAATTTTGAAGATCCATTTGCAACGTATTGCCCTCTTATTATCAGGTAATGTAGTCATGGTCTAGGTATGATTTCTGTCTAGGGCCCTTAATTTAGTTTGGATGGCTTCTCTCCAGCAAGGTAGTTTGATTGCTTCAAAATAATTTTTGGGAACTTAGTTAATGGTAATGGATAGAGAAAAATGTATGTGTTTGGATTATAGGTTGCCATAGTCAATGGTGTCACTGAGAGGATACTTGGGTTAATAGATGATGTAGTTTGAGGCATCAAGTTAGAATGGTAGTCCTTTAGATAAGTTGGTGGTCCTCTAATTCTATGGGATTGCCTAGTTGGTTGATAATCATTTGAGTGTTATGTTGCAGAGGTATCTTGCTCAGTCTGAGGTTGGTTGGGATGAGGGTTAGTATAATCATTGCTAAGGTGTTCTTTTGTTTCAGATGAGATATAGGAAAATATGTCATTTTGGCTAGTAGGCATTATAGGATTTTTATTATGTTCTATCGAGGTACTTGGTTGAAAAAAGGCAATATGTGTTCATAAAATGCAACGTTTCTTGATATGAATACCTCATTAGTTTTAGCATCAAGAAGAACATACCCTTTTGTACCATGCTTAAATCCTAAGAAAATACATCTCATAGACCTAGGTCAAGTTTCTCCTTGTGTCCAACCAAAGTAGATGTATAACAAAGACTACCAAAAACTTTCAAGTTAGGTATATCAGGCAAAGTTTCATGCAGTTGCTCAAAAGGAGACTTATTAGCTAAGAACATGGTTGGTTGTCTATTAATCAAGTGTATAGCATAGATAACAGCATAGTTCCAAAAGCAAGCAGACATATTAGATTGAAAAAATAAAGATCTAGTAACACAATGGATGTGTTGGTATTTTCTTTCTACTATATCATTTTGTTGAGGTGTCTTAACACATGTAGTTTGGTGTTCTACTCCTTTTTCTAGAAAAAAATTCTTCATTATGAATTCTCTACCATTATCAGTCCTAATGGTTTTAATCTTGGACTTAAATTGAGTCTCAACATAAGCAACAAAGCCTTTGATCAAGGGGATAACTTCATCCTTTTGTCTCATAAAAAAAATCCAGGTAAATCTGGTTTTATCGTCCACAATTGTGAGAAAATATTTGTGGCCAAATGTGGATGGTGTGGAGATAGACCTTCATATGTCTACATGAATAAATTCAAATGCAACAATGGATTTAGTAAAGCTAGAAGAGAAAGACAGTCTTTTTTGTTATGCCAAATGACAGACCTCACAAGGGCTTTGAGTTTTATTGCATTTAATGAAAGGAAAAGTGGTTTGCATGATCTGCATTTTCTTGTGAGATGGGTGACCTAATCTACAATGCCACAAATTACAATCATTGTAATAAGTGTAAAGGTTTTCGTTGTGAAATTTAGTATAATTCTTGTTGTGTTCATTTAGCATATACAATCTTCTCATTAGCTCAACTGCACCAATCATATTCAAGGAGTGTTGGTCCTGAATTTGGAAATGATTGATTGAGAAAATTAATGTGCAAGTTAAGGAGGTGGTCAGTTTAGAAACATAAATTAAATTGAAATTGAACATAGGCACAAATAGCACATCAGTCAAGTAAAGAGAACCAAAAAAGACTATTGTGCCTGAGTAATGGGCAATCACATGATTACCATTAGGCAGTGTGATTGAGAGAGGTTTGATCCTCTTATAGTTTTGGTATATAGAAGGAGCGCAAGAGACATGATCTTTTGTTCTTGTTTCAAGAATCCATTTGATGGACTTGTGTATGTGCAAAGGTTTGAATTTACCTGAGTTGTTTTGGTCTAGAACAAGGACAAAATTTGATGCTGAACTGATTTGGTTTGTGCTGTGAATGGACTGACTCATTGATTTCTAAATCAAGCTTCTCAAGGCATCATGTTGGGCTGGTGTGAAAGCATATGTTGGATCCATTTGGTCTTCTTTGTATCATATCTTGATGGTATCATTTTGGTCTCCAACTTGTCATATGTTCCTGAATAACAATTGATGTTGTTTCCACTGGTTGAGTAGCTTGGGGGGAATCCATGCTTCTTGTAGTAAGTGTCTATGGTATGTCTCGTTCTTTGACAGAAGGTGCAAGTGTAGGATTTTCAAACAATATTTGCCTTTCTTGTTGGATCAATATTGAGAATACATTGTTAATAGCAGGCAGATGTTGCATCAACATTATTTGCAATCTGACTGAAGAGTATTGATCATTCAAGCCTCTTGGAAAGCAAATCACATATTCATTCTCTCTATAGTTCTTCATGATGGGGATTAGAGCATAATGACACTTTACTTCACACTCACAGGGCATAATAGGCATGTAGTTGTCTAGTTGTTGCCATAATGGCTTCATTTGGTAAAGAACTTGTCAATAGATGCACCACCTTGCTTGGCTGAATGCATTTCTCCAATCAGTTCTTAAATTATGAAAATATCCCCTTGGTGATACCTTTCCTTTAGGTCATCCCATATCTCTTTTGTACTGTTCATCCATATGACACTTTAAACTATAAATGACTGAATGGATTGAGTTAGCCACGAAACTACTAAGTTGTTACATCTGTTCTAAATAGCATACATTTGATCGTGAGGTAGTGGCAAAGAAAACAAACTAGATCATGTCCTCGAAATCTACCTTGTTTTTTAGGTAGGATTGAGTTGGTGGTAGGTGAAATTGTAACAAAGTTCCCTTTTTCAATCAGTTCCAAGACCCCGAGCCCTAAATCATATTTAAATTTACTTTCCCATGTAGTTTTATCTTTGTAGTTTCTTATCATATCACTCTAAAAAATAGCATGTACTTGTTAATTAAGACAATGCGAACTAATTTACTTCATTAGTGGTTATGCATAACTCATAAGTCGCATTTTTTTAAAATTGCCCCGAAATATAAATAACTTTATAATATTTAACAAGTTTTAAATAATATATCAAATATATCTCTTTATAATTACATTCTATGTTTATTACTCCCTATATATTCAAATATAAGTATTTCATTTCCTTCAGTGAAAGGAGATTTAATTTTAAAATATTAATATAATTTATACTAATATATAAAGCCAAAACATATTATAACTATTTATATTGTGTGATTTTCACTTGTCTATTTTGCCATTAAAATTAACTATTATTTACAAAAAATGAGGGTTAAAAAGTATATTACTCACACTTTGTGAGAGAAGTTAAAGGAACTAAAAATATTAAACCATTGGTGCATTTTTTTAACGACACTTTTTTCGTAATATTACAATTTAATTTCATATTTTTTTCAATATCAAAAAATAAGAATGCAGATCAATAACCGCATTTTCTTTAAATACCTAGTTTTTAATAAATGTGAGAATTAAAGTATTTATAGGATTTATAAGAGAGTTAATTAATTGTACAGAAGGGATATGTAAGAAGGTTAGAAGGGATATGTGAGAAGGTTAATGCAATAAGAATAAGAGTTAATTACATTGACACCCCTGAGTTTTAGTAAAATTATATAAATTACCCCTCACTTTTTTACACCTACACAAACCTCTTCTAGTTTTTTATATTTTAATTACACTGACCACCTCTGCATGAAAAATAAGTGTAATTTTTTAAACAAAAAATGTAATAAATACAATTAAGTTAAACAAAACATGGTATATTGTGAGGAAAATCCAGATAATATACAAATTAAAGTATTTTATTATTTTTGGTTACAAAATGCATCAACAATTCTAAAAAGTTATTGTTTAAATCGCTCTTATACTATATTGTAACGAACCAAAAATAATAAAGAGGTATCGACTCATATATTATTTGGACTTGTCTCCCCAATATATCATGTTTTGTTTAACTTAATTGCATTTATCACATTTTTTGTTCACAAAATTACACCTATTTCTTCTCATGCAGGGGTGGTCAGTGTAATGAAAGTATAAAAATGAGGGGTTTGTATAGGTGTAAAAAAATGAGGAGTGATTTTGTAATTTTATTAAAACTCAGGGGTGTCAGTATAATTTACTCTATGAGTAAAAGAGGAGGGTGAGAAGAGCACATATTCTATCCCATTATTTATAGTACTCCATGTGTCATTTACTTATGATCAGTTATAAAAAAGTATATTTAACTTAAAATTTAATTATTAAGTATTTTCCTTGACAAATTACAAATTCTTGATGTTGTGGACTTCTTAAGAGTTGGGATTTGCGAAGCCTAATGTAAGGCGCCAAATTAAGCGTGATATTTAAAGTGGATTGGTATTGGTTTTCCTGGTCCACTCATTTTTTTGATGTCCAAAACTTACTAATCAGTATATTAATATATCTTCTCTGTGCTCCTTTATTGCAAGTCCCATAGAAACCAAAGAAATGAGTTTTGCGATGCAATGCTCAAGCTACTCCTATTCTACTTCGCTCCTTCATTCTCATCCAATTCGCCCAACCCTTCTATCTTTTCACGGTAACTTCAATTCTCAACTCCCATCATCAATTAAATATTACAACACTGTTTTTGTCTAATTTATTTATTTTACAGCAAATTACCACTCTAAGAGATTCAATACTGCACCAAGGAATCATAGGGTAATAATTTCTGCTGCTTTTGATGACCGAAGCTCCGACCTCGATTCTGAGATTAAAAGGTCATCCTCATTCATCATTATTACTCCTAACAAATTAAAAAACTCAAAATGGTCTTAGTCGAATTAGTCCTTTTACTATTTTGTATGACCACTGATAGAGACTATTTTGACTTACATTCATAATGATTATTAGTTTGAATTTGTATTTTTCGACTGGAGGAAATTTTCAAGGACTAAAATGAATACTCATTCTTATTATTATTATTATATTATTACTATTATTATATATATGTCTGTCTTTTGGCTTCTACATTATGAAACACTTGAATTGAGAAGGACTAAATAATCATAGTTATTAGTCTCTCATTTACTCTATGTATCCGTGTACCGAATTCATCATCCTACATACCGGTTTCGTCATAAAGAAAGTCTCATAAAATTAATGTAAAAAGTGACAAACCACGTACTATACGGTAGCACGTACCAAGTAACTACGTAAATAATACATGCTCTCTGGTTATAATTATGATTGTTGTTTTAATTTCATGCAGAAGAAAAGTTGTGGAACATGTTTGCCTTGTGAAAGCAAAAGAGGACTTATCTGAAGAGGAAGAGAATGACATGCTAGATTATTTGTACACTACCCAATATCAAATGGGTGGTGTTGTTGCTACTTCACTAGGTATCTAACTTACTGCCTTTACTGCATAACTAGGTCTAGATACATATGCTGCACACAAATTACTTTCATTTGTCGTGTAATCGTGTCATACCGATGCTTCCTAGCTGTCAAGTCATCGTGAGCACCAAGTCTATAAGGTTACCGTAGCAAATCCCCTGCATTGCCCATGCACCACTTTAGTTATCTAGCATTTTCATTTTTATATGATGACCTTGTTGCTCCTGTAGGGCGTGTTTCTGGTCCAAATCCTGAGCACTATACGCATGCTATATATATGCGGTTCCAGGGGAAGGAAAACCTTGAAAAGTTCTATGAGAATCCTTTTTACTTGAAAGTTCTCAAGGAGCATGTAATGACTTACTGCCATGTATGCACCAACAAGTAAACACCGATTCTCTGTTCCTTTACTTTTCTAATTGTTGAGTGTAACCTTAGGGAGAACATTTTAACTTAGCCCTCAAGTGATTTCTGTCTCAGGGATTAATTAATGTGGATTACGAATCTGAGGTGGAAGATGACATGCTTTCTATATTTCGAAAAGGAGAGGTTAGATTGTTAGAAGTAACTTGTTTTCATCTTACGGATCTATAGATGTGCTGTTCATTTAGCATTGATGTCCTAATTGATATTTGACTGCAACCTACTTACCCACGAGCCTCAGATTCTATGTCTACTATAAAAAGGGCAGACAAAATTGAGTGAGAAATAGACATAAATTCATCTAGGTTCTGGGAATTAGTTTCTATGTACTCTAGATTCATCAACCTCTTTTCCTCCTGTCTCTTTCTGTATGCCCTGTTTCTTATTCTTAGATGTAGGATCATGTTACTTATTGTTCTGTCAGTAAAAAGAATCAACTTTTAACCACTTAGATGCAGGATCATGTTATTTATTTTCTATTTGAACTGTTTTTTCTATGTATTAAGCGGTAACGTGAGTAGCGTGTGACTTCTCAATGTTTCTAAACCCTGCAGTTTCTCCTGTTGTTGTTCCACTTCAATTTATCCTACTTCTCTCCCAAAACTCTATTATTTGGTTTCTGCCTATCATCTTCTGATGCATCATTCTAACAATAAATTTCTGGGGGTGGTTCAAATGAATGTCATGACAGGAGTTCAACTATGGAGTGGAGTTTGTGCTTCTGATATCATTTAATGAGGGTGCGTTGGATAACCTAGTGGAACATGCATTGGATTCTTTGGCATCATTGGTCTTGGGGTTTCCTTCTTTGATAGTCCAATTTACTCAAGGTATGTTTCCAGTTCTACCAACACCTTTTAGTTGTTGCCTTGTTATTTAAATTTTTAACTTGGTTTGTTGGCTCATCATTGGTTCAATTTTCTTTGAAAAGATTTGATCAAGAAATCCTTTTCACTGCATTGATTTTGTTAATGTATTATTACTGTTTGATTGCCAGGTTTGAATTTTAGCCCAAGCTCTAAGGAGTATACTCATGGAGTAGTAATACGGTTTCGATCAGGTGGTCTCAAATTCTCAATATCACGGTCTTTAGACCCTGTAATACCTGATTTTCTTGCCCTTGGTTATGTTGACTGGTATAATGCATAATGGCATGTTTTGCAGTTGAGGCATTCGAGATATTTATAGTCAGCAAAGAGTACAAAGATGTAAGGAACCTATTTTATTGTCCTTACACATTTAGATAACTAAACTTGGGTCATAAATTTCTATACATATTTTGGTCTAAACTCTAAAGTGGAACTGTTTTCTGACTCGAATGATTATGTATCACCAAATTTTGGTCATAACTTTCTGTACACCCTGTAACAGAACTTTTTATACAACTTCACCTTTGTGCCACATTTGAATGGGAGGTGATTCTAAATGTTTCTATTTTCAACAAACAGTGTAATTTAGAATTTTGGTTATCATGCTGTCATTTCTCGTGGTAAATGATGAACTTCTAATTTGATTACTGACACTGTAATTTTTACTTGAAAGCTTTTATTTTGATATATATATTTTTTACTTTGTGTGTGTCTGTTTGTGTAAATATAAACTTAATTTCCTTGAGTTAAATTATATATTCCAAAATTGAACCAATACCAATATTTGTTCCTATACCACGAGGATAACAAGCAGACGAGAAACTAAATTTTATTTTGATTTGGAAAACAGGTATGGCTGTATAAGTTCCAGCCTATTGTCCGGAAATCATTATCTGTTCATTTCTCTGTTGATCCTGTGGGAACTAAGATCATGTAGTGAGGATTATTTATGGTAAGTTTTTACTCTACTTAGTAGGCATATATCGTAATGAGTTACATATTTCTCATAATTTGTCAAATGATTGTAGGTTTTTAACAAGACACGCAGCTTGGTTTCTCTTTTTTAGGATCAAGGATGGAGGTTACTTCCTGCTTTAATTTACCTTTTTTTCTATGAACTATGAATCTAATATAAGTTTCCACTTCTTTCTGCAATATTCTGAAACTTAAATGCCTTAGGAAAGTTTATGTTGCTTATTTGTATACATGTATCATTGTATACGTGTATGTTCTATATGCTCAATATATATAATATTTGGACATACTATCTTATATTGCTTTAGTTAGGTGTTGCCATGTTATTGTTTTGAGTGCTATTTTAGTTATTTTACAAGGACTGTCTTTTAGCTATTGACTAAACTTAATAAAGTGTTCCTTTTTTGCAATAGACTACAAATCTATCTTTAACCTTGTTAAATTCTTATTACCTATAATTTTTTAATATTAACTTACCTGCAACTGAGTGAAGAATTAATGGAAAACCACCAGAAAGTGTTGATAAAATATATAACTTCATGAAAGATGATCATGTTTAGAAATTTTCAATTTTTTTTTCATACACAATTACCTTATCATGTTCCTTCCTTGTCCATATCTTAAGAAAAGATTCTTTTTGTGTACTTCTATCTAGAAGTTATTCAGATAGCTAACTAGGGCATTACACATATCATAGCATAGCCTTTTAAAGATGGTTGACTTTTGACAAATTAAAAGAACAAACTTCAATTATTAAGAAAATGTTTGCATATTTCATTATAGTACACCATTGAATCAAGTAAAGCTTCAGTATCTTTGGAAGAAAAGCATGAGTCTCCCAAATTGGTATCTATACTACATCTTTTATGAAAAACTAAAATATTTTACACAAGATGCCTTCAAAAACTTGCATGACTTGATAAACAATAGATTGCTAGATAGCTGATCAATTATGGAGTGGGTTTGGACCCCCTGGAACACCTCTTAGAGAAACTCCATAAATTGGTTGAACCTGATCTGTGTTTGGTCCTTGTTCTGTCTTTGTGTAGAAATGCTTTGAGATAGAGAACTTTTGAAAACTGCTGCTTCTTTCTGTTTTCTTGATTTCTTTACTCATCCATCTACTGGCCTCACAGCAACTTGAAAGCTGGCTAATTATGAGTATAATCATAAAGATCAGAAATAAGAGCCTTGAATTCTGAACTTCCATGAGTGTAGTTTTGTGAAAGATAGAAGATTCTAACCAATGCACTAACAAAGAGAAGGGTCTGAGTTTAGTTTATTCCCTTGTGCAGGAGGGCTTATTGTCCTTTAATATGAGGTCAGGGAAACTGTAACGTGCAGTCAAAACTAAGTTTATTTTAATGAAATGGCCAAACTACCCATTTGATTATATAATTGGACTTGTACTTAGACCATTGACTAAATTAGATGGGAAAATAGACTGAGGATTAAGAAATTGTCCTTGTTTTGGCACCAGTTCCAAGTATTAAGATATTCTGTTTCTATTCATCTTGTGGAATTTCACTCTGATGATTCAAATAGCTTTGAGAATAGATTGGAGAATACAATTACTAATGGTTCAAAATTGAGTCTAATATAAACTCCCCATTTTAACATTATGGGTTTTGTTAAACCCAACCACAAGTGCTGAGGAAAATGAGTTACAAAGGTAAGTTTGTATTAGGAAACTGATTCCACTACTTATCCTTATTCTCAATTCTAAAGGGTGGAGGTTAAATAAATAGTTTTTACCCAAGGAAGTAAGAGTCATCTTTCCTCCTTGTAGTTGTGGTGGAGGGGTGAACATGTTGTGTCTCAAAATGTGTATCACTGGTTGTGATTAGTCAGAAAAATATTTAATTATTAAATTTTTAACTTAAAGGTAAATATTTTCAACTAATTACAAGTTGTGACACATGAAGTAGCACACTTTGTGAGATAGCATATGTGCTCCCGCCCGCGGTGGAGTGCCACATAAAATACAGCTTGGGAGAGGGTTAGGCCATTGATTTTTTATTTTATTTTATAAACTGAGTCTATTATGAAGCTCATTTAGATGTTTGATAATTTAATTATGTGATAGTTATAGTCAGGACTTGAGTGTGGTTTCACATATACGATGTCCCCGGATCAGAATTATGAGTGGTACTGGTTCATATTTTGAGTCAGATTTGGTCTTTCATCATGTGTTCTAGCCTATTAATTAATCATAATCTGGTGTGCCAATTTCTGATGCCTTGGACAGGTTTCCTTAACCTCATGCTTAATAAACGCTGAAGTCATGTGTAGTATTATTACTAGATACAAATACAGCTTAATGACCGTCCTTGCTCCTGAGTTAATTCATTGTCTATGAGCACTAGTTAAGGAAACCAAGATAGAAACTGTGTTAGAAAATATTGTATTTAGATATAAAAGGCGGCCCAGTGCATGAGATTTTCACCGAGTGAGTTTCGAGGTGCAAAAAGTTGTTTCCATGATTTGAATATATGACCTTTACGTCAAAATAAAAATAGAAAATAAAACGTGGTTCACAGGGTAATGGTTGTGTTTCTATAGTTACTTTTTAACGTTTGTCTTTAGCACACTTGTTAGTTTGAACCATTATGAATTGATAAAGAATGAGTCTTCGTCGTTAATTCAAAGATAATTGGGATATTCGTTAATTCAAAGATAATTGGGATATTCGATTGATCACTGATTCCTATAACCCATTTTTTGATCCACATCTATCATTACTAAAAGGCACTCTTGCACTTATTTTTAAAACTTACCACACCATATTAGCATGTTCTTGTAAAGTTTCTGATGTCAAAATGCTTGTTAATTGCCAGCATCATAAGTATTTCGTGCAATTATCATAGGTAGTATTTAACAGGCAATAGTGAAGATGAATTTGGCGCCCATTCTAAATGATTGGACTTGTTATGGATAAAGATTGAATTTGCCGTGTAGGATAAAAATTGGGGTCATTTTCAATCATTTATTTTCTTTAGATGGGTATAAGTATAACTTAGGTAGTGACTCCTTAGAGTCAAACATATAATAAGGTTCCCCACGCGTATAAAATATTTTTTTTTCTAATGTCATGCATACACATCTTAATCTAAAAGGGGATAAAGTCATGCAGACACATCTTATAAGCTTAAGCACGCATCTAAAATTGATTGGTTGAATTTTTTTAGTAATACCAAAGGTATTCCTTTCCTCTATGAATGAACTAATCTTTCACAGGGTGGGTGACTAGTCATATTTTATAAGTATAGAAAAGTGTTCCAAGTGAGAAACTTAGTACTAGTAATGTTGGAAAAATAGTTTTCATTCATTCTATGCTGTTAAATATGTACATTTTAGGTTATTTAACAACAATTTTAGTCACCATCACCTCATTCAACGGTCTCATGTTCTAGGAGCAATGAAGAATCTAAACAATTTTTCCATGTTCAAACTTCAAAGTTGATGAGCTCATGTTTCTTCTTGCTTAACAAGAAAGCAAGCCACTAACTAGATCACATGGAATTAGCATAAAATGTTCAGCTTGGTTACTTTGCTCAGATTGCAAGGTTTGAAGTTTGAACAACCTAAATACTCAATAAATACAGGGGGCCAAATTTTCAATTTTTCTTCTTGTTAAATGATCGTAGAGAATGAAGTGCAGGAGATTGTGGATTCGAGTCCCACCATCAACATAAAATGGGAGTTATAAGGTGGTTTGATGGTAGGGTGAAGGAGGTTGAAGGTGGAGTCTCACCCACAACAAAATACTAACATACTAAGAACTAATTTTTTTTTAGAGTACATGACCCTTCCTTCAGCTTTTTAATTCTTGCACCCTTGAAAATTGTGTTTGGTTATGCTTATACTTATACCTATGGGAATCCCTTTGGGTGCCCCTCTTCCAGTAGCTTTCTAATTCTTGGCATCCTTGAAAATTGTGTTTGGTTATGCTTACATGTTATGTACATTGTACACGCCGCTTATTACATTTTGTAGAGTTTAGAATTGAACCCAAAATACTAGTCTTACAATTTACATTTTAAAATTTTATTATGTAATCTTGTCTATGTGTATGTTTTCCCGAAAACCTGGCAATGTTAGTGAGTTTTTTAACACATTTGAAACCTTACTAACGTGCAGGAAGGCAAGTTAGATTTGTACTTTTTCCAAAAAACACTCATAATCATACTTCGTATATGTAGGCATGGTTATTAATGTATTCTAACAAAATTTGGGATTCAAAACTACTATTTTGATTAAATTAAACTCTCAATGTTTTTATAAGATTATATATCATTTGTAAAACTAAAACAAATATAGTATTTAAAATTTGATAGAGCAGTCACTTGAGTATCATGTTCAAACAATTTCATGGCTATGTACAAAAAAGAAAACAAGTTCATGGCTCAGATCGATACACGATTGAGGAGTGTAATAACACCAAAGATCATGCTACATTAAGGGTAAAATTCTCTGTGCGGGAACTCATCTAATTGGTTCTAGGTCAAGTTTGGTATTGGTGATGACCGCCCCAATATAGATAGCCCCTAATTTTTATAGCTCAAGTAGAACGTGGTAACGACACTATATTAGGATATTGAAAATGAGGTAATTTTGTTACTATGTGAAAAAATGTTTAAGTAACGGGGTTGGAAAAACCTAAAATTTGACAATGCCAAATAAAATTCATTTTGCCCACCTACTTAAGTTTGAGTTTGGGGATTTTAAGGATCGTTTAGCTTAATAGTTTAGGACTTTTGGAGTCCAAATTTGGTTTTGTGAAGTTAGGGTAATATTAGGGTTTGTTTTGTGCGTGAGGCAGGTTGTATGAGTTGTAGGTTAAGGTTGAAGGTGGAAAAGAATGGAAGGGGAGAAGCGCCACAAGCATGGAAGCTTGATAAGCTATGGAGTTCGCCACAGGCAAGGATGCTTGATAAGAACAAGTATGGTGACCACAACCAACCTAGGTTTAGGAGAACTCTCAACTAAACAAAAACACAAAGGTTTAACTCAAATTCAACTTTTTTTTATTAATGAATAAACAAAATTATAAACAGACAGATTTGCCTTGCTGAAAAGATAAAGATAAGATCTAATTTAACAAATTGAAATTTGAAGATAAAATCAAAATTATAAATAGGCAGATTTGCCTTGCTGAAAAGATAAAGATAAGATCTAATTTAACAAATTGAAATTTGAAGATAAAATCCTAACTAACATAATCCTAACAAGCCTAATCTAATTTGATCTGATCAATTTCGGTTGGATTGAGTTGTTGACGATTTGAATTTGAATTAGCCTTGAAAATTCCTCTAATTAATTTGGCCGAATTAATCATAGAATTTCTTTGCTTGAGTGGACTTGATCATCTTCTCTTCATCCCTTAAGTATAGCCACAAGTTGGTTCTGAAATTGTTACATTGTTTTGTTACACCAATTCACCACTACTATGCCAAATTACAAGGAAATAAATAATTTCCCAATCCCAAAATACATCAAATTAAATACTAAAATACTTGAATGAAAAATAAACATAAATCCTAAGACTACATGAGAATTAAATTCTCATTTATTAATAACAATGCAAATAAAATAAATCAAACTATGCTATGAATTCTTCGCAAGAACATGACCTCCAAAAATCATAGGTCGCCCCCTTTGAGTTTGGGGATGAATTCGAGGTTGGAATTGGAAAGTATAAATTGGAATTCATCAAACGCAGATCATTTGTCCAATACTTGTTCTAACTTAATCAAAAAAATTGAATTCCACTTATGTAGATGTGTTGAACGTTTGATAGAGTGTTACCACTTGCCTTGCCCATAAAAAGTACTTACAAATATATTTGATTTGTTAATAAAATAACCTGAAATAATCATATACTAAATATATACATGAACTGCAAACCTTATTACTAAAGCTAATACAAAAAATCTGCCTACTTAATTAGATTAAAATTGTTAATGTGCAAGAGAGCTAACCTCATCCACTCACTAAATAGCTACCGATTGAATAATTCATGCCTCTTCCGGTTAGATTATAATAAGAACATACCAAGCTACCACATAATCCAGGTTGGAAAACGTAATAACCTCTTGTGCTGGGATATTTGAAATGTTATTGTATTGGTCTTACATTGTCTAGTATTGGAACAAAATAGAGTAATCAAAGTTATATATTAGATTCAAGCTCCTTGTTATACTATGCATTATATATAAGCACCAAATAGAAACATCCTCATGGGCAGGTGGGCTCATGAGTTTGCTAAGATTTGTAATACTTATTCTATAATAATATATTGATAACCGATCAATACTTCAAAGGATGTAGACACAATTGACCGAATCCCGTTAACAAATTGTCTTGTTTCTTCTCTTTTATTTATTCAATGTCTTTATTTGATTGCTTGTAGCAAATACTGCACAACAATTGCTTCCGCTGCACCAACATGTTGAAATTTGACCAAAATGCAAAATACTAAAAAGATCTATATATTACCGATGTTTTTAGCATAAGATTCCTATGTATTTTACCCTTCCAGTGTTACAAGCAACTTTAATACGACACAAATCTTCCTTGCGCTCGAGGAACTGAGGCTCAAGCCTCTCCTAAACTTTGTGAAATGCGCGCCAAACCAAAGGCATGGAAGGTCTACACAAAAGGGCATCCAACGTTGAAATAAAACATCATGTTCTAGCCTGTTTGAAAAATTGTTAGGAAATCTTAAAATGTGTCGGATAAAATTTGGAGTAACGCACCATCAAAACATTCATTGTACTCGAAGATATGGAATTTCTTTTGCGATAAACATAAATACATGTTTTTTTTTAATCAGCAAGGATGACAAGAGTCTAAATTGTTTCCTATGTGTTACACATTAATTGTCACATCTTCAGGACTAAAAAATGTTCGTGAAATGATGAACCCAACGCCCTGGAGTCCTAAAATCATTCCTTAACATTTCCCTCCATGCCACTGCAAAGTTACCTACGAATTCTAATGCCAGGAATGTCTTTCAAACCCATCTTTAGTGCAGTTTTTCGGAAGAGAGCAGGAGGCCTCTGTAAACCAATTGATTCGGAAAATCGGTTTGCCAGATCAGATACAGTGCTCTTCTCCCTCCCAATTTCCCTGATTGAGTTATAATAACCGAGCCAAGAATGATAAGCTGCTTCTTTGATATCACTATCAATCTTTGCCATTGAATCCTCAACCTGCAATTTTAAATAAACCATAGATAAGAGCTCTATGTATATTCAAAACAGTATGTTATAGCTAAACCATGCACAAAATAAATGTGGTATATCACTAAGCCACTTCTACTCTCTTTATCCACAAGTTACATAAGTGGAAGAGGATATAAATAAACTATTTACAGAGGGTAACATAGGGTATACATCAAATAGTGTATATACACCAATACATGAATGGGCAAGATGTGTACCTTAATATTTGTCTGTGGATCTATATCTGGAAAATTGAATTTCTCCAGAGGGAGGTCCTTGATCTCATGTAAAAAATACTCTTCCCATGGAGCAATCAACAATATGCCTTCCCCTTCTTTGCCTTCTCGTCCTGTTCTTCCAAGACGATGTATATATTGTTCACGGTCAATAGGCATCCCTACCTGGAACCCACACAATATCCAATTATTAAAAAGTGAAATAGAGGTATAAACTATACACAAAAAAAGCGGTCCGGTGCACAAGACTTTCACTTGGTGGAGGTTTGGAGAGGAAAAATAAATGTATGCAAACTTAACCCTACATGAAGATATTGTTTCTTCCAGGATTTGAACCTGTAACCTTCACATTATAAGGCAACAATCTTTCCTGTTGCGACAAGGCCCACCCTCTAAAAGTGTAAAATTAAACAGCTAAAAATATTAAACTAGCCTAATTAGAGGGAAACTAAGTGGTTCACAATTAAATTAATGGCTACCTTTGTAAGTATTTTAAAAATAAAAAATTCATTCTTACTTTATAATTTCGTAAGAAAAATCCTTGAAAAAAGAAACTCAACAAATCTAATAAAAAACTGAGAATTTCCAGGGAACACATCCCAACTACAAAAAATGATTTCAAACACATCAAACGATACATACTTGTATGACTAAAGTAACATCAGGATAATGCATTCCACGTGATGAAACATCAGATGATACAAGAATCAGTTGTTTGGATTCCTTGAACTCGTCTGATATGCGAGTCCGATAGCTCTGAGGTTTTCGAGAATGTATCTCCCTAACATTCATTTTCATCTCCCGGAGAAGTTTATGCGTGAGTGATGTCACCATCCCAGTTATACAGAAAACAATAACCTGTAAAAATCTACCAGTCAAAACCATAAATTATATGACATATCTATTCAAAATTTCAAACTCTGAAACAGCGAATGTATCAACCTTATAATCAGGTGTTTGCATGATATGCTCCTTCAGAATGTGGTACACTAGTTGAAAATGTGATTCATGTGGAGCAATAAGGTAAGATTGCTTTACCTGTGAAAACAAATCAAAATAGGCGTTAATGCCTATAAATGGGTAATTTTGATAATCATTAAAAGAATCTCAGTTTAAAAGAAATACATGAGAATAATAGTATAATTGAACAAAAAATATGCAGTGTAACGATTTAGAAGAGTTGAGAGAAGATGACATCTACTCTTTGCAGTTCTTAGAGTACGACAACAGTTAATGTACTTGCCTTCAGAGGAGTTTCCACACAACCCATCCCAACTGTATCAACATATGTGTGTTCTCTTCTCAAAACAAGCTGAGATACACGACGGACCTGCATATTTGTAAAACATCACTTACATTGTCGACTGAATACTAAAGGTCTAAAGCAACATAAACATGCGCATAAAAACCTGAGGTTAAAAATTAACTATAAAAAACCTAACCTAACCTCCTTCGGCATGGTTGCAGAAAACAACAAGGATTGCCTTTGACGGGGCAAACAATCAACAATTTTTTCTATATCCTTCCGAAACCCCAGGTCCAGTAAATGATCAGCTTCATCTAGTACAAGCATCTGCAAGCCCATTAATCGCAAGGATATTCCAGATTTGTTCTCAATATGATCTAGCAACCTACCAGGAGTAGCAACAAGTATCTGCAAAATTTAAAATACATACAAAAACCATAAGGCTTCACATCAAAATTTTACAGAACATGATCAGAAACATATTTTCCTCCCTCTACCCACCAAAAAAACACTAGTTCTACACTTGGGTCTTGGTGTAGGCATACACTATGTAAAACAAGAATTTTAGCTATAACAACCTGGCATGGATCTGACTCAAGGCGCTTTTGGTCGAGTTTAAATCGTACACCTCCTACTAGAGTTTGTACCCCAATGCCATCATGATATTTGAGCAAGACCTTTGCTTCCGCAGCAATTTGACTCGCAAGCTCTCTAGTAGAGCAGAGGATAAGAACAAGTATTGGAGGCACACGTGGAGATGTTTTGCTACTCATAGCTTTCAGAACTGTTTCAATAGCAGGAAGCTGTTTGCACTCAATATAAGTGATATAAAAAAACAAAATATGATGCAGTATGTTAAAAAGAAAATAGAAGAATTAGGGTGTACCAAAAATGCTGCACTTTTTCCAGTGCCAGTTTTAGCTTTGACCAAAACATCCTTACCTGCATTGCAACAGAATTAAAAATATCAAAATAAAACGTAATACTCATGCTCGTATTAGACAAACAGGAGAAACTTAACAATAAGCAATCTTCTAGAGAAACTGTACCCCCAAAACTTAAGAAGCAAATTGAGATGGAGAATTATGGTGCAATAACTTTTAAAGTAAACACATTTGTACGATTGACAAGCAACAACAACAACCAAGCCTTAGCCCACTAGGTGGGGTCAGTTATTTGTAAGATTAACAAGCAGTAAAAATAATTATACTAATAAAATGATGACAAAGAAAATTGGATTGCAGCATTAGTGATAAAAAAATCCCAATCGAAAGAAATAGGGAACATACCTTCAAGGCAAATAGGAAGGCTAGCTTCTTGTACCTGGGTCATATGAATATAAGAAGCCGAAGAAAGTGCCTTTACTGTCAATGGTGATATACCGCACTCATCGAATCTATGAAAACAAAACATTGAAATTACGAATTTCAACACTATAGTTGCACAAAAATAAGAAATCATATCATGTACATCCATCTATCCCTTTATTACCACCATTCCACATTCTATAAATTAACATCAACTTAAATGGAACAAGGTTATCATGCCATCTTTTAGATATTCGATGATGGAATGAAGCTCCTGTTGGCCAGATAATCTACACAAGTGTTCCCCTCGCCTAGGTATGCAAACTATTTAAACAATTTAAATGGAACCTAATATCATTTCTATTCTATTTCACTTCATTCCAACAATTTCCATAATCCAAATGAAGCCTCAATTTATGAACAACACATTAACCAATTTCCATGATACCAAACCAAAAAAACACTTATAGTAAGGAGGAGTACCTTTTCTGAGTCAAGACGGTTTCTTCTTCATGCTTTCGCTCTTCACTCTGTTCTAATTTCCTTTTGTTAAGTTCATACTTAATCAACTCAACCTTCTCCTTAAAATCACTCTCTTCATCATATGACTTTGGTATCACTCTCCTCTCCCTCTTCACATCATATTTCCCCAAAGCAGCACTACTTCCCATCTTCTTCAAATCCCTCTCACTTTCTTCACCTTCACTCTCAATCTCGCTATCTGTATCGGTATCGGTATCATTTCTCCAAAATCTCTTCTTCGCACCTGGCACAACTCTCTTACTCCTCACATCCCTAACCACCGAAAAACCCCTAGTCTGCCTATAATTACCACTCGAATTCAACGAATTCATCGAATTTATGGAATTCGAGTTCGAACCTTCCTGAATCAGTTTCCTCAAATCCACCGGCGATGAAATAGAACCGTGGCGCGTACTACTCACACCTCGCAGAGGAGGAGGCGTGACCGTAGACAGTGAATTCACCGGACCGTCATCGTTATTCCAGAGATCTTCAGCACCTTCCTTCATGAATCGATCAGCAAGAGCCTTGACATGGTCGTGAGGGGACATAGGGCCGTGAGTGGGGGCAGCGGCGGAGGAAGAAAGGTGGTGAGGCGGCGATTGCGGTGGTGAGAGATTGGATCGAACGTGAGAACGAATACGAGCTTCGTAAAGCTGTTTCTCTTGGTCGAGGAGTCTTCGTTCTTTGTCTCGGGCACGTTTTTCGTGCATTCGCTTCCATTTCCATTTGGTTACTCCGCCGGGGAAAGTGCGTGGTCCTCCACCCATGTTTCGGATGAGGGTGAAGGAGAATAGAAGGTTCTGGAATGTTCTACGCCGTTGTGAAATTATGATTGACGACCACATAGCTCAGCAGAGTGAAAAGGAGCAACAAACAAGGGTTTACGGTTTAAAGGAGGAGTGAGGGTTTATGCATTCTATAAACTAGATAGATAAACCGGAAATAAAATTACAAAATGGTTACCCTGTACTAATATCTGAATTTTAGTGAAATTAATAAATTATCTCTCGTTTTTCTACATCTATACAAATCTCTTGTAGTTTTTAAACTTTTATTATATTGACCACCACTGCATAAGAAATAAGTGTAATCTTTTAAACAAGAAATGTGATTAATGCAATTAAGTTAAACAAAACATGATATAATGTGGAAACACATCCAAATAATATATGGGTCAATATTTCTTTATTATTTTTGGTTCGTTACACTATATTATAACAGCGACTTAAACAATATTTCTTTAGAATTATTGATGCATTTTGTAACAAAAAATAATACAGATACATTGATTTGTATATTATTTAGACTTGTCTACACAATATATTATGTTTTGTTTAACTTAATTGCATTTATCACATTTTTTGTTTAAAGGATTACACTTATTTCTTATACAGGGGTGGTCAGTGTAATCAAAGTATAAAAAACTATGGGAGGTTTGTAGGTGTAGAAAAGTGAAGGATGATTTGTGTAATTTCACTAAAACTCATGGGTGTCAGTGTAATTTACTCTATTATTTATCTTAATAATTGAATATTACATTTGTTTTAATATACTTTTTTTTGGTATTGTGAAAGGTATCATTTATACTTTCTCTTCCAATAAAGATCGCTCACAGGAATCAAATTATTGACATTTTGGTCATCCGATCTAACATGGCCTTACATTACTAGCCAACATTTTATTGGTATTTGTTCTAATATATGATATGATATATAATTATTTAATAAGAAAGACTTGGATAGAAATGTATGTAGAGACAACCAATACAATTATGATAACATATTAAAAAATTAATTTTAATTAAAATTGAAACACACTTGTCTACGACTATAACATGTCTTCTACTTAAGTTTTTATTTTATCTAATTAGTTTTACAGCCGTAAATTACTATCTTATCATTGTAACATCTATATATTTTCATTATAAAGATTTATACATACTCAATACATAATTCATAATTTATTTATATTATATTTATTTAAGAATTAATAATAATTTAAAAATAAACTTATAATGATAATATATCAAACTCTTACCATTTCCCTCATTATATATATTTTTTTGTCTGATATCTTATTGGTAATTGGTTGAGCTATATGATTGTACTTTCTCCATTCTATTTTAATATTTTTTTATTTTTAAAATGTAATAATATTTTATTTCTACTAGGATATGTTCATAAATTTTCCATTCATCAAAAAACTAGGTTTTATATAAAAAAACGAACATTTTTATAACTCTTTTATTTCTCTATTTTATTCCCTCATTTATCATTCTCACTGCTCTAATGGAATCAAATTTCTGATGACTAGAAATAAATTTGGACGATAATTTAGTATATCCTCCATTTCAAAAGTAACATAAAATAACAAAAAGTATATAACCTTCATGAAAACCCAACAATATTGTGAGGAAAAGGTAAAATTGACAAATACTAAAATAATAGAGGATTAAATTGATATTTTTATTGATGGATCAAATAAAAACCTAAAAGTAAAATAAATTGATAAAAAGTACTTTAGCCTTCAAAATATGAGACATTTATACCCCTTCAAATGAGACATTTGGTTATTCACATTAACAACATAGAGTAAGAATGATTTATTGCATGTCTTTATAGTAGAGAACCCTATCCGTGACAATATAACCTTCATTACAATATAAGACTATCAAAATTCAACGACATCTTCCATGTTATTTAGACTGGATTAGAATAATGATGGGCCACTCTGCATTTTATGAGCTTTTGCTTTGTTACATCCCTTGGAACATTGAACCATGTTGTGAATTTATTTTGACACCAAGATGATGATAATGATTCTTTATAAGAAAAGTTGTACTTAGGACGATTTGTAGATTATTTTAGATCTCTCGATCTAGTAGGATGGAAGTCTTAACTTAAGAAGGATAAAGTATAGAAATAATATTTCTATGTCCTAGATAAAAGTACAATCTTGCATAGGTTTTGGGTGCAAAAGTAAATCTAATCACCAAATTGACATCTAAGACACACATACATATATTAAAAAACAAAATTGTGTTTAGATAGATGAATAGAATTTTAGGGTACAAGTTGTTTATAATTTCAATTAAAATAGACATGAAATTTGAGGGACAAAACAATCTATGTGTACTTTTTAACCATCATGTTGCCACATGATACTCTATATCATTGTGTTGTAGCACCCTTTTACGTCCGTGGTTGCCATTGTTCAGTTGGCGACAACGATGTTGTCATGTTAATTGATGGTGGTAACAATTAGATGGTCAGGGTGACAAAATTAAGGAATTGAGCAAAAGAATTAAGTTCGAATTTAACCCACAATAAAATACTAACATATTAACATTTACTTATAAAAAAGTAACAAGTGGTAGTGGGAATAGTAGTAATGATAGTAGTGGTCATCAAGGTGATGGTAGGAATGGTAATTATTGGAGAGATCATGATACTTATGGTAGTCAAGTGTGATGGTCGCAGTTGGGGACTTAGGATAATACAACCGTAGATGGGATAGTATAATTTTATAACCAAAAAAACTTAGTTATGAAAACATTTTATTGTCATTTGAAATTTAAGGTGAAGCAATTCTAAAAATGGATAAAAAAATTTCAACTTAAATGTTATTAAAACTTTATTTTGATTAAGAAACTAACAATGACCCAACAGACGTTACTATTTTTATTTTATTTTATATAGGCATCGAGAGGGACACATTACTTAAATGTGTTTGGAATCACTCTCCTGTTAGCACCAGTCATTTTCTCATCCCTGATGCCACTACTGTAGCTTCATGTGCACTTGTTTCCCTGTTTTCTTTGTTTTATTCTGATGTTACTTAAAAGTGATTTAACATATCCCCAACCATATTTCATACACCTCCCATTCCCACTAACTCACTAAGTAGTAGTCTCGTGCACCAGACCGCTTTTTTTATTATTACTAAAGCCTTAGCGTTCAATGTGTCTTGGGTTGACAATTCCTTTGATGTCATATAACTAACTAAGTTTCAATTTTATATGCACATCAAATAATAACATTGAAGATATGAACAACTCCAGTCATATCCAATGCTTAGAAAAATACAACAAAATCATTACCAGGGATCCAAAACATAAATCTCTAACTGCAGACATTCAATACTATTTCCCTCTACAAGTTTCAATAAACATTTAATGGATCCATATAGGTTCCCTTCAATCTGTTCAACACTTGGAACGGCTCCTAGCAGCATTTCGTCTCGCACAGCATCCAACAAAGTATATAATACACTGCCATACCACAAAACAAAGATAAGTTGAATTAAGGCATTGAACAATGCAAATCTTGAAAATGTTATACATGATCTAAGGGCCTTATTCTAAGACTAAGTATTTACCATATTATGCTAGTAAAATTTCTATTGTTTCTTGAAACACAAAATGAAACATGTCCCCTATTGTAGTAATCTGACAAATAAAGCAAGAATGTCTTACCAAGATAACAAATAAAACAACATTGAATATTGCAGCCACTCTCCACTCGGTTTTCATGTATTTTGCAACGCCAGCCCTGGAAATAACATTGAGGAAAACACAATGATGATGTGAGAAATTAAACATCTAGAGAACGAGAGAACATGGAGTATCGGCTGGAGATGCTTACTTGCAAGAATCACAATCATAGCATTTTGTAGCCCGAGAATTTTTGTACCGCTTGCAGTCAATGTTGGAGCTAACTGGATGAAAGGTCAAATCATAGTAGGATGCATTTACAGCAGGATATCCACATCTGAGTTGCATAAAATCCCAGGATATAAGACATAAGTAATGAGCGCTATTTTTTAATCTAAAAAACAAATTACACGCAAAGTTACTGTTATAAACAATGAAATCCATGGTAGAGAATATAACAAAACCTACTGGGATGGTGGTCGGCAGCAGCCAGCCTCAATCGGGGTCAGTTTAGCTGATTTATATTGTGTAAGAGTCTGCATGAAATGGAGTTCGGAAAGAGCATAAATCACAATTTTTTGCGAAGATAACAAATAATTCAATTCAGTGATGCATAGGCTGCTAACCTTGTATTTTTTGGATAGGTTATTGCAGTGTTCAGCTTTGACAAGACAACCCCTCAGTCTCTCCCAGTTACGAGAATTATTTAACTAAAACAGCACGAAGAATATCAAACCAATCCAGCTCAAGTGCTATTGCGCATCATAAGTTCTCTATGTTGATAAAAAAACCTTACCTCTTTGATAAACCAAGAGCTATAATCTTGAAGTTGGTATTCCTTGTACCTAACCAGACAAAAACGCTATCATTCATCAAGCCAAAGCTGTTGTAGCTATGCCACGTTGTATTGTTGTCAAGAACTGAAGTAAGAAAAGAGCATAAATAAACTTATACATAAATCTCCCGGAAAACAAAATGAAAAAACTAATTCATATACGGATCATTCATTCCTCTTATAGGAAACTATTATATGTAGTGTGATCCATTACATATAATATCAATTGGCATAACCACGTCAAATATGAAGGACCACAATAGTGTCTAGAAAAATAAAATGCTTAAAACCTTACCTCAAGCCTTTCACCGTATGACCTAATCCATTGTTAGTCACAATGAATCTGACACAATGACAAAAAATTACAAATAAGTCAATTGATTGGATGATCAAAACAATAGTAATTAATATGGTAACCCTTTTTATCTAGCATGTTGCCGTTGACATTAAAACAAAATTTCTAGATTAAGAAAAGTGTAATACATATATTTTCTTCAGTAGTTTGAAACTTAATGGAAAAATCATAATACATGCATTTATTTTCATGCTCATTATGGCTTCAGGTTCTGAGCACATTTCTCCCTTGCATTTTAGTAAATAACTTAGGACATCAGTTTCGATAGAATGTGATGAAATCTCATAGACTTCCAAAACAGGGCACATTGAATATGAATACTTATTTTAGAATGTAACTTATGTTATTGAGAGGAACAAGCCAACTAGGATATCAACTCAAATTGAAATTAAAATATCTGATACAACTCATCATGTGGAAACTTGAACATCAGTTTTTTAACTTGTCATAGTACCTGTTACTATGTATTTCAGTTATAATATCAAAATACATTATACATATAATTGGTTGTCCGAACTTTACAGGTTTACACTAGTTTCCTACTAATTTGAAATTAGTAACTGCAAATGGTACTGAACTCAGATAAATTATAAAATAGTAAGTACCCGTTGCGGAAAAAGAGGACTCGTTTTGAATATAGGTAATATGGACCACCCATATAAACCATAGTTGGCTTAAATGATGAACAGGCCAATTAGCAAAGAAATGTCAAAATACAAATATACTAAGACATGTTATTGTTGCAGAAGAGCCATTGCAAAATTTGTCACAAAGCTATAAATTCTGAGCTAGACTCTCGCAGACTTCTTTTGTAACAATACTCACAAATCCCATAGCAAAGACTAACTTGTAACAAAAAAATAGAAGAAATCAATAAAATTGTCAAATGTCAATGGATTTGCGTACTTACACCATTACCGTGAAGACCAATATCCCAACCAAGACGATGAACAACATGATCAGATACTACAAGTGCAAGGTCAAGGAGGACATCCAAATTATTTTATGTTAAATTGTTCCGGGTTTGGATTAAAAGAGAAAAATGAAAGGTGGCACAACTATATATCTCTGTAACCATCTTAAATATTTAGCCAATAAGGATACAATCCATAACAGTATGGAGCTGTTCTTCAATGCACCTAAAAAACCAACTATGGATCTGTACAACATAAAAAAAAGAAGAGAAAACTCATTGAAGAATACACAATAGCAGAAAAGATTCAAAGAAAAGAAACGAAGGGTCCAAAGTCATAAAAATGCAACATGGATGCCATACATTAAGAAAATAACTGCTCCGAGGCTTATTAAAGGAACTGTGAGAGACTTTCTGCAGCCGTCATGCTGAGTGCTAATCCATACTCCAAATATTATCACAGCAATGGCTAAAAGCTGCACAAGCAGAACATGAAAAGAGCATCAACAACATTAATAACAACAACCAAACATTTCCCTACTACATAGAGCGAACGAACGACATCATAATATTCTATTGTAAATTATGTTTCTAGACAAACCATTTAATTAACATTATCACGTTGTTGAATCCTGTAATAGAAATTCGATAAAGTTTTACTTTAATCGTCAATTGCCAAACATAGCCCTCCACTTTTTTTAGACTTGGAGTTCGTCTATGTAACAGTTTGCAACAAAGCACAACACAGACAGAAACGGAAAGAACATTAACAAACAAAATAAAGAATACATATTTTGAATCATGGTGCCAATATTTTCACCCTTTTACACACACACAAAAACTAGCTTCATTTTTTCCATAAACTTGAAGTACACAAAAGCTGGGTATGCAAAGCCGAAGCTTAATTTTTTTCCAAAAAGCTTAAGCTAGCTACTAAAAGCTGAAGCTTGGAGCAAGTTTAAGTGAAAACAGAAACTGGGTTTGCAAGAACACCAGCATATATAACTTCAACACAAGACAGAAAACGCAGAACATAACGAAAGAGGAAGAACAAAATGGAACAAACCCAAAAAATAATTGATTCATTTTTAGTTTTGAAATTCATAAACATGCATTCCACACATCAAAGACATGATTGGCAAAGATTTGAACTTGAAAGCATAAAGTATCAAGCTTTGAAGAAATTGAAAGATAATAAAAGATTCAATGAAAATGAAGACATTAATTACCATTGTAAGAAAGTTGATCCATCTTGTAACAAAGGTGCTAGTTCCTACTCCCATTTCCTCACACTTTTCCCTGTTAGAACAGCAACAGAGAGAGAATTCGAGATGTCAGAAACAAATTCTGAGCTTTAATGTTTATTTATGAGAAAAAAATGATATTTTGTTTTCATTAGATAAATCATAAATGCGTTTGTCCTTTCAGAAACCAACCTTTTGATTGGTAAGACTTTGGGTTCATAATAATTGATTGATTAAATAGAATATTATTTATATTTTAACCTAAATTTAACATACCAAAAAATATAGTTTTTTTCCTAGATATTTTAAATAGGCTATAAAATTTAATTTTAATCTTATTAAATATTGCTTCTTAAATGATAGTGTTAAGTGATAGTGTTAATCTTATTTAATAAAAGGAATAAAAATACTAATAAATGATGCATAGAAAATATAAAGTACCTTATAAGACTATAAAAAACTTTTACATAATGTCTTGTAATAAGGATTAGATAAGGTATTAAAAAAATAGATTTCTTGTTAACAATACCATAATGACACTTTTAAAAATATAAAACAAACAAGTTAATATTCTAGACATTTTAAATATACCATTGGCCAATGCAAAAATACTTATTTTGCCTTCTTAAATAATGATAGAAGAGTACTACATTTTAAATATATCATTGTCAAATGCAATATTACTTATTCTGCCCTTTAAAATAATTTATTAATGATTAACCTCCCTTAAAAACTTATTATGTTTTTTTGTTTTTAAAGTTACCTTTTCAATTTCTAAGTCCTTGAATCATTAGTTTAATTTTTAATATTGGTTAAGTCACAAAAGTTATATAAAAAATTTATTTAATTATATTATACTTCTCTAAGTTGATATTGAAATTATAAACCAACAATGTGTTAGTCTAATGATATAGGATCTCGTTAGATTTCAGAGTAATTAAGAAGTCAAAATTTCGATTTTTGTGAGAGACACTTATTAGGAAGACAGTCATACATTCAAAAGAGATTAGTTTATACCCAAAATGGTGAGAGGATACCATCTACAAAAAATGTTAAGTTTATAATTTTTTTAAAGAATAAATTTCATTTGATTTAAAAATCATAAAAGAAAAATATAAAGTTAATCTATTGTTTATATTTAATTTTTACATGAAATAATTGTTGATGGTAAAAAATTGTAATGAAAATTGCTTTCTGCCCGTTTAAGTTAATTGTTTTTCTCTCATTCACTTTGTTTCTTAAAGTTAGATGTTTGTTTCTTAATTTTTTGTCTCAATTTTCTAATATTATTATAAGAAGTCGCACATTTTCTAATATTTAAATATAAGATCAGTGTCAAAGTTATATATTGTTTTCAAGTTTCTTGTTATATTTTGCAATGTGAATATTAACTTTTGTCCATAAAATAAAAAATACAGAAATTACAACTTCAAAAATAATATAAATGACATTTTGGTCCTTTCATAACTTTATAAAGTCAAATAATTATTTTTATTCATTTATAAGTATAATGGTAATTTTTTGGTTTTATACAGTCACGATTTTTTTAATCATAGAATAGTACTCTAGTTATTTTTAAAGCCTACTGTAATTTTTTTATTCTTACAAGAGATTTATTATGGAAAAAATAATTGTATTGAAAAAGATGAAATTTTTACTGTTTCAGAACCAATTTTAATCTTTGAACGGTTATTTATTTCCAAAGGTTTATTCTAAATTTAAATAGTGGTTTCAAATTTAAATTAAAAACTTAAAGAGTCATTTCAGTGTTTTTACTTTAGAAATTAATGGGTGGTTCTGAAAATTAATTTAGCAATTTATAATTGATTTTTGGATAATGGTTATTGTTAAAAGATTACTATAAAAAGGTACCAAAAGTCTAAAAATATTGAAGAAAATTGTCCTGACTAGAAAAGGCCAAAAAGACATATTCTCTTTAATAATGCATAAATAATATATATTTTTTTATTTTTCTAAAGTTATTCTTTATGGGTTTTTTTCCTACTTTTTATTAAAATAATAACAAAGAAATATTTTTATTATAATAATTATTATGACACTATAAAGTAACTAAAAATGATGTTTTATACTATAATTAATCTATGGAATTTGAATAGTTGGATCTTGACCGTGTTGTCTCTTTCTTTCTACTTAAAGTGAAAATTCTATCTAAATATCTTTTGTATTGATTCTATTCTTTTAAAAATAATAATAATCAACTTTTTTTTTACCAAACCAATTTAATGGAATTTCTATTCTCTAGTTATGACTCGTGTTTATCATGGGCAATTTGGGTCATGCACATGGGGCCTGTCCGCTCACACTTTTTTGAGCGGGCATGGCATGAAAAATGTGACTACTGTCCTAAAATGTCCGTTCAACATACCCTTTTCGACACGGGCGGGTAGGGCGGCCCACATGCATCAATGAATACTACAATAATTTTTTTGATAGGTCAAGTATGATAAGAGTAATTCATGTTCTCACCATTCGAGTACAATGTAGCAATTTTCCAAAATATAATATCTTACCAATTAGCTGTATGTTATGTTTATGCAAAACAAGGTGTTATATTTTGTGTTTTGAATATTACTGTCACATTGTGCATTCATGTAATTTCAAATATGATAACATGAATATTCCAATGTTTCAGTAGTGAAACAAAAAAATAAGAGACAATTTGTAATATTTTGTAATGTTCTATGTACTAGATCATTTTTTATTTTTTTATTTAGGGCGACCCACAAGCCCGCTATGCCCATGTTTAGGCGGGTATGACATGATATTTCATGCCCTATTTAAAAACAGGCATGCTCAAGCCCGCCCTGAAAAATAAGCATTGTGTGGGCATGGGCAGAGCGACCTTATTGCCAACGTTACTCATGTTGTCTCTAACTTCTCTCAAAATATAATGAATGTCTAAACCAACATCATATATTCGCTATTAATTCAATTTAAAATTAATAATCTATATTTTTATTAAACAAATTTAATGGTGCTTTTATAGTCTAGTTATGGTTCGCATCATCTCTAACTTCTCTGAAAATTGGAGAATGTATGTGACCAACCGTGTTTTTGTGGTATTAGTTCCATTAAAGTGAAATAATATAGTATAAATATTTCCAAATTAATAAAAATAAAGTCAACCAAATGAATCAATATTTTCAAATCAATGAAAAATCAAATCAAATAATTCAAAATTAATCACTTTTAAATTCATAACTATATAGTCTAGATTTCTCTATTGCACCTAGGGGTATGTTGCGGTTACCAATTACCGTTTTTTGCACCGAAGCCATATTATAGAAAATTTCCCAGTTAATCGATTAACTCATAAAAAACAGCAAGTTGCAGAATGACTTATTGGGGGGAGGGGAGGGGTTGAATAGGTGTTGCGGTTACCAATTACCGTTTTTTGCACCGAAGCCATATTCTAGAAAATTCTCCAGTTAATCGATTAACTCATAAAAAACAGCAAGTTGCAGAATGACTTATTGCACAGCCACTCACCGATATTCAGAAACAAATAAAGCATATATTTTGAACATAATTAAACTCAATATAGCAAATTTACAGTATCCAAAATATCAGCTAAAAATAGGCAATATTACAACTTGAAAAGTAAAGAGATTAAGGATAGAAAAATCCTGCAACAAGGAATTTTATCCTGGTTCGTTTGCGGGTCCACTTGCAAACTACATCCAGGCCCCCTTCTGATCTCGGGAGATTTTCTTCACTAATATTGAAACGAATGTATTGTTACATGCAAACTTCCAATACAAAAACTTAGACGCTCCCTTCTTGAATCTAAGAAACCATTTTCTTGGTTTGACTCCCCTAATCGCCTAAGAAAACCTTTCTTACGATCTAGCCCCAGCCAAGAAAACGTTCTAAACTCAAGACCTCTAAGTCTTGGTGAAGAATCACTAAATCTCTTAGGTGGTAAGACACCAAGAGACGACTTCCCTTATTACAACACAAAAACAATACAAAAATAGAGTATTATTAAGCACAATGTAGCTCAAAATATTACAATTGAAACTCAACTAAAAACCTATACAAAACTCACAAGTTAGCAGGAATATGTATGAGTTCATTAATGTGCAGAAACAGAGAATTTCTACCCTAAATTTCTTCTAAAAAATTGCAAGAATCATGCAAGAAAAGATAGCAAAGTTTAACACATTAATCACATGCAACTGGATGACAATTAAACCCTAAGCATGATACTATCTCTCACCATCTCACAATGTATTTTAGTCTGCCTATATGACACAATTGAGCACGAAAAATATGCAACTAGCAAATCTAAAAATGAATGATATGATGTGTGGTGCATGACCTAAAAACACAGTTTATATAGAAAACCTTTTTGAGACCTAATTAATCGATTAAGTTCCTTTTTAATCGATTAACAAGTTGTTGAGAATAATTGTTTTCAGGTTTTCAGTTATCTGTTAAAACCAAATTCATGTTAATCGATTGACACCTTCCTTAATCGATTAACTGACATATTTTTCAGCTAAATGATTAAATGGTAAACTACCTATATGTTATGCTTATCAACTATACTTGTTTTACCAATATATTATGCCTAAGATGCACAAGTAACATGTATGATTAATGCATGAACATATAATAATCTAGATGGCATGTCTCATATAAATGAATTGATTATTTTTAAGGCTTGTTAGAATTGCATTTAGGTTTACCTAACCTAGACTCAATATCTAAGGCACACATCTAAGACTCTACAAATGACTCTTGTAAGGAACCTAGCCTAGACATGAAACCCTTGAGTCCACGACATGTTGATTTGTTGAGTCATCTTCAAACTTTCACTAAATCCTTGTTTTCATCAAAACATAAGCAATCTAATAGTGCTACACTTTGACACTTTGCACTTTCAATCTCCCCCTTTTTGATTTTTTTATGATGACAAACTCCACACCAAATCTTGTTTTGTTGCATAGCTTGATGATGGTTATAGAATGCATGGTTGTTAATTTCAAAGTTAAAGCGCATAGCTAGACAACGGAAGCTGAATATTATTTACAACCTGCAAATTCACATAAAAAAAACAAAGCAATCTTTCTCCCCCTTTTGACATTATCAAAAAGATAAACGAATCAATCTCGTCAAAAATAAGAAGAGTTATATAATGAAATCAAAATTATAATCAATCAATTAATTTTGGGAATTCAATTAATTAACCAGTTGAAAGAAGCTTGAACAAGCGCACACATTGACAAATACTTAATCAATTAAGAGTGTAGGTTAATCGATTAAATTGATAAAATATAGTAAATGAACAAATTTAATGGGATGGAAGGTTAAACAATAACTAATTAAGAATGGAATGATCAAGCATGAATATCATAGTACGTAAACAACAGGCTCAATCAAACAAAATAGATGCAGATAACCAATCATGGTCAAGTACCATTAAACGTAAATTCATACTATATATGACATAGATACGCATATGATATAAGCAATGTAATAAAAAACCAGTACTGATTAAAGTTCAATATCATGCATATCAAGTGATAAAAGTTCAGCAAGAGTAGATATAAACTATTACAACCCAATAAAAGCAAAGATAAAATATGTCTCAAGAGTACAAAGCAACAAAATCCTTAAAATTACCCAATAGAATAACTAAACCAAAGGCAACCTAGGGTCTAAGGTCTTCTAATCTAAGGATGTGGAGGAAGGTCTATGTCATCACGAACTGTCACACTACTATCTCCCTGCATGAGGACTCTCAACTTCTCAAATTCTGCACAAAACCTATCATTCTATGCTTCAATAATGTTTTGAACAAAGCTCCTCATAAACTAATAGTGGTTATCAATGTAGGCGACCTGACGTTCCTCAAATTGCTCCAAGTTTGTATTGTAAGAATCCTTCAAGGACTGAAAATGTAAATCCATTATATTATTCAGCCTTTGCTCCATTGCATCCTCTTGGTATTGCCAAGTATTCCCATACTTGTAAATACCCATCTTGTGGATCAAACTTTCACCAACCAGGTGATCTTTATCAGAAGACTCCATGATGATGGTGTCAGACACATTAATATGCAGATAATTGGTGATCCTCTAAATGAATATACTATACGGTAGCAGCTTGGATTGTGACGTTGACACACTATACATGACCTTAAGGATTTCCTCAAGCCAATTAATCACAACATTTTCCTTAACATCGTACATGAACATCAAATCATTCACAGTGGGTTGTGCATGATTTGTGTTCCTCTGAACCAAAATGTACGCTATCAGATAGTGCAATAGTCTATTTTCCACAGATAATGATCCAAATTTTGTTAATTCTCCTTGGATATACAGATGGAGACCTCTCAAACATGATTTGTAAACGTCAGCAACATCGAATGAATTCTTGACCCAGTCACAATTACCAATGGTAGAATCATTGGTGGACAAACCTCCCACATTCATGAAAATTTCCTCACTCAGCTCAAATAATTTTCCAGAAACCATAGACCAATACTTGTCATCCTTGTATCTAAAGTTGACATAAAATTATCTAAGCAAAGCAGGGTAAGTATTTCCCTTTAATTCCAGAAAGGTGATAGCTCCTTGAGCTTGCATGCCTTGTAGAAATTCAAAAAAATTTCCGCCATCCAGGTTAAATCGGCATACCTGATGTAAGTTGGTTTCCTACCCTGAAATTTGACAACCAAGTCTCCTGTAGTATGAGAGATTAGTAAGGGTCTCCACGGTCCTGCCTCACATTTGGATTCGAAGATGTAGCAATAGGAGTCCTTCGTGTGCATTGAGCAGTTGTCTTAATCCTTTTTGAATGACCTCTTTCCATTTTGATTGCAAAACCAAGAGATTTGAGAGGTGAATAAGGATATTTGGGGGGAACCTAACCTTAGGGTTTGGAATTGGGAAAGTGGGTTTCCTTGAAAAATTTGAGAAGCAATGGGATGACATGAAGTGCAATGTGGGTAGAGGGTGAGGTTTAATCTTCTTTTAGGCTAAGAATTCAGATTATGTTGTTGCCTATGAGATTTAGAGAGAAAAGGGGATAGAGATAATTTGAAAAAAATGGTAAAAACGCTTATGGTTCTACTTTATCTACTACCGTTAATCGATTAAGAGCTGTACTTAATCGATTAATCATAGTTAAAATTCTAGATTTTCAGAAAAATATGCTCATGTAATCGATTAAATTTCATAAATATTTAAGTGTTGGCTACTGGAACTCATTCTAATCGATTAAGACTCATCGTTAATCGATTAATAGTCATCAGATTTGTAGAATCAAGAGGGTTTTTGAGTTTTAGAAGCATACAAAGGTTTCTAACATATATCAAACAATTTTATGCAAACACACATACATATAGAGCATATTATACTAGATCATGAATCATAATAGGAATAGAATGCATTCAACAATTATTCATTTTGAAGCATATTAGACATTTAACATGTGAAACACATAATAAAGAGTTAGACGATTTTAATCAAGATATTTTTCATCAAGGATTCCAAGTTCTCTTCGAAGAACATAGAAAGTATCTCGTGAGAGGGGCTTGGTGAAAATATCAGCTAATTGCTTAGTAGTTTCAACAAATTCAAGCACACAATCGCCTTTTGAACATGATCACGCAAGAAGTGATGTCTAATTTCTATATGCTTGGTTCTCGAATGCAAAACGAGATTCTTGGATAGGTTTATGGCACTTGTATTATCACATTTAATGGGGATATTTTCTAAATTAAGACCAAAGTCCTTAAGTTGTTGCTTCATCCATAGGATTTGAGCACAACACACACTGGCGACAATGTATTCCGCTTCGGCGATGGACAAAGCAACACAAGCTTGCTTTTTACTGTGCCATGCAATTAAGGAAATGTCTAGTAAGTGATAAGTCACACTAGTGCTCTTCTGATCCAGCTTACATCCAGCAAATTCGGAATCAGAATACCCTACCAAGGATAATGATGCATCCCTAGGATACCATAATCCCATATTTATTGTTCCTTTTGAATATCCCATGATACATTTAACAAAACTATAATGCGAATCTTTAAGTAATGCTTGAAATCTAGCACACATGCAAACAATAAACATAATATCGGGGCAGCTCACAGTCAAATATAGTAATGAGCCGATTATCCCTTGATACTTGGTTACCTTAAAAGCTTTTCCCTTTTCGTCTTTGTCTAGATAGCAAGCGGACACCATAGGTGTAGAAGCTTCTTTACATTTTTCCATGTCGAACTTTTTGAGTAACTCCTTGTAGTACTTCAATTGATGAATGAAGATGACACTTTCCATTTGTTTAATTTGAAGCCCAAGGAAGAAAGTCAGCTCACCCATCATCAACATCTGAAATTCTCCCTGCATCATCTCAGAAAATTCTGTACAAAGAATGTCGTTAGTAGATCCGAAAATTATATCATCAATGTATATTTGAACTAATAATACATGATCATCTAATCTGCGGATAAAGAGGGTAGTATCAAGCATATCCTTCACAAACCCTTTTTCCAAAAGGAAAGAACTTAATATGTCATACCAAGTTCTAGGAGCCTGTTTCAGGCCATAGAGAGCCTTCTTGGGCTTATATACATGGTTCAGATATTTAAAAATTTCAAAGCTGGGAGGTTGATCAACATACACCTCATGTTGAATGTAGCCATTCATAAAGGCGCTCTTAACATCCATTTGAAAGATCTTAAAGTTCATAATCGATGCAAAGGATAGAAGCATCCTAATGGCCTATAATCTGGCTATAGGAGCATATGTCTCATCATAATCGATGCATTCCTCTTGGTTGTAGCCTTTGGCCACTAAGCGTGCCTTATTTCTAATGATCAAGCCAGATTCATCTAGTTTGTTTCAACAGACCCATCTAATATTATTCACTGGATGTTCTTTTGGCTTAGGGACCAAGTCCCATATATTATTACGCTCGAACTGGTTTAGATTTTCTTGCATAGCTATACCCCAGCGCACATCCTCAATGGCCTCATCGATGGTCTTTGGCTCGATTAGAGAGACGAAAGCAACAAAGTTACAAAAATTACGTAAAGAACTACGGGTTACCACCCCCGTAGAGATATTACCTATAACTTTGTGAAGTGGACTATCTTTCTTAGTCTTCCACGTGATTAACAAACCCTGATGCTCATCTTGGACAATTTGCTCTACTTCTTCTTCTTTGTCCTGGTCCATGTCCTTAGAGAATGCTTCTTCTAAAGCACCCGCAACATCATCATAAAATACCTTTCTCTTCTCTTTTGGAGAAGATTCATCAAAATGAACATGTACAGACTCTTCTACTTGCATGGAATATTTATTAAACACTCGATAAGCTTTACTATGCAATGAATATCCTAAAAATATACCCTCATCCACTTTTGAGTCAAATTTTCTTTGCGCCCTCTTTCCATTATTTAAAATAAGCATTTACATCTGAAAGCATGAAAATAAGCAATATTAGGTTTTCGGCCTTTTAATATTTCATAAGGAGTTTTCAAACAAGTAGGCCTCAAGAGTATACGATTTATCACATAGCAAGGAGTATGCAATGTATCAAACCAAAAGTACTTAGGAACCTTACTTTCGTTTAGCATGGTTCTAGCAAGCTCCTATAGAACTCGATTCTTCCTCTCAACAAATCCATTTTTTGAGGGGTACGAGGAGCCAAGAACTGATATATGATACCATGTTAATTACAAAATTTATCAAACTGGTGTTTTTTAAACTCGCCACCATGATAGGATCGAATGAATGCAATTTTAAGATTTGTTTGGCAGGGTTTTTGAAAGATTTGAATGCATCACTCTTAGAAGATAAAAATAGTGTCCATGTTAATATAGAGAAATCATCAACAATTATTAAAGCATAGAAACTACCACCAAAACTCATTATTTGAGAAGGTCCAAACAAGTCCATATGGAGAAGCTCCAGAGGTCTTGTTGTGGATATTACATTCTTTTTACCAAAAGAGTTTTTAACTTGTTTACATTTTTGACAGGTATCACAAGTTTCCTGAATTTTAAAATCAAGTTTTGGTAGACCATCAACCAAATTATGTTTAGATAGTTTATCTAGATGTTTTACATGAATATGAGCGACACGCCTATGCCAAAGCCATATATCATTTTCTTTAGAAACAAAACATTTTAAAAATAATGTCGTGAAATCTTCTAGGTTAACCATATAGATGCTAACAATGCGACGTTCAAAATTTTTGACCTTATTAGATAAATTGTCACGAATTATGCAACACTCAGGGTCGAAAGATACACGATTACCTTTGTTGCAGAGTTGATTGATACTCAATAGGTTGTTCTCCAGGCCTTCAACGTATAGTACATTATCGATCACTGCCTGATTTGAGTTTCTAATTTCTAGGTACCAAGTATCATTCCTTTGTTGTTGTCTCCATACGTGACAAACCCTTTTTCTTTCAATGGTAGATCTATGAATTTTGATCTATCTCCCGTCATATGCCTCGAGCATCCACTATCAAGATACCAATGCTTCCCATGTGCTCGTACACATACCTACAAAATCGATCGCTTGCCTTTTTCAGGTACCCAATTTATATTAGGTCCTTTTCTGTTAGTAACCAGTGAGTTATCTCCTTTTTCATCCAGGCATATACACCACTAGGTATACCATACTTCCTATATAGAAAGAGTAGGAAGTGTGGCCATGTGTGCCATAATAGAAACATGTAGGAGCTTTCTTATTATAAAACTTTTTATTAGGTCAAGTTACAGGTTTTTTATATGGTCTTTTCCTACATATAGGGGGAATATATCCTAATCTAGTTTGACTAAGTATAGGGTCTAATTGATTTTGACTCTCTATGAGTTTTGCAAGTTTTTCATTAAGTTTCAAATTCTCAATTTTCAAAGTCTCGCAAGACTCACATAAAGTTGATTGACATAAATTATCTTTTGAGTAGTTGCATGTACTACAGGAAAATATTAGATCTAAAGTTTCATTCTCAAGTTTCAGCTCATCTAATTCTTTATGTAATAAAACTATTTTATGTTCATTTAGAAGGATTACTCGTTTTCTATCAGAACTAATCCTAGCTATTTTTTTTAATTCTTCATGCAATTTGACATAAGCATTATATAAGTCCTCATAAGGAGGTGAATCATCATAAGAAGAAGATGAGTTTTTAGAGTATACCTCATTGTTTACCTTCTTTGAATTTGAGTCGCAAGCTTCATTTGTTCTGGTCATTAGGCAAAGTTTTGAGGTCTCCTCTTCATCTGAGGTGCTTGATGTCGTATCCTCCTCTAGTACGTCCCATACAATGTAGGTCTTCTTTGACTTCAAGTCCCGAGGAGTGCTCTTCTCCGAATCAACTTTCGTGGCAAGTGAAGCACTTTTTGTTACATTTGCCTTTTCTAGTTGACTCACGCGCTTCTTTCTTCTAAAAACGTTTAAAGCTCATTTCTTTAAGAATTTCCCGAATTTTTGTATGAGAAGACTCAATGTTTCATCATATATATCTGAATCAAATTCAACATCTTCTTTCTCTTCAATAGATTGAGACGTTGTTGCTTTAAGAGATGTAACGCCCCGAAAAATACTTCTAAAAAACATTGCAAAAAAATGGGTAAATTTTTTTTTTGAATTGGTGATAAAAATTGTTTCCTTTTCAAACCTTCCTTTTCCGGGACATCACTTTAAGTAACTCGAATACAGAAAATCAAATTATCGTTATCGACTGATAACTTAACCTGACTCATAATTTCCTGAATAACACCATGCATATAATCGGTTAAGTCATAATTAGTTCATACAAACTAGATCAACAAAGGCGGAAACTACCTCGCCACTAACATATACAAATTCAAAAAGAAACACAACCCCCCAAACAAAAACAAAAATGGGGCATCGACGGGCCCACAAGCCGACTCAAAAGATTCCAGGAATGCTGGACCCCTCACTCGGTTCCTCCTCATCCTCCGAGTCAGACACGAGGTTGATCACCTCTACCGAGCTCTCTACATTTACGAGCTCAACGACCTCGTCCTCGTCCTCCTCTTCTTCCACTTCATTATGCCATAACCCAACGGCATAATTCGGAGGCGATGACAATCTCAAAACCGGAGTCTTCTTACAGGGACCTCCTCCAAGAACTCGGCTCCTCTGGGCTCTACTGGAGGACGGAGCATCCAAACAATATGACCACGTCCGATGACCGTGGGAGGGAGCAGCGCCACCACTCCTGACTGGCGGGTATCGAAGTCCATCCTCTGGAGTCCTCAGCCTCCTTGGCGGCAAGGTGAAGGAAGTATCAATGTAGGTGTCGGATTGAGGGATCATCATCGATGACCCGTTGCACACCATGTGCAACAACACACTGCATGATGTGTATGTATATCTGTGCCCGTCACTAGTCCATTGTCTCATCGGGGACATCGTGAAGTGATAACCTCGAACGTGATTGTTGTTGTTGGACATCTGCATAGCGAATAAACACAAACAAGGACAATACAACAGAGAGAGTAAGACATCTAATGAACATAAATTCATTGACGGCGTGGACTTACTCAGAATATCCCACTCAGACATAAAATATATTTTAGCATGTGATTCATCATTTATCATTGACATCATGAAGTAATACATAACTTACCATTTATTTCGACATTACTAATATATCAAATAATATAATCAACATTTTACTCATAACCATATCACATGCATAAACGTAGGAATACACAATGCTTGTAGCTCACATGTGGGAATTCACTTCCACAATAATAATGTATGCATGATATGTCATGATTATCCACCTTACACCAATATCCATCCAACATCCTAATCGGAAATAATCGAGAGTACAGGTCCCATACCAAGCCTCTTTGTACGCACCCAAAATAACATATCCTCGCAAGGAGTAAAAATAGATCGATTGGTTCCCTCAGGAACAGTCCTACCCAAACCTAGGTCGTACAAATGCTTTCTGGGCATCCCTCTCATCGATCTCGAATGCAATCCAGGAGTTGTCAGAGATTTTCTAGTTTGGCCTGTGAGAACTGTCCGATCCAACAGGGTACCTCCCCAGGAATACAAGGGACTCGTCTCACCCAGACTCTCCCTCAAGACATTGTTGGCAAATCACCGTCCAATCAGTGCTGTCCCTACTTACATCATGGTGCTCTAAGTCGTCCCGTCATTTCCTCTCCACTACTTCATGGTCACAATTAAATGCATTCCTAGTCAGAGTCAAATGCAATGTAGTAATCATACACATGATCAGCCCATCCTTAAGCCATCTCCCGACAAGGAATGCTTCTCGTGGGACCCGATAGTACGTCAACCGTACATGCTCAAGGTAACATCTCAATCACTACAACCCATCACCGAATAATCCTGGACGGTCACATGACCAAGCCTCTTACGGTCGGTCGATCGTTGTTCAGTGATGTCATGTATCCTTACTAGGGTACCCCCCTAGTTCACGTCCTCAAGTCGGATACTTGCCCAACACGGCATAAACATAGACAATACTTTCACACTTTTGTGGAGTCATGCTTCTCATCTAAGCCATGATCTCATTCCACAACTTTTATATCACAACACACCCTACCCGGGTTCATCAAATTGTTCACAACATCACCTTATTTCAATCTTTCAACATTGTCCCTCGCCAAAGCATGGACTAGTCGCCCAAGCAACAATTCATTTTTAAATCTTAAATAAACTGAAACCTTCCTCGCCCAGGCGAAGGTACTATCGCCCAAGCGAGGCCTCTTCTCGCTCAAGTGAGACATTCCTCGCCCAAGCGAGAGAGTTCCAAAAAACTCATTAAAATCCTGGGCTTTCTCGCCCAAGCGAGGCCCTTCCTCGCCCAAACGAGATTCTGTCGCCCAGGCGAGGAAATTCCAGAACCAAAACTTCCCCTCGCCCAGTCCTCGCCCAAGCGAGACTGTGCTCACCCAGGCGAGAGTTTCTCGCCCAAGCGACAGGGACTTGGACAAAATGCCAATTTTTCCCTTTTCGACAACCGC
>NC_032014.1:13211925-13258878 GCF_001865875.1 Lupinus angustifolius | reverse complement strand
TCACCATTTTCGGTTTTGAGGAGAAAATGAGTTAGAAAGCGTTTTAGAAAATTTCAACGGTTGAATATGTTCTCGACATGCTCATGAACAACATACTTAAATTTCATCAACATCCATTGGTTGAATGTTGAGAGATCAAGGATTGAAGATGGAAGAAGCAAATGAGAGATGAGAGAAAAAATGAAGAGATGATTTACCTTCTCTTTGAAAATGCAAGATTGTGAGAGTGAAGTGTAAAGTGTGAGGGTTTAAGGAGGGAAGGGAAATCAAATTTCCCTCTAGGCAATCATCAAAAATCTCCTAGGGTGGCCAATGATGAGCTCATGAGATATTTGAGAAAGTGATGTGAGGTTTGCTTTATGGAAAAGCAAATTTCGCATCCCAACGCGAAATGAGCACTTCGCGGAAACATGCGATAAACATGCCCGAGTATTATCGGCCAATACTCGATCGAGTATTATAAATCGCACGATTTTAATATCTGATTAGAATTTCGGATTTCGGCATTCCGAGTGAAAAATATTTAGAAAATATGTATGGGTGTACTCAGGGTCTATATTGACTCGAAATGAAATTACGAAGCCAATGGCGCAATCGGAATTCAATTATGAATTACGGAACTCAAAAACCACTTTTTGAGCCGTACCGGGTGAGATTCGACCCCGACAGCGGTCCGAAATCGACTGTCTCCGAAAATCATAAACATTTACCACCAAATTGGAAATAGAATTAAAAGACTAAAACTCAACTACAGTTTCGTCTAATTCTTTACCGAAAATTCCCATAAATTCATTTTCGAAAATATAATTAATAACAATATTAATAAAATCTTATAATTCAAAATCGTAAAATTTGCGGTGTTACAAGAGATATGTCTTTCTTTTTGCAATATGATTCCTCATGCATCGTCAAGCGCCCCAAGTTCCATTTCGTGCTCTTGAAGCTTTCCAAATAATGTTGCTAGAGGCATGGAGTCAAGATCCTTGGATTCCATGATAGTTGTAACTTTAGGTTGCCATCTCTTGTCAAGACAACGCAAAATTCTATTAGTTAGTTCTTCTTTGGTAAAAAAATTATCTTGAGCAACTAAATGGTTTACTATATGTGTGAATCGCTTTTGCATGTTGCCGATAGATTCACTCGGCAACATACGAAATAACTCGTACTCATGTGTCAGGGCATTCATCCTGGCACGCTTGACTTCGCTAGTGCCTTCCTGAATCACTTATAAAGTGTTCCACATTTCCTTGGCACTTTGACACTGCGAAACCCAAAAGAATTCATCATATGATAGGACCAATGTGATGATGTTTTTAGAAGGTAGGTTGTATTGAACCTTTTTATGTTCATCATCGGTCCATAAACTTTTAGGATTTTGTTTTGGTTCATCGTCCACTAGATGCATTGGGACGAAAGGCCCATTGACTATGGATTCCCAAATATCTGAGTCAATGGCTTCAATGAATATCTTCATCTAGACTTTCCAATAGGCGTATCCTTCACCACTGAATACGGGAGGGCAGTTAATAGATGTGCCATCACCGCCAAAGGGGTTGGTGGAACCCATTTGTTTTCCCTTAAGGATCACGTGTATGTGATTGAGCTAGCACGTCGTACTAGCTCTGGTACCACTTGTTAGGTATTAGTGGAAAGAACACACCTAGAGGGGGGGAGGTTGAATAGGTGTTGCAGTTACCAATTACTGTTTTTTGCACCGAAGCCCTATTCTGGAAAAAGCCCCAGTTAATCGATTAATACCCTGCCTTAATCGATTAACTCATAGAAAATAGTAAGTTACGGAATGGCTTATTGCACAGTCACTCACCGATATTTAGAAACAGATAAAGCAAATATATTTGAACATAATTAAACTCAATATAGCAAATTTACAGTATCCAAAATATCAACTAAAAATAGGCAATATTACAACTTGAAACGTAAAGAGATTAGGGATAGAAAAAGTCTGCAAGAAGGAATTTTATCCTGGTTTGTTTGCGGGTCCACTTTCAAACTACATCCAGGCCTCCCCTTCTGATCTCGAAAGATTTTCTTCACTAATATTGAAACGAATGTATTGTTACAGGCAAACTTCTAATACAAAAACTTAGATGCTCCCTTCTTGAATCCAAGAATCCACTTTCTTGGTTGGACTCACCTAATCGCCTAAGAAAACCTTTCTTACGATCTAGCCCCTGCCAAGAAAATGTTCTAAACTCAAGACCTCTAAGACACCAAGAGACGACTTCCCTTATTACAACACAAAAATAGTACAAAAAAGAGTATTATTAAGCATAATATAGCTCAAAATTTTACAATTGAAACTCAGCTAAAAACCCTATACAAAACTCACAAGTTAGCATGAATATGTATGAGTTCATTAATGTGCAGAAACAGAGAATTTCTACCCTAAAATTCTTATAAAGAAATGCAAGAATCATGCAAGAAAAGATAGCAAAGTTTAACATATTAATCACATGCAACACCTCAAATATGACTCACAAAACACAAGATGGAGATTTATGACTCACAAAACACACATCTACATCTAGCAACTATGTTTGTGAAATTGAGTTTTAATACAACACCTCAAATATACTTATCGTCAATTTCTTAGTCATATTACTAACTTATTAAAATAACTCTATATCTAGTAACTACAATAATGAGATAAATATATATGAACTGTTAACACACCTTTATGTCTAGCAACTTGTTAACAAATTTGGTAGTAATTTAATTGTTCTCAATTAGCCCTATGTCTAGTAACCAAGAAAACAAAATGCGCGACTAATTGATGTAAATCTATTTCTATCAATTATATCAACATCACAAATTGTTAAACTCAAAATTACACAAATTGATAAACTCAAAATTACACAAATTGATAAACTCAAAATTATAAAGAAGATTTCTCCATGTTGTACAATGACTCATATCTCTAGATAACAACAATACAAGTTATATGCTTGAGCCGATGTAAAGGGTTGGGTTAGAAGACTATATTATTATGTTATGTAAACCTAATGTAATATTGAGAAGAATAGTGAAACGCAAATCCTAATTCTCTAATACATAGTGGTAGCCTTCCAAATTCGAGGTGAGGAAGTTCGATGGAACTAGTAATTTCATATTGTGGCAAATGAGGGTTAAAGATGTGGTGGCTCAACAAGGTCTATCAAATGTGCTACGTGAGAATAAACCAGATGGTATAGAGCAATTGGATTGGGAAGATTTGAAGGAGAAGGCTGCGGAAACCATACGGCTCTGTCTATCAGATGAGATGATGTATCATGATATAGATTTGACGTCACCAATAGAGGTATAGAAGACATTAGAGAAGCGGTTCATGTCCAAGTCTCTAACAAATAAGCTATATTCGAAACAGAGACTCTATGGCCTGAAGATGTAGGAGAATGCTGATTTGCAACAACATCTCAACAATTTAAATCAAGTGATCAATAACTTGCAGAAACTTGACGTGAAGGTTGATGATGAGGATAAAACAATACTATTACTGTGTTCTTTGCCAAATTCCTATGAACACATGGTGACAATATTGACGTTTGAGAAAGACTCAATCAAATTGGATGACATCCATCTGCACTTATGTCCCACACTCAAAAAAGACAGAATGTAGGGGAAGGGTCTCATGCTGATGGTCTGTATGTGAAATGGAGTCAAGCATGTAGGAGGAGACAAGGCAGATGAGATTCTACCAAAGGGAAAGAACAAATTCCAGGGGCAGAATACCAGTAGAGTGCTTGAAGTGCAAACAGACTGGACATTCCAAAAAAGATTGTCCCAATGATATCAAGCTTGTGTTACATTCATTCCTAACAAATGAGTATTTAGCTACTCATGTCCATACAATGTAAGAAAAATATGGATAATACAAAACTTATGGGATGGTAGAACTACTTACAAATGAGAATAGATTAACTCCTATAATGCTTACGTTAGTTTCTATGATCTAAGTGAGATAAACTCTCTAAACCTTACAAAAGGAAGTATTAAAATTTGAATGTTTAAAGTGTGCGCTTTTGGCTCGAGTTGGAGGTATTTAAATAGTGTTTGCATGCTAGCGGTGCGCTGAGCACAACCTCTAGATGGCTAAGTGTGACCTTTTAGTACATCAACCTGCGCTGGGCGCAACTTTCACGTTGGGCGCACCACCCATTGTGCTAAGCGCAATTATATGTGTTGAGTGTATGAGTTATAAAAGCTAAACTTCTAATTCTTTTAATTTTTGTGCTCATCTCAGAAGTTCTATGGAGTGTGGTTCTTCGTCCGCTAGGCGTAGCTCTCGTGTTGAACGTGAAGCTTAGATGTTGTTTGATCCGCTCAACATGATCCTTGCGTTGATCATAACCAAGTTTTATCCAGAAACTTAGTTTTTTCGACCATTCCTCTAGATTAAGCCTGCAAAATACTTCAAAGATGATATGTGACCATTTGAACAAACTTTAATCATGTATTAGTATAATTTCATCCATTTGAGTTGATTAAGTGTTAAAGTATCGTAAAAAGAATATATATAGATAAAATATGATTGTTCGTTAAACTATGATTGTAGAAATATACATTGAGGTAGTTGTCGAGGCTTTCTAAGAAAGCTGAATGATTTAGTTGGACTAAGTATTGAGTAAGATGATTATTGGTAATTTTTAGTATTGCTAACCGACAAATTAGTTAATTAAATTACCAAATTGAGTTGCCGCTAAAGGAAGGTAGACTCTTAGATGGAGAAGTCGTCAAATAGAGTTAGACTTTGGTAAGACAAAAAGAATCAATATATTCAATAAGATAAAGAGTTTTGCATAGATTTTCTAATGATCATGATATTCGTCTATTTTAATCAAAGTAAAAATTAATGCCAAATACTTAACATATATTCACTATACCCTAATTGAACTTACTGGAAGTTTTAATAATAATTTATAACGTAATAATAGTCGTTTAATGATTTTGGGATGCAGACAAAAATTTATTGAACATCATTAGCAAATTCATATGTCTTATTCTATTATGTTTATTTTCTATCCTGTGTTCCAACGCTGCACAGTTTGCACCAATATTATCAATCAAACATTTTCTTTTTTTAATATATGCACCCCTCGGTTTACGCCATGAAAGGAACCCTCTAAGGACACGACACTTGATGGTTGGTGCACTATATAGACATAGATACGGACAAAAAGTTTAGTCTAACTTGTAGTCAAGGACTCACATATTACAACGTTAATGCATGCAAAAAGCTCTTACTTTTATGTTCCCACCCCTCCATTTTTGTCCTAAGGCGTGGCTGTGCAAAATATTGAAAGTTGAAAAACTGTCTTGGATTATATCTGACTTCAACATTTGAACACTCAGACTTGAAAGTTTTTTTTTGGTTATTGATAGTTTTTCAAAAATGATACATGCAATTTAAGAAGTTAAAAATCTCATATGTCTTATTAAGGCTAATTAATATGAATGCTTATACTATCTCACGACGTATGTTTTTTTATAAGATATTTTTGGATTTTAGTTTTGTCTTTTTATAAGACCATTTTAAAGTTCTAACAAAGAAATTGATTTTGTTACCTAAATTCATTAATTGATTGGAAAGAAAGAGTTATTAATTAATTGAGTAAAATGTTATTTCAACTATCACTTTTACAAGGAGGTTTAGGTAATATTCCATCTTCCGAAAATTGATTTTATTTTATCTATTATCCTAAAAAGGTGTGTAACTTCATGTAATTAGTTAAGAAATATATTTAAATTAAAAATATTTTTAACCAATTATAAGAAGTGTCACATAAAGCAATATATTTTTTGGAATATAAGATGTGTACCAAGACATGCTTCAACTTGATAAAACCCAACAATGTACATCTTTCCAAAGAGGAATTAAGAAAAAGATTTGTATATCAAAGATTAGATTATAGTGGAAAACAAGAAATTATGGGCAACTAGCATTATATGTAAAGAAAGCTATCTCAGGATCATATCATAGAACATCATCCAATGAAAAATTGCTTTTAAGCATTAATTATTCTATTGATGAAGTTAATCAACATTCATCATGCGAAGACTTCAGCTTATAGTGCAACCCATTCGTCTAATGAGCTCCTTTTTAATAGCAAAAGAATTATTTGAATAGTCAACCACATCATCTAGATAAAACTTTGTATAGTGAGTATATAACTCAAGAATTCACATTGATGAATATTGTTGATATTTTTAGTACGGCAAGTGAACCATATTGTTCAAGTAACAAAACCGGTAAATACCGGGATATCATCATCAGAGAGTAATTCAAATCTATACTATTTTCTGAAGTAGTAAATTGAGTAAATATATACAAAGTTGAGGAATAATATTGTTCATTGGTTTAGGTTATCAAAAAACGGTTAATTTAAAATGGTTTTCTAAACCAAAATAAAAATGGTTGGGATTGACTTTCATCATTCCTCCTCTTTGTAATCTTTAGATTCAATTCAATAAAACTTGCGAAGTTATTGATCTTGATGCAACATTTTCATCGAATCATCTGTATCGATTCATTGATTACAAAATCCTTAGATAGTTGCTCAAATACCAATTCCTTGAATATTTAATCAATTATCCAGCATTAAACCCAAAGTAAAAACAATTCATACATCATTGTCCATTCCTAGATCAATGATGAATCAAGAAAGATTATCCATATTCGATTCTAGGTTTAACTTTCCACTTAAACTTAGATCGAAGATCAAGAAACTAGAAATTAAGAAGAATCAAGAATTAAGCACATAATAAGCTTTCCAAAATCAAACAACAAAATATATTTTCGAATTGAATCTAAGAATACAAGAGTTAGAAGATTACATTTCAATCCCAACACGGAGAGAATTAGCTACTCATCCTAGGCATTACAACACTAGAATGATGTAAAATACAAGCTAATCTAGATCTAAAGTCGTTTCCATGACTCCTTTCCTTTTCCTCCCGTGTTTCTCTCCCTAGAAAGTATGAAGAAAGTGCCTTGAAACTGATTGGAACCCCCATGTTCTGTCCTATAATCGCCTATATCTGATTCAACATTTTAATCCTTCGCTGAAGCTACAGATTCTTGTTTGAGAGAGCATGATAGTTGTGTGCCTCATTTGAGCGAGGTGCTCTTGCTTGGGTGAGAGACACACATGGATTTTTGCTTTCAAAAGTTGGAATTGTCGCTTGAGCGGCAATTTCTCGCTTGGGCGAGCAGACAATTTGATGCTTGGGCGAGCCTGTGGCTTGGGCTAGAGATGCAGAGCTCCTTTTAGGCATATTCCTTCAATTTCTATCTTTTCTAATCTTCATTCTCCTACAATTGACACAAAAACATGTAAGGTCCTTAAACAAGATTGATCACACTAGATTCTTTAGAGTTGTGCATAAATTTCATCATAACTACACAATAAGTGCCCAAAATTATATGGATTTCCTTCACAACATGACACTTAACAACTCCCTCAAACCTAGAATCTTGTTTGTCCTCAAGCAAAATAATGGATTCAACTCAAACAAAATAGTGAACCTGATTTATAAATAATTTAATCCAATCATGTCAATCATCTAGAATTATGGCAAAACTTTTTCAAGAAGACTTGTTTCATGCTTGATCATAATGATCCATGTTCCAAGTGATTACAAAATATGTATGCAATTCAAGTTCAAACAGAATAGCAAGAATAATACTCAATTCAACCAAAAGATCTTTCTTATGCTCACGGGTGAAGTGATTCACTCAATTCTTTACTGGAATCATACAATTTGACTTTGCCTTTCATTTCAGTTATGCCATGTACACATGTTAAATGAAGGATCTCAAGAGCTTGACATAGGGTTGTAATGAGGCCTAGCTAAAAAGAAACTTTGTTTTTCTGGGATACAAAGAAGGAGGTAGACCATTAGTGCATACTCAAACTTCCTTCACTTGTTCACTTTGGAGTCCACTTTCAACTTTCTTTCATCAAATCATCACTTATGATACAAACCATTTTGATTCTCCTTCTTCAATTGACTATATATTTTGAGTCTTCACATTTTTTCTTTCTTTCATTGTCTCATGCTCATCATTCACACATAATTGAAGAAGGATAATTTCTGATTCACATTCCAACTCATATACATAAAACACTATTTCATCTATTTCCCAACATAACAATTAAAAACCTTATGCACTAATGATCTTTATTCATGGGTATGAGGATTGATGTATTTAATTTTGGCTTGGGTGCACGATTTTCAAAAAGAAATTTTTAGCTCAAAGGAGCTACAAGGAATTGGATTCATGTTTCATAAGGGTTGACTTTCTGGCTGTAGCTTAAACCTCCTAAACCAGGCCTTAATCATTTCCCTGATATTCCATGCTTAATGGCAATTGACACAAAAATCAGGCAAAGCTAATTGACAAAATCCAACAAAGTCACTCATCTGTGTTTGGATACACTCTCTCACTAGTTTGAAGGTTATTTTCTTTTGATTAAACTGTTCATTATTCAACCTATTTAGTCTATGTTTGATTTATGAATCCATATCTCGAAGTCAGTTAAACTCAAAACCCTAATCACTTGCTATTCACAAGGCCTACACAATTTTTTTTTCTAGCATGAAAACATAATTGGATATTTTCTTCTAAACATGCACACTTTATTGAGGTAAACACATTACTACACATAAACAGACTAATACATGCATGATTATACACACTTGAAATAAAAAAAAACAGCTACACATAGTCACACACAACTACTTAAACATAAATGACTTGAAACATTGAACTAAAATAACCAGTTTGTTAGTTTTAGCATATGCTCATCATCACATCATTTCTTGATCTTCATCATCATCTACATCTGCATCATCATCTCCAGCTGCACTAGAACCAGATGGTCCGCTAGCGGCTCCTACTACCCCCAGAAATGTAGGCCCAACCCCAAGCCATGGGAATCGGCTGGCAAAATCCTCTAGGCTCATCAAGAATTGGTTATCTGGATACTGAAGCTGATAGGCTGTATAGAAGCCTTGCTGGTGGTGCATCTGCCCCTATCCCAGGATGTAATTTTGGAGCTCTATATGCTCCATATGAACTTTGAGCTCATGAATCTGCTGCTCCAGTGTCAAATTTTGAGGCTGATGTTGCCGATGGTATGGTTGTTGGTGGTGATGCTATGATGGTTGTGATTGTCCCGACCCCTCTTGGTTAACATCGTCCTCTTTATAGTTCTGCTAGATATACTGCCTAGTTATAGGATGTTTTATCTTCTCAGTTCGGCTGACCTGCACTCCCTACTGAGCACACAATGTTGTAATCAATGAGGGGAAACCCATAATCCCTTTCTTGCCCCCTTTTGCTGCAATCTTGTAGATTTCATTGGCAATTATCTCTGCAACATCAATTTGAAAACTCTCCAAAATGTTGAAGATGAGATAACAATCATACGGGGGTAGAGAAGATACATGGCTATTCGGGACGACATTATGTAGCAGGAAAATCATCCAGATTTGTGCCACTATGGTCATCTGCTTCCTGTAGATCCGCAGGGGTTGACCATCACTGTTGTTACTAAATGACCTCCCCGAAATGCAGAGAAGCGCATCTGTCTCATCATTATTGAACCCATGAGTAGGGGTTCGGGTCTTTGCCATCGTCTAGTGATACTCATCGAGGAAGCCATCTATCTTATCATACGACTCATTCAATAGAGCATTGATGGTGTCCCTGTCATATCTGATGGTCTTGCCTCTGACCTAGGACTTGTGCTCGATCATTTCCCCACCCTCATTCGATGGGTATGCATTAGCATAAAACTCCCTAACCACATCTGCATGAAATTTCTCATTGGGAGATGCTAACGGCCACCATTTTAGTTTGTCCAAGCTAGATCCGTATCTCAGTCACAAACACCCAGTTGAGGAGGATGATGAACTGTTCCTCCCTCTCTTTGGTGGTAAATTTGTGTCTATCAAAGGATAACGCACTTTGATTACTGGTGTCTGCTTTCAACTTTTTCGGTGGAAGGGGCTTCTTCTTAGCAACTATTTTCACGCACCTACAAGTGGACATGAAATACACACAAATTAGTAACAAAGCACAAAGAAAACACAAGGGACATTCAACATTTTCCCATTCAGAAGGTTTGAATAATTTGCAATAAAACTTAAGGCAACTTTACAAAACAAGTTCTGAAAGTTATGAACAAGTTGCACCAAGTGTAGAACAAGTATTTTAGAAATTTAAAGATTTGAATGAATGAATTATATCTGAGTTGTGTATTGATTGTGTGTGTATGAAATGAGTTTCAATGCCTTTATATAGACTTTCCAATCAACCAGAATACCTTTAAAAAAGGTAGGATTCATTTGGAATGAAATCATTTCGTTTGGGTTTAAAGTTGTGTGGTTTAATATGAAAACTGGTGTAACAACTCTCAGTAATCGATTACCCAACAAGTCTGTCCAACTGAGAAATTGTTTTTCACAGGCAGTAATCGGTTACTTAAAACGGTGTCATCGATTACCCAACTACTCTATCCAACTGGTTAATTATTTATCGTGTTGTGAAATTGGTTACCCACATGGTGTAATCGATTACCCTGGTCAACTTTTGTTGGATAATTCGTTTCTCATACATGTAACCTGTTACTTAGTTCCGGTAACCTGTTACTTAGTCACAGTAACTGTTACTTAGATCTAGTAACCTGTTACATAGTATTTTGAAAATTGTTTTCATTTATACTTGTGGTTATCAATTTTATTTAAAATACTTTTGAGCATTACTAATAAGTGTATAGTTTAGAGTATAAGGATAGAAGTACCCAAAGACTTAGATTCTAATTTCTTGAAGCTTTGTCTTCATTGTCTTCATAAGTATTCTTCCTTTTCTTCTTTTATGTGATCTTGGTGTCTTCATCAAAACCTTGACAAGGTCAGGAGCCAGATCTTCTTCACATCAAAACCGCAACAGCGGCGCCAAATTTGATCGAGGTCATACCCGATGCAAATAATATAACAATTAAAGAATAAAATATTAGGAAGTGACTCCTAGGTCGTTTCCCAAGGATTATATTTCAAGCAAAGCTTCAAACACCTTATACTCACACAAAAGGAGGGTCTTTGTTGTTGGATAGTACGAACATAAATCAAATTCAGAAACAGTAGTTAAGCAATATAATAAAACGACTATATCCCTTTAGTTCGTTTCTTCACAACTCAATCTTTAGTTTCGAAAGATTAATTTCAAATTCCAAACATCATCTTCCTAATTTGCGCAGTTTTACAACCTAAGGCTTTTAACTAAGTGAAATCAGCATAAGCATGAAACATTAACAAATTCACACAAACTAAGCACTCATGCACTAGAGAGTAAATCAATTAAACGGATAAACTCACAAACCACTTTCAGAACAATAGCATTTAGCAACCATATTCAGAAATAGGATAGTCATTAATAACAAAACCTCAAGAGTTGTGATACATTATCAAATGAATTTAGTCTATAAGTTTAGTCTTCCATAGAAATGGAAGCAAAACCGAAATGAAGTGAAGAATAAATGAAATCTGAATTGCAATGAAGAACCCCTAGCAGGGCAAAAAGATGGGAAAACGAAAATGTAAAGTGATGGAATGAAGAGTGTGTGCGTTTGTAATGGGGAATCTGAATTTAACCCCTCCAAAACATAAAATGAAAGTGGGCTTAAAACATGGGCCCAAAACTAAAACCGAGTTTATAAAAATACCTCCTAAAATAAAAATACAATTTTCTCTTCAACACATATTCTCCACTTCCATAATGCTCAAAATGTCATTGGTGCTAAATATGATTTGAGAATGATAGTAGATTTAATCAGACCAAATAATCCCAAGGTCCAATAAATTCTAAAACATTAAATCATGTTAAACAAAGTCAATTAGGCAACAAGAATCATCAATCATGTTAGATTAAGATTATGAATAGTGTGTAATATATTGCTCATCAGCATATCACTCTTCTTCTTTTCACTCTGCTCACTTTTTTCTCCTTCTTTTTGTTTATTCACTTCCTCATAGAACAAGTATTTTAGAAATTTAAAGATTTGAATGAATGAATTATATCTGAGTTGTGTATTGATTGTGTGTGTATGAAATGAGTTTCAATGCCTTTATATAGACTTTCCAATCAACCAGAATACCTTTACGAAAAGGTAGGATTTTTTTGGAATGAAACCATTTCATTTGGGTTGAAAGTTGTGTGGTTTGAATCTGAAAACTGATGTAACAGCTCTCAGTAATCGATTACCCAACAAGTCTGTCCAACTGAGAAATTGTTTTTCACAGGCAGTAATCGGTTACTTAAAACGGTGTCATCGATTACCCAACTACTCTATCCAACTGGTTAATTATTTATCGTGTTGTGAAATTGGTTACCCACATGGTGTAATCGATTACCCTGGTCAACTTTTGTTGGATAATTCGTTTCTCATACATGTAACCTGTTACTTAGTTCCGGTAACCTGTTACTTAGTCACAGTAACTGTTACTTAGATCTAGTAACCTGTTACATAGTATTTTGAAAATTGTTTTCATTTATACTTGTGTTTATCAATTTTATTTAAAATACTTTTGAGCATTACTAATAAGTGTATAGTTTAGAGTATAAGGATAGAAGTACCCAAAGACTTAGATTCTAATTTCTTGAAGCTTTGTCTTCATTGTCTTCATAAGTATTCTTCCTTTTCTTCTTTTATGTGATCTTGGTGTCTTCATCAAAACCTTGACAAGGTCAGGAGCCAGATCTTCTTCACATCAAAACCGCAACAGCGGCGCCAAATTTGATCGAGGTCATACCCGATGCAAATAATATAACAATTAAAGAATAAAATATTAGGAAGTGACTCCTAGGTCGTTTCCCAAGGATTATATTTCAAGCAAAGCTTCAAACACCTTATACTCACACAAAAGGAGGGTCTTTGTTGTTGGATAGTACGAACATAAATCAAATTCAGAAACAGTAGTTAAGCAATATAATAAAACGACTATATCCCTTTAGTTCGTTTCTTCACAACTCAATCTTTAGTTTCGAAAGATTAATTTCAAATTCCAAACATCATCTTCCTAATTTGCGCAGTTTTACAACCTAAGGCTTTTAACTAAGTGAAATCAGCATAAGCATGAAACATTAACAAATTCACACAAACTAAGCACTCATGCACTAGAGAGTAAATCAATTAAACGGATAAACTCACAAACCACTTTCAGAACAATAGCATTTAGCAACCATATTCAGAAATAGGATAGTCATTAATAACAAAACCTCAAGAGTTGTGATACATTATCAAATGAATTTAGTCTATAAGTTTAGTCTTCCATAGAAATGGAAGCAAAACCGAAATGAAGTGAAGAATAAATGAAATCTGAATTGCAATGAAGAACCCCTAGCAGGGCAAAAAGATGGGAAAACGAAAATGTAAAGTGATGGAATGAAGAGTGTGTGCGTTTGTAATGGGGAATCTGAATTTAACCCCTCCAAAACATAAAATGAAAGTGGGCTTAAAACATGGGCCCAAAACTAAAACCGAGTTTATAAAAATACCTCCTAAAATAAAAATACAATTTTCTCTTCAACACATATTCTCCACTTCCATAATGCTCAAAATGTCATTGGTGCTAAATATGATTTGAGAATGATAGTAGATTTAATCAGACCAAATAATCCCAAGGTCCAATAAATTCTAAAACATTAAATCATGTTAAACAAAGTCAATTAGGCAACAAGAATCATCAATCATGTTAGATTAAGATTATGAATAGTGTGTAATATATTGCTCATCAGCATATCACTCTTCTTCTTTTCACTCTGCTCACTTTTTTCTCCTTCTTTTTGTTTATTCACTTCCTCATTATTTACATTCTCATCATCTTGTGTCTCTCTAGACTCACTTTTTTCTCCCTAAATCTCTTTTTCTTTCAGAACCTCTTCCTCCACCGCCAAATTCTCACCAACATCCTTACCAATTACCTTCCCACTCCTGGTAGTAATAGCATTGCAATGCTCCTTGGGATTAGTCTGAGTGTTGGCTGAAAATTGTTGGTGATCTGAATGATGTTCTGCCATCTGTGTTGCCAACTGACCCACATGTGTTTCCATATTCCTGATAAATGCTTCAGTATTTTTCTGGTTTGTGATTGACACTTGCATGAATTTTTCCTAAGTATCCTCCAGTTTGTTTTGTCTCTCATACATTGGTGGATGTTGACCCTGTTGGAATGATTGTTGAAATGGTGGTTGTTTGTTTGATGGCTCTGCTTCTAGTCTCCAACCATAATTCTGATTCTGATTACCCTTCCAACCCTGCAAAAATTGATTATTGTACGAAGGGTTGTTGGAGAAATTTCCTTGTCAGGGTTGGTTGTTGACATACTGCACTTCTTCCGCCTGATTAGCACTTGGCATAGAACTGTGACCAGTTAAATGATCACCTCCGCATAAATCACACGGAAACACTTGTTGTTGACTTAGAGAGGATTGTGCAACATTCAGTTGTTGTGGCAACTTAGACATTTTCTTTGTAAGTGCTTCAATTTGCTAAGTCAAAATCTTGTTTTGTGTTAAGATAGCATCTAATGTATTCAAATCAAGCATTCCTCTTTTTCTTACTAACCTCTGATTGTGTTGTACTTGCCTATTTGTTGAGGACAGGGCCATTATGATCCTTGTGGCTTGTTCAAGCTTCAATCTTTTGCGGAATATGTTAAGTTGCTCCACATATTCAAAACCATGGTTAGGGCATTTTCTCAACAACGTCTTAAAACACTCACACGCTTCATAAAATGCTTCATCTGCACCTTGCCTGAAAGTTGATATCTCAAACTTTACATGCACATATCGATCTGGTGGGAAGAACCTTGTCAAAAACTTGGACTCCAAATCATTCCAATTGGTTAAGCTTTGGGTTGGATGAGATTTTAACCACTATCTAGCTTCACCAATTAGAGAAAATGGAAATAACATCATGTAGGCAGCTTCCATTTCATTGTCATTATAGATCATAGTTGCCACTAATTGATAGAAGTTGTCCAAATGTACATATGGATCTTCATAATCCTTTCCAGAGAATTGATGTGCACTGACTAGATTTAGAAAGGTTGGCTTGATTTTCACTATCCTTTCAGTATATGGAATGACAATACTCGAATAGTGTCTTGGACCTTGATACATAGCATAATCACTTATGTCCTTCTTGGAGGATTAGGTATCTCATTGTTTCCAGTGACAACATTTGCATTTTCCATCATTTCAGATTGAGGCTTTGGGGTTATTGTTTGTTGAGAACTAGATTATGTCTCTTGAGTATCCTGCTTCTTCTTATCTTTTGCTTTCTTCATGTTGCTCTTGGTTGACCGCTCAATCTTAGGATTAAACTGCAATTGATCTTCAGTAGTCTTTTCTCTCAAAAGCATAAATGAGAAGACTATAACAAGAGTTAGCACAAAGATTAATAAGAACTAAAATTACTTACAAAAATAAAAAGTAATTACACTACTCAACGAACTAAATTCAGAAACTAATATAAATCACACATTGCTCCCCGGCAATGGGGCCAGAAACTTGTTGATATTTTTAGTACGGCAAGTGAACCATACCGTTCTAGTAACAAAACTGGTAAATACTGGGATATCATCCTCAGAGAGCAATTCATATCCATAACAGTAAATTGAGTAAATATATACAAAGTTGAGGAATAATATTGTTCATTGGTTTAGGTTATCAAAAAACGATTAATTTAAAATGAGTGGATTTATACTAATTCTCAAAGAAGTAGATTAAGTATATATTTACAAGATTTGAGGTTTTGATATTTGTTTGGTTTTGAAATAAAAATGTAAAAATATAAAAGTTAAACTATGAATAAAAATGGTTGAGATTGACTTTCATCATTCCTCCTCTTTGTAATATTTAGATTCAATTCTATATAATCCTTAGATAATTCATCTGTATCAATTCCTTGATTACGAAATCCTTAAATAATTCATCAAACACCAATTCCTTGGATATTTAATCAATTATCTAGTATTAAACCCAATGTAAAAGCAATTCATACATCATTGTCCATTTCTAGATCAATGATGAATCAAGAAAGATCATCCAGACTCTATTCTAGGTTTAACTTCTCAGTTAAACTTAGATCCAAGATCAAGAAACTAGAAATTAAGAAGAATCAAGTATTAAGCATAGAATAAACTTTCCAATATCAAACAACAAAATATATTTTCGAATTGAATACAAGAATTAGAAGATTATCCTCTAGAATGATGTAAAATAAAAGATAATAGAATAAACACTAGAATGATGTAAAATAAAAGATAATCCAGATCTAAAGTCATTCCCATGACTTCTCTCCTTATCCTCTCGTGTTTCTCTCCCTATAAATTATGAAGAAAGTGCCTTGAAACTGATTAGAACCCTCATGCTCTGTCCTGTAACCGCCTATATATGATTCAACGTTTTAATCTCTCGCTCAAGCTACAGATTCTCGCTTGAGTGAGCATGATAATTGTGTGTCTCGCTTGAGCGAGGTGCTCTCACTTAGGCGAGAGACACGCATGGATTTTTGCTCTCAAAAGTTGGAATTGTCTCTTGAGCGACAGCCTCTCGCTTGGGCGAGAGGACAACTTGATGCTTGGGCGAGCCTGTGGCTTGGGCTAGAGATCCAAAGCTCCTTTTACGCAGATTCCTTCAATTTCCATCTTTTTTTTATCTTCATTCTCCTACAATTGACACAAAAATATGTAAGGTCCTTAAACAAGATTGATCACACTAGATTCTTTAGAGTTGTGCATAAATTTCATCATAACTACACCATAAGTGCCCAAAATTATATAGATTTCCTTCACAACATGGCACTTAACAAATATTGGGCTTGAATCTCTATCTCCTTACTACAATTATAAGTGAATAAGTATATGTTATCTCAAAACATGTCCCAAATCTTATTATGCACTAATGACAATGAAGCAAAAATAGAAAAACTAATAATAAGAGTGGATTCACTTACTCCAAGAGTAAATTTAAAAAACTTACTCCACATCTTATCCATCAATTGTAGGGAAATCTAATGATTTAGATACACTTATTAATTCAAATTGTTAGATTTGCCTAGAATTAATGACAAAGATGTGAAGACTCTTTGATGAGTGGATCTCCTCCCGGTCAAATCAATCAAGCCCACAAAAGAATGTCTCCTTGTACAAGGAAGGAGTTTCAAATCACAGTTTAATAAGTTAGGGATTTCAATTCTAATAAATGGTTCAAATCTCGTAACTAGTATCAGAGTAAATATGATGTCTCATAAAATGTGTTTTTCCATATATTGTCACTTGTGATTAAATAGAAAATAATTAATTATTAAATTTTTAACTTAAATATATTTTTTCAATTAATCACAAATAAGACATTTCACACAATAGATATGCTTAGAAATGACTAATGTGTGCAATATAGGAAGGGGAAGGAAGTAGTTATTATTGTGGGATCGAATTATATTATAACTTTAAAAACTTCCAATATTGTCAATCATTAGGGCAATTTAGCTTTCCCAAATACAAATAAATATTTATGTTGAAGCAAAACGAGAATTTGTTTGGTACACAGAAATCATAATAAAAAATGAAGTACATTTGAAATGATTTAGGGCATACATCCACTTATGCTTCAAAAGGAAATCAAGATGCCCAAAAAGAATATAACAATTATCTACCATTTTTCCTTATAGGGTCAATGTTTGGATCAAATAAAACACATAATAACACTGTTAAAGCCAATTGTCCTCAAGAAAGAATTGACACAAAGCCACAACTTAAGTTCTTTTGCAACATTATTCCAACAATTACTGCTCTTGTGTGACCACAGCCTCTGGTTCATCATTTGTTGTTTCCTTTGGTTCTGAATCTGATGCTGTCTCTGCTTGTTGCTGTTCAGTTTTCTTCATTGAAGCTGTCTTGGAGAGATAACTATAGCTTCCCTTCTCCTTGAAAAGCTGAGAGAAGTGAGGCTTGCAATAAAGGAATCCATCAAGTGCAGCATAGGTTGAAGGAGTTAGGAAGCATCCTCCATGTGTACACCTAAAGCATGATTTGTGGTAGAACTCACCTTCCACAGTCAACTATCATAAACACAATTCACCAAGTTTATATAACCAAATAAAAAGGTCCCTCATCAAGCATAACCCCAAGTGAATGTTTTAAATTATGATAGCAATGCTAGGGTATTTAATTGTTGTTCCGATTGCAATAACGGTTATTGTTATTGAGATTATGGTTAATATGGCCATTGTGATGAGGCTTCTAGCCATTGTGGTATGAATTATATTATAAATTATATCATATCATTGTGATTCGGAGTTACACCGTAATTGCGATATAATGTGGTTGTGATGGTTACCACAACCACAATATTATAGTTACGTTAGATGATGTGGTCCGCGAATTAGATCACTGCCAATTCCGACCAGACAATTCTGTTTTTATAGTCTTTGCAACCGCATTCACAATGTTTATTTCTCAAAATTGTGATAGCTGTGATATAACCATGAAGGCGAATGCAACAACAATTTAAAACTTTATTCACAACCAAATAACAAGCAATGTAATTTGCCAAACCTTTTCCAATGGATATACAGTTTTCTTGCAAGTTGAACATTTCTCTTGAGTACCAGAGAAGAAGGCTGAGAGTTTGCTAGCTGTCTTATTCTATAAACAATGGAAAAGTATGTAAGTTGACACAAGTTGAAGACATATATAAACTGAAATTTCAGAAAAAATATTATTAGTAAAAGTAAAGGGTACATACCAGCTCCTTTGGAGGCTTTGCAGCTGATTGAAAATTATGAAAAAATATTATGATTAGAATAAAAAACTAGTACACAAAAAATGCCATTATAATGTTGTATTAATTGATGAAGCAAGGGGGTCTTACATGACTGGGGTTTCTTGATGCCAGTTTCCTTGTAAACCTGTTCAAAGTGAGGCTTGCAGTACAAAGTTCCATCCAAGGATGAATAGTTGCTCATCTGTAGTGGAAATGCCATAAGATGAGAAAAAACTATTGGTTTCAGATTACATGATTTATTTTAGATTCTTTCTTTTTTGATGCATGGTTCAGCTAAATCTAAAGCAGCTAGCTAACTTATATGGCCAATAATTAAGGCTATAAATCGAGAATAGCTTATATGCTCTTGCACCAGCAAGGAAAGCAACCTGATAAACAATTGAGGAATTATATTTTCACATTTTTATATATACTTTATAACCATTTGAAAGAAATAATATTATGATAAAAAAGTGGCTAGTAATGGGGCTGTTATGAAATAAAGTTTTTGGGGGTAAATATATATAATTTTGCTCTACAAACAAAAAGATGCTTTTAGATTTGAACCCATGACATTCAAGTTGTAAAGATGGAAAAATGTTTTCAAATTTGAACCCAAGATAAACAAGGGAATAACAAAAAATCATTTTCTGCACACCAAAGCACCATTGTTACACCATATATGTGTTAAATAGTGCTTAAAAACGTGTTTCTATTGATCAATAAGTTTCAATTTGATCAGAAACTTTTTGAAAGCATGTTATTATTCTATTAACCAATTGATGAATGTTATTAATTTTATATAGATATCCATAACTATATAACAATGACATGAAATTCTTAATGTGCAAAAATCTCTTATCCATTGCCAAAAAAACATGCAAAACATGAAGCAACATACTGCTAGGAGTCCATTGCAATGGCTACATCTGAAACAATTCTTGTGATAAGAAATACCATCAGCAGAAACTGACTCCACAAAGTGAACAACTTTATCACAAGCCTTGCATTTTTGTTGGGTTCCACTAAAGGCCATTTTTTTTCCTTTGAATTTTTCTTTGCACGTACGAGCTAGTCAAAATGAAAATAACAACAGAATATTTAGTTCTGTTGTTGCAATTGAAAAAGCTAGCACTCAAAAGTTGATGGGTTAAATATGAATTTATATATACCTCACCACATAAAAGAACTTAGAATGATTCTATATATCATCATTCTCCACCATCTCTTGTAGTAGTTGTCTTGTGTGAAATTAGAGGTTCAGAAAAACGAAAAGGATAAAATGGGTGGAGACAAGTAATGCAAGCATATAATTAAGGTATATTTGGCTTATGGATTATGCACGATAACAGTTATCTTTCTCTAATTATAGGCTTCTAACCAAAAATGGAAGTGCATGACATGAGATTACACGACATTGTTTGACCAAGTCCTTCATAGAATTTGACCTCATGCTTCTATATCCACCGGTTGGTGACTTGATTTGAAGGTTTTATAGACTCACACGTGAATTTTTAAAGAATTCTATTCTAAAAATGTAAGAAAGTTGAAAATATTCTGATTAATTGTTGAATATTTTATTAAATATAGTATATTGGTTAGTAATTTACACATTATATTTTTTCCTGATACCAGTAATGGATTGATTTAGTGATTGAGTAAAGTTAAACCCTAACATTATCCTACATGCCAAAGACTAAGATTTGATCCATAAAAATGACATTTGTTAAAGAGACAGTAATTCTATAGAGATTAATTATCATTCAAGGATACCTCTAGAACAAAAAAGCTATTTTCAAAAGTTGTTTTCTAATGTCCTATGAAACATTCAAATAAGTTTGCATTAGGAACTAATTTATTTATAAAATTTATGTGTACCAATAAATAAGTGTTTAATAAATTCCAATTCAAACTTATCCCCACACTTAGACATATATTAGTGTTAGAACAAAGAAAGAAAAGAAGAAGAATGCAGAAAGATGATGAATGAAAAGAAAGAGGAGATTCAATGAATTGCTTCTTGTATTGCTATGATTCATGAAATACATCCAAAAGTAGAAAGCCTATTTATAGTAAGCTAACTACCTAACTACCAACTAACAAAACAGAATTTTGAATTACTTTTTCTAACACCCCCCTATAATTCGAAATTCTGCAACAACAATAACAAGAAAAACTTAAGACAATTAACTTGCTTCTGCAGCAAGAAACTACAAACAATGTTCAAGCCTTCAACAAATGTATCCCAATCTTCCTCTTTAATTCCTTAAACCTGTTCTTCTTTAAAGGCTTTGTCATGATATCTGCCAGCTGATTTTCAGTGTTGCAATGAATCAGTGAAATCCTTCCTTCTGCCACTTGATGCCTTAGAAAGTGATACTTGGTTTCAATATGTTTGCTCCTACCATGAGACACAGGATTCTTTGCCAAATCAATGGCAGACTTGCTATCAACAAACAATTCCATTGCATCCTTACTTTCTAAGCCTAGTTCTTGTAGCAGAGAGCAGATCCAGAGAGCTTGACAAGCAGTGTGGCAAGCTGCTATGTACTCAGCTTCACAAGTTGAGAGAGCAACCACCCTTTGCTTTTGAGAACACCAGGAGATAGGTGCACCAGCAAACATAAAGACATACCCCATAGTGCTCTTTCTATCTAATATATCACCACACCAATCTGAATCAGAATAGCCCATGAGATGTGAACTAATCTTCTCATCTTGATGAGGGAAAATTATACCAGAATCAAGTGTTCCCTTTAGATACCTTAGCATCCTTTTAGCTGCTAACATGTGAGAGTGCCTTGGATCACTCATCAACCTGCTTACAACTCCTACACTGAAGGATATCTCTGGTCTAGAGTGACAGAGATATCTCAAGCTTCCCACAAGTTGCCTGACAGAGTTGCATCAACAGTGACTTCATCTTCACATTTATCCAGCTTCAAATTTATTTCTGCTGGTGTTTCTGATGTGTTGCAGTTAAGCATGTTAAACTTGGTTAGAATCTCAAGCAGATACTTCCTCTAATGCATAACTAAGCCTTTGTTAGTGTATTGAAACTCAAGTCCAAGAACCAAGAAAGAATAAGAGTTGGCCTAAATCAGACATCTCAAATTCCCCTTTTAGGCTGCATTTTAGGATTTCTATCCCTTTTGAACAGCTTCCTGTTATTAGAAGGTCATCTATATATAAGCATATGAACAGGGCTCCTCCTTCTTGATCCAGAGTCTTGACATACAAGCCATACTCTACTGAACATTTCTGGAATCCTGAGTCAGAGAGGAACTTGTCAATCTTCTTGTTCCAAGCTCTAGGTGCTTGTTTCAAACCATAAAGTGCCTTCTTTAGTCTTAACACTTTGTCCTCATTCCCCTTGCTGATGAATCCAGGAGGTTGGTTCACATATACAACTTCTTCTAATGGACCATTTAGGAAAGCTGACTTTACATCTAATTGCCATAAGCTCCACTTCTTCCAGCTAGCTAGTGCCACAATGAGTCTCACTGTTTCCAACCTAGCAACTGGAGCAAACACCTCAGAGTAGTCAATTCCTTCCTTTTGCATGAAGCCCTTTGCAACTAGTCTTGCTTTGTGCTTTGCTATGGTGCCATCTAGTTTTAACTTCACTTTGTAGACCCATTTAACTGCTATTGGTACCTTCTTAGTAGGCAAGGTCACCAATTCCCATGTGTCATTCTTTTCTATAGACTTGATCTCTTCCAACATTGCTTCTCTCCAAGTATTATCTGACATGGCTTCTCCAAACTTTACTGGTTCAACATCAGCCAGTAGAGCTAAGTGTTGCACAAGATCTCCTTCTGAATTAATTGTATCATCTGAGTAGAGCTGGAAATCTCTTAATCTGTTAGGAAAGGTTCTGTGTCTTTGTGGTCTCTCATTAGCTGTTTGGTGTGTTTCTGGTTCTATGCCTATTACTTCTTCTTCTCTTGTCAGGTCTTCTACTTCCCAATCTAGTTGCAGGCTTGCTATTCTGTTGATTCTGTCTTGAGACCAATTCCAAGACTCACTCTCTTCAATGTGCATATCTCTACTAAAAATGACTTGATTGTTTGCAGGATTATACAACTTGTATGATCCAGTGGAATTGTAGCCAATTAGGATCATTGGTACACTCTTGTCATCAAACTTCTTTCTCCTTTGATCTGGAATGTGAGTGTAGCACAGTGAGCCAAACACTCTCAGATGTTTTATTGAAGGCTTTGTTCCAGACCAAGCTTCTTCAGGTACCATTGAGTCTAACTTCTTGGTTGGACATCTGTTGAGGACTAACACAGCTGTTGTGGCAGCCTCACCCCAAAAGCTTTGTGGCAAGTTCTTTGTCTTCAACATACTCCTAACCATGTTGAGGATTGTTCTGTTTCTTCTTTCAGCCATGCTATTGTGTTGAGGTGTGTAAGGGGCAGTTACCTCATGCACAATGCCTTGGTCCTTGTAGAAATCTGAGAAGTCTTTTGATGTGTACTCACCACCCCCATCTGTTCTGAGTATTTTGATATTCTTACCTGACTGTTTTTCTGCTAGCTTCTTGAACTCCTTGAGTATGGATAGAACCTCACTTTTGTGCTTGATGAGGTAAATTCATACTTTTCTACTCAACTCATCTATGAAGATAACAAAATATTTGTTGCCTCCTAGTGTTGGTGTATCTATAGGTCCACACACATCTGAATAAATGACCTGTAATAGATCCTTGGCTCTAGGAGCAGTGTAGTTGCTAAATGAGTTCCTTGATTGCTTGCTGATAAGGCAACTTTCACATACTTTCTTTGGAACCTGTATTTCGGGTAGGCCTAGTACCATGTTTTTGGCACTAAATGATCTCAAATCTCTAAAGTTTAGGTGGCCAAATCTTAGATGCCATAGCCAAGAATCTTCACCAGTCATAGCAGATAGACATTGAGACTCTACACTTGCCAAGCTTACCTGAAAAGTTCTGTTGGTAGCCATAGTTGCTCTCATGACTACCCTCCTTTTCTGGTCATAGATTTCCAATGCACCATTGAGTAACTCCATTGAGAATCCTTTCTCCAGTAATTGCCCCATTTTCTACTTCCGTTTCTTCCTTGGCCATGTGTGCCTCACTGAATTGTTTGCACTTCTCATCATCTAGTGTTGATGATGCCTTGCATTCATTTGAGAAATGCCCAATTTTGCCACAGTTGAAACACCTTATCTTCTTTCTATCAAGTGTCTTTCTTCCTCCTCTCCAATGACTCAGTCATCCTCTTCTTGCTGAGTATTCTGGTTTATCATATTCAGGTCTTTCTTGCTCTTTGTTATGAGAGCTTTTGTGAATTGTGCTTCTAGAATTCCCTCTGCCCCTACCTCTGTATCCATTCCTACTTCCAAAGCCTCTTCTGCCTCTGACTTGTGCTTGCAGGGCTTGATTAACTGATCTTTCATTTGATCTTTCAAGTATTCTCTGCTCATGTGCCTCTAGTGATCCTTGAAGATCTTCTATCTTCAATATTTCTAAGTTCTTGGATTCCTCTATTGCCACTACAATGTGGTCAAAGTTAGGGGTGAGTGTGCGTAGGATCTTTTCAACCACTGATTGATCAGTGAGTTTTTCCCCACAGGCCTTCATGGCATTGATGTGTGAGACAATTCTGTTGAAGAACTGTCCCACCTTCTCATTTCCTTCCATTTGCATCAATTCGTATTGTCTCCTTAGAGTTTGCAGCCTCACTTTCTTTAGTTGCTCAGCTCCCTGGTTGCAAGCTTCAAGTATCATCCATGCTTCCTTTGAGTTAGATGCACCAGAAATCTTTTCAAAATGAGCTTCATCCACGCATTGGTGCAACAGAAACATGGCCTTGCAATCCTTCCTTTTATTCTCCTTGTGTATTCTTCTTTGCTCTTCCGGTGCTCCTTCATCAATGGTAGAATATCCTTGTTCTACAATCTCATCCACCTCTTGGTACCCCATGATTGCCTTCATTTGTACCTTCCACCGGTTCCAATTCTTGCCATCAAGAATTGGGAGGTTTGCTGGAAAATTTGATCCACTCGGTCCCATTGTTCTTGTTCTGTTTTTCTGAGATTGATGAAGGTGTTCTTGAACTCAAGCTCTTGATACCAATTTGTTAGAACAAAGAAAGAAAAGAAGAAGAATGCAGAAAGATGATGAATGAAAAGAAAGAGGAGATTCAATGAATTGCTTCTTGTATTGCTATGATTCATGAAATACATCCAAAAGTAGAAAGCCTATTTATAGTAAGCTAACTACCTAACTACCAACTAACAAAACAGAATTTTGAATTACTTTTTCTAACAATTAGAATAATCATTTTCAACTTTCAAGTAAGTTTTTATGAGGGAATAGTAATACACAATTTAAAAAGTTTGATGACTAAAAGTCATCTGAAAAATAAATGGAAGGGATAAACTGGACAATCATAAAAATGGAAGATCAAATATACAATTACACTAAAATTATTTTATTGCTTATTATAAAAATTTTGTTTATTGTAAATATTTTACTACACGCGAAGTTAGGTATCTAACCATGTTCTGAATTTAAACATAATGTGAATAGATAATATTAAGGAGTCTCGTCAGTTGAACATCATAATTGGAATTATCTTTTTAGCATTTTGTGCACTTATTTGAGTCTCTCACTTACCTTCTATACTTTGTTATATAGCAATAACTTCAAATTTTGAGTGAGAAGTATAGTTTAACACTTTAACCTTTAATGGTTAAATATATTAATTTGAATTAAATTATGATGTAGATTTATTAATTAAGTTGATGTAGGAAGGTTGGTTGCGCATATCGAAGACGGAGTCGCTCGTGGAAAAGGATCGGCAGGATTTGCACAAGTTTGGCATCCGATGTTAGAATAGACATTATTAAACCTTTTTAGATAGGGAATCGAGCCAAAAACACAAATCACTGCTTTGATGTGAGGTATAGACTTTTTAGGCCATTCAGACCCATTTCAGGCCTGAAAAGGACATTTTAGTATTTTTCGCAATTTTTGTATTATCTTAGTTTTAAATAATTTTGGATTAGGCTTTTTGTTTACTATTTAAATGTTTTTGGATGATTTCGTTTTCATTATCTTATCCTTAATAAAAATTTAAAAGTTTCTCTATCTACTTGATTCCATAACTTGTTAGATTTGTGTGTGAAAGCTTGTGCTTATTGTATAAGTTTGACGCTTGTCAAACCCTTATACTTTCAATTACATCATAAATTGTGATAATATCATCCGTTCCTAGGATGGAATTGAGATTTTCTCATCCTCCATTACTAAAATATAAGTAGATGAGGAATTTATGAATTTTAAATTATTTAAATAATTTTTTTTTTATAAATTTGAACCCTTAAAAATTATTTGTGTTACATGCGAGTCCCATGAAGAAGATTTGAACTCCCTCTTATGTAGGCATTTATAGAGTACCAATGTTATTAAATTTTAATCTTAAATGAAACATTGTCTTGAAAATAATATATTGTATCAACAAATCACACAGAAAGAAACGTATGCATATTTATTGTCCCACAATTAATATCACTTCTTGTGTCATGATCTTATGATTAGTTGTAAAAAACATGTTTAAATTAAAATTTAATTTTTAAATATTTGAATATTTCTGATCATTCATAGCTTATAACATTATGACACATAGAATGATATTGATTATAGAATGATATTGATTATAGAATAACAGATATACCTCCGACATAAACACCATTTAAGAGCAAATAGATGTGTAATAACATCACCTAAATAATAATAAAAATAAAATAAACCAAGCAAATGAGAGTTTAGTTTTTTAGCATCAGGTCGAAAAACCTCAACCTCCAAAGCATGGAAAAAGTTTTCTTGGAGAATACCCACCACTGCTACGAAACTTTGCAGCTGTTTCCTCTACTTTTAATAATTCTTCCTCTCTTTTGGCTTTAATAGTTGCCTTTCTTTCTTCTGCTATTAGATGGATTTGAGCAATTTTATTTTTCATTTTCTCAACATACTCGGCTTTCTTTCTTTCTAACTTTTCCTGTTAATACATAGATTTTTATATAAGAAGTAGGGTCCTATAAATGTGAATAAGAGATGCATTATTAATTAAACAAATATGACCTCAAATTTCTTGAGATTAGCCTCTACAGATGCTTTCTTGCTATCCTCCCAAAATCCAATGGAAGATTGCCTCTTATATGCTCTGGTTCAATTTGACATTCATCAATAGTTAAATAATTGCATGTGAAGCAGTGTGGATTATTATTATTATTATATGCTCTGTGTGTGTGGAAAGCAAAAATATATATTTTAAAAAAAATAAGATAACTTGTGAACATCTCTCGTTTGTAGGAAAAACACAAAAAACAAGTAACCACCAACCTCTTAGAATATATTTAAGAGTTGGTTTTTCAGAATGGAAGACATCTTACTAAATTAAAAGAATTATATGTATTTTTATAAATAAGTATAGAATGATAATATAGATTTCAAAATATTATATCCCTGTATTTCTTATTTATTATATAATTTTGATCTCTTCATTTAAAATTGAAAAAAAATGACTTTCATTTTGTTTCAAAATAATAATAATTAAATTTTTAATAATAAAAATTTACGTGATTCGCCTATGGCTCATTTGTTGGATATTTCCTGATGGTTGGTGAAATATCAATCCTAGGATCTTGAATATCATTATTCTCACACATAATATAAAATAAGGATATAAAGTCATACATGAATCTCTGAATCCATGTTCTCTAATCTACTCATTTGATATATTTTTTGAGAGAGTTTTGGTATGATGGTCTTCCTCAACCAAATCCTTAATTCCTTTTGGGACCGTCGTTTTCTCTCTTATGGGGAGAGGTAAAAACTATTTGTGATTTGGTGTATATGGGGACCATAACCTTCCTTATGCGTTAACTTATAGGGTTCTCATTATCTCCTATAGGTTAACCTGATGGGTATCCACCCATTAAGTTCATATCTGTTATCAGCTTTTAGAAATCTATAGGGTGTCAGTAATTAGATCACTTATAATATAACCCCCGAAATAAATAGTTGATATCATTGTATCAAATATATGATGTCCACCTTAATTAGAATTATAAATTTCTAACAATCTCTCATTTGGGCTTCATATCTTCCTAATACAATTATATCACAAGTTCTTTAGGCGCGCATCCCTATGCTATTTACATTAAGACTTCTCCTTAATACATCTCATATATTAACTATGGAACCACCGCGACTTTCATCACATGCAAGCATGACTCGACCATGATGATCACCATATTAATATACTCAATGACATAGATCAAATATGGATGAGTGACATGGAAATTTCATGCAATGTGATCTCAAACATGTCTATTTCCAACTGGTCTTTCTTTAATCTTTAGTGAAATCCATCCAAAGTCTTTAATTGCAACACAATAGTTACAATGTACAAGTTCAAAATAGAATACTAAACCATCAACTTTATTATGCATAAAACTATATATGACGTCTAAAGTAAATCATAAAACATATAGACTCCCATGAACAAAGGTATCCTAAGGAGTAATATTCATATGAGCAATATGCTCATGAAAGACTTTAGGTACCAAACCCTTAGTTAGTGGATCAGCGAGCATAAAATTTGTCCTTATATCTTCTATGAAAATTTGTCTTTCTGAACACTTTCTTTAATAACCAAAAACTTGATGTTAATAAATTTTGACTTAGTAGAACTCCTTTATTGTTGGAGTAAAGAATCGCATACTTATTATCACAATAAATTCTTAGTGGTCTTTCAATGCAATCGACCACATGTAAGTTAGTGACAAAATTCTGCAACCATATGTCATGGTCTAATGTTTCAAAAACAAGTCATGAACTCTGCAGCCATGGTTGAAGGGGCTATGAGTGTCTGTTTTGCATACTTCCAAGATATAGCACCTCCAGCCAATACCAAAACATATCCAGAGGTGGATTGTCTACTGTCTAGACATCCAGAAAAATAGGAGTCAGAGTATCCAATTGGCTCAATGATCTCTAAATTCTCAGACCTCCGATAAGTGAGCATGTACTCCTTTGTTCTCTTCAAGTAACGCATAACACGTTTGACTGCCTTCCAATGATGCATTCCAGGATTACTCAAATATATGCCCAAAACTCCCACAACAAATGTTATGTCGGTACGTGTGCAAACTTGAGCATACATTAGACATCATACTACAGATGTATAAGGAATCTTTTGCGTCTTGTATCTTTCAAGGTCATTGTTGGGGCACTGTTCGAGACTAAACTTGTCTCCCTTAGCTATAGGGGTATCCCCTAGTTTACCGTATTTTATGTCAAATCTATCTAGGACTTTATCTATATAGCTTTCTTGTGATAACCTTAGGATACCTTGAGAGCGATCTCTCAGTATCTGAATACCTAATACAAAAGAAGCTTCCCCAAGATCTTTCATTTCAAAATTCTTCGTTAGCAATCTCTTGGTCTCATGCAATAGTCTCACATCACTGCTAGCAAGCAGTATATCATCGACATATAATACAAGGAAGATAAATTTACTCCCACTAAACTTATGATATACACAATCTTCAACTTTATTGCCTCAAAACCATACGAGGTAATAACTTGGTGAAATTTTTTATTCCATTGACGAGAAGTTTGTTTAAGCCCATATATGGATTTCTTTTATTTGCATACCATAGACTTTGAGCTAACTGACACAAAGTTTTATGGTTGCACCATATAGATCGTTTCCTTAATGTCACCATTAAGAAACGTAGTCTTAACATCCATCTGATGTAGCTCTAAATCAAAATGAGCCACTAGTGCCAATATTATTCTAAAAGAATCCTTCGAAGATACTAGAGAGAAGGTTTCTTCATAACCAATGTCTTCTTTCTAAGTGAAGCCTTTAGCTACTAGACGAGCTTTATATATGACAATATTACCCTTCGAATCCCTCTTGGTTTTAAATATCCATTTGCAACTAATAGGTTTCTCACCTTCAGGTAATTCGACAAGATCCCAAATGTCATTATCATGCATAGATATCTTCTATTATCGAATTTATTCCTTGAATGATAATAGGCACAAAAACTTGTTCACTATCAATGACAGGTTCTTCCTCAAAGACAACATTCCTTATGTTTTCTTCCTTCCCAAAATCAACTTCCTCAAGAAATCTTGCATTTCCCGTCTCAGAAAAGATTATTGAAGTGGGATTATAAAATTTGTAGCCCCAAGAGCGTTCAGCATAGCCAACAAAATAATAGCTAACAGTTCTATAGTCCAGTTTTCTTTCATGCGACCAATATGGTCGCGCCTCAGCTAGACAATCTCAAATGTGCAAGTGTTTTAAGCTTAGTATTTTATTAGTCCAAAGCTCATATGGGGTTTTGTTAACTGCTTTACTTGGCACTCTATTAAGGATGTAAATTGTGGTCTTTAAAGCTCTCCCCCAAAGAGAATCTCGAAAGGAAGAATGACTAATCATACTTCTCACCATATCCTGAAAAGTTCGGTTTAATCGCTCAACAACACCCTTCATGCTAGGTTTGCCTGACATAATGTATTGCAAAACAATTCTGCATTCTCTGAGGAAAAACACAAATAGTCCTTTCACAACATCCTTATTGTTCTTTCTTATCTTATTCTGAGAGGTCATAGCTAAGTGAGCACTTCCAGTCTTATCTCTCTGCAGTCACTCTTCCTCTTGCACATAGTCCATTTGAGTGTTAAAACTTACTTTCAATTGCCCAAAGTATGCAGGAAGCGAGATCAAAACCAAGTGCACGAGTAAGTCATCACCAAGCTCGAACTTAAGTGACTTGAGTTTTGATGTGAGTTTAGACATCTCCATAATGTACTCCCTTGTGTTCCATTTGCCTTTATACTTCATGGAGATGAGTTTAGCCAACAGGCTACTCGTCTCTCACTTTCATTTTTGGCAAAACATGGTTCTATTTCTTCAAGGAACTTTCTTGCACTCTAGCCCTCATAAATAGAGCCCCGAAACGCTTCTAGTAAAGAGTGTTTCATGATCATTAAAAACATTTGGTTAGAGTGTTCCAATTTCTCAATTTTAACCTCATCGAAGATTTCCAAAGTAGAAATGGATTTCTCCATCTGAAGTGTCAGATCTAAATCCATACAGTCGAGAATAATTTCTACGGCTTCCTTCTAGACCTTAAAGTTTGTCTCATTCAGCAATGAGATGTTCTTAATTTGAGAAGAAATATTTGCACACTAATAAAAGAACAAAAAAAAATGCAATCATTCTTGCAATTAAACTCGCATTCAACTTTAATACTTAAATTCAAATGATAAGGCACATCACGAGTTACCTAGCACAACATTAATATTCAGTCTTTGGACAAAAATATTAACTTGAAAGTGATACACTCAATGTAGTAATCAAATATTGATAATCAGTCATGTCAAACAATAAGCCTTTCTTTGGACCGACTTACTATTCATACGGAAAACCATATGATGATTACATATTTATTGCTACAAGTATGTTTGTAATTTGGGTCAAATAATAAGCTTCCTTTGGGCCAATCACTATTTGCATAAAATCCAAACATACAATTGGCTTGATATTTCATATCAATCACTAATGATGCTCTTGTTTGTGGTCAAACATTAATCATAATGCATGTCAAATAATAAATCATTTTTTAAACTGATTTGTCATTCACGTATGCAACTTTATAATAATTACATGTTTACCATCACATGTGTGTATGTAATCCGGCCAAATAATAATCTTCCTTTTGGCCGATTAATACCCACATGGATACATATATGCACTAGCATTTGACACTTATTATGAACAATTCACAGAAAATATGTCACTTTGGCGACTTCATATTTAATAGACTCGCTTAAAATGTCAAACAAATTTTATTTTCCAAAAGAAAAACCATTTAGTTGACTTTGATTCAACATAACCTTAATCTAAAACATATATTATTTATATCGACATATAAATAGGTATATTCATTATAGCCTATTGATAGCATTGCATCATTCTAATCACAATGACTGCATTTCGAATTCCAATAATGCTCCTTTTGAATTTTCCATCAAAAAATATATTAATGTTTTAAACATGATTAAACATGGCAGGGCAAGCTGTCAAAACAGACACAATGTTTCAACAATAGCAACCACTTAATAATGCAATTAGCCACCAACCAATGCAACAAACCATAAGTGTTGCAACCATTTAAACAAACAAGTCAAGTAATATATAAAACAAGACATGTTCACATAATAGACCCAACACAAGATATCTAGCACAACATCAATTTCTNCAAGATACCAAGCACAACATCAGTTTCTAGTCTTTGGACAGAGAAATGAATTTGTAAGTGGTACTCTCAATGTAATGATCAAATATTAACAATCAGTTTTGTCAAACAATAGCCTTTCTTTGGACCGACCATTATTCACATGGAAAAAAACTTTATAATTGTTATTCATTTACCATCACATGTATGTTATTACTTGGTCAAATTGTATCTTTCTTTGGGCCGAACACAATTCGCATAAATAATCTCATACTCATCTATGTAATCTTAATCAATTTCCACAATATAGGTTATTTTGGCAACATATTGCATCAATTAATTCAAAAATTATTACAAGACAAAAAAGAAAATAACATGAGTCAATTATAAAAAAATATAATCTTGGAATTAAAACTTAGATTTGATATCTTTTATGATTAACAAATCTAATCCCACAATATAATTCCAAATCAAAAAAGATATATTACATAAAAATGGAAAAATGGATGCAATCTTAATCAAATGCAAAATAGATCTAGATTGAAAAACATAAAAATATATACAAATCACTATCGAAATTCCAAATCGAATATGATCTTGCATATCGTAAAACATATATGTAACATTATATATATATATACACTTTCACACACTAACATAGTAATGCATATACAATTTTAAGCATTAATTGTAATCGTTATATACATAAATATATATATTAACTTTAATTAGTAATTCCAAACATCACAACAACCTCAAGCTGAAAATAATTACATATGTATCTATGTATATTTTAATTCTCAATATATATAAGGTCATAAATTCCAGATTGTATATATATAAAATAAAAACACTTCTTAACACATATATATCTTATACATATACTTAAACAAATTGCAACATTGAAAGTGACAAAAGTCAATGTCCAACAGTGAGACATTAGTGCACATATAATATACATATTACATAACAGAGTCATAAAGGTTAATGCAATGTTCATGGATACATCTGAATACATACTTCAACACATGCTACAAGGATTCATAATACAAATTACTCATAATTCAAATAAGCGGAAGCGGATAAACATTATCCTCATTATACCTAAATACCCAATTTTCATAACAAATAGTAGAAGCATAAAAATCCTCAATTTAAAAAAATTAGGGTTCATAAAAATTTGGGGGAAAACATCTTTAATGGAAAACCATAAAATTCAGAACCTAAAGCTCTGATACCATTTGTTAGATATTTCTTGAATATCATGATTCTCACACATAATATAAAACAATGATATAAAGTCATACATGAATTCATGAATCCATGTTCTTTGATCTACTTCTTTGATATACATTTTGAGAGTTTTGGTATGATCGTCTTCCTCAACCAAATCTTTAATTCCTTTTGGGACCTTTATTTTCTCTCTGATGGGGAGAGGTGAAAACTATTTGTGATTTGGTGTATATGGGGACCATAACCTTCGTTATGCGTTAACTTGTAGGGTTCTCATTATCTGGTTAACCTGATGGGTATCCATCCATTAAACTCATATCTGTTATCAGCTTTTAGAAATCCATGGAGTGTCAGTAATTAGATCACTTATAGTGTAACCCCCGAAATAAATAACTGATATTATTGTATCAAATATATGATACCCACCTTAATTATAAATTATAAATTTCTAAATTATTAGCATCAGATCAATCATCACATCTTTGTTCACGACATTATAAATTATGAGTCAATTCCTTATGAACTGAATTCATATATGTTGACAATTTCATAAATATAATTTGTTAAGGAGTATAATGTTTCACCACCTTAGATATTTTCTACAACTGTTTTGAGGTTAAGAAAACAAAGCTTAAATTTTTAATTTGGATATTAAGATTATCTGATAGTCTAATGACATCTGAAGGTGAATGTAACACACTCTTATCCAACAAAGAATTTTTTGTGTCCAAATCTTAAGTTGATAGGGTCCTTATAAAGAGAGGGGAGAGAAGAAAGTGAGAAAAGGTGGAAGAATAGAATAAGATTGTATATTACCCGTTCTCTACTTTTGTTTTCTCATTGTCTTCCCAAGCTTTAATTAAAGACAATCTTTTTTCTTCTTCAACTCTTGCATGAACATCACCTGATGAAACAATATGAGTAAGTTATTTATCTCTAAATGTTAACTCAATATATGAATTAACACAACAAAATAATAAGAAAAAGACCTCTATCAACTAAAACTTTTGTATCCGTTTCAGCATCAGGACTTTCATCCTCTACCTCTGTATGAAAAAACATGTCAGTCGGGTTAATAAATGTTGTAGCCTAAGTTAAAGTTTAAATATATGCTGCTTCATATAAGCATAAATATGAAATTGGTCTGGAAAAAACTGATATATAAAATTAACAAAATGAAATGGCAAATATCAAGCATACAGGCTATAAAAAATCACCAATGATTTCAAATAATAAATGCACCAAAATTAATTCATATATCATCGAATCCTTTTGATTTATATTCTGTCCTGTATCAAGTACAAGTTTTATCAACATACTAACTATACATAAATTTCCAACTTTGGTACATTTAAAACGAGATGAGGTCCCTATTATAAACCAAATTGCAAAGTAAGAATTGTATATTTCACTGATTGAATGAATTCAATGAATATAATGATATCCACTAAATGACAACCTTCTAACTTTATATAAAAGGAATAAAACTAATTTAACTAACGATCAAAACTAACTAATGAAACGAATCAACCAAAGTAAACAAATTTAAACTAATTATTAGTCCATTACATTATTAATATAAAATACAAAATAATCATTCATGTTGTAATGTCACATGGTATAAACGAACTATGAGAAGTTTTAAAGGTCATGTACTGATGTTCTTTTGCAATAATACCTAAGGGTATAGGATACTTATGATTACAGAACATAAAAAAATACGTGCGATTGTGTATGCTTACAAGAGAAACCTTCGTTTTATAAACTATGGATCAGTCTCTAGAGTCTGAGATAAGTAATTATATTTTCATTTCAATGTAGTAATATATTCTTACCATCAATAAGGTTGTACCCAAAAAAATAGAAAAGAAAGGAGATTGTGATTGTGAAGTAGAGTTTTCTTACTTTGAACCATTGGAGAAGTACCCATGTGTTTAAGAATAGGAATGTTGATGAGATGGGACATTAGGGTGCTTTCTTGCCCAACAAAGTTTGAACTTGAAATTCTTGGACTCTTTGGTTCATCTCCTTCGTGTAGAGGAGATTGGTGTGGTGGTGTTGGAAATGAAGATGAAGATGGTGTTGCAACAAAAACCACAGACTCTGACTTTGATTTTGCTTTCTCGTTCCCATCTTCACCCATTACGTATTTCGTAGCCGAGGTTGATAGCAAATTCTTCCCTCTTATGGCAGATAATATTTATAACATGATTCTACATACTCTCCTAATTTATATGTTACATTTGAGAACGTTTTGTTCTCAGGAGATATAAGTAATTTTATAATATACAACAAATATTAAATAATTCGCATCAAATATATATAATTGTAATAATTATAGTCGATATTTATTACATCGTCTATATTTCAATAAACTTTTCGCTTTTTCCATAACAAAGAGCAATTTTGAAATATTTATATAATTCTTGATAAATTTGAGAGTCATGGCTAATTTTAATAGATTTTTTATTTATGTGAATTAGGTAATATAACTTATAATTAAGGAGGGTTAGGCAAGGTGTGAGTCTTAATTAAGCTTGAAAATATATATATTGCTAAACTACACATACAAGTAGGACAATGATGCAGTCTTCTTTGATTTTTTAGGTGAGGGTGAGCTCACTGGTATATGTAAGAGACGGGCCAAGTTAGAAGCAAGGTGCTTTGTCCTTGTATAATATGTGAGGATTAGCTAAAGTCTTATATATGTAGGCCAACTTCTCAGTAATAAATATATATATATATATAAGTTATTTTATATAAAGATATAATATATAAAATATATTTTATATAATGCAAATTAATTAATATTGACGATAGCCTAACATTATAGTAAGAAATCAGATTATTTAAATTTAAAAATTAAGGACACCACTTAATAGAAATGCGTGATTTGGGCATGTAATATTAATTTATACTTTTATACTATATATAAAGATAAAATATAGTGTAACTACCATCATTGAGTAATTTTCATTTTTCGGTTTTGCCCTTAAAAAATCGTATAATCCTAGATAACTACCACCATCATATTAATCAACTCTCACTTTAAACTTGACATAATGATAAAGATAAAGAAAATTACAATATAAAAAAGATTTTTCAATTTTCTAAAATAAAATACTTAAAAATTGAATACTTAACCATAAAATAGAAATATGGTGAGGCCGGCACAAAGTGCCTATGGTACCGTCGTCATAATAAAGGTAATTCATAATGCAGAATCACATATAATAATTAGTTGTTTTAACTTCTTTTAACCTAAGTTGAATTAGCCTGAGTCAATTATTGTAATTCGACTTTAATAAGAACATTCATTCTTGTTTTGTTAAAGTCGTGACTCGTGTTGTAAGTCTATTGGAGGAAATTTAATCTTATTGAAGCCCTTAAATGGTCCTCTAATTGGGTTCAGAGTTATATGTTCCCAATTAGAGATGAAAAACATGTGACCCGTTTTGTCTATTTTGTTTGCGCTTCAAATGACTGAAAAAATTTAAGTGGTATGAATATGTTAGCATTAGCTTAACAGATAAAATTTAATGTTCTGTCCGTTTTAAAATAAACTACCATACCTACAAGTATTGTTGAATAATAAATAAAAAATCATATAATAAATTAAATTAAATAAAGTAGTTGAAGATAAAAAATTAAAAAAATTTAATATTTTATATGAAATTTAACAAATTACATTAGATTGCAAATTTTTGTAGAGATTAAAAACCACATATTGCAACGTAATCAATTTGATATGACTTGTTTTCCATAATTCAATCTTTGATTTATTATTTTTTGAATCCCTAAAGGTTTATCAAACATCTACTTTAAACCAACTTTTCTATTGCCTTGAGGTCAAGTCATCATTTAAAGAGGGAAACGTGGTTTAATGCATATGAAATTTAAAAAAAAAAGTTAATAGTATATATAAGATTGTATAGTTATTTAAAAAGTAATTTAGTTGTCCTTAAAAACTCAAAAAAAATCAATAACTGAATACAAATGGCTAAATCAAAAAATTGTTGCACAATTATATGATTTAAAAATGCAAAACATAATTACACTAAGTTATTTAAAATTTTCTTTTTTTTTTCTTAAATTATATTTGTGAGTAGTTTGCATTGCCCAAAGAATATGCATACAGATTTGATGGGTAAAACAAATAATTGAGCAAAATTTATATGCCCAGTCGGCAATCCTTATCAACTACACATATCCAAGTTATATCATTAAAGTTGAGTGTTTTTAATACATCTTTCAAAGGTTGTAATTTAGTAAAAATTGAAGCTTGATTCTTTTTTTACAAAAGGACCTTTTTTAAGAGTAACAAGTCAAATTAGTATTTCAAATATCTAAACATAATAAAAAATACTATCAGTTATGTCCTCGGGGAAATATTTTAAAGATATAAAACGGTGTTATAATTTTTCTTTTAGTAAATGAAGTCGCTATTTAATTTCTTCAGTTTAATATTGGTTTATAGTTTTAAAGACTTAATTGATGGCATAAAACTTTGGAAGAATTGATTGTACTTTGTTTGAGTAAATCACAAGAGTTTAGCTAATGAGATATATGAAGGGAGGTTAATGATTTTTTAAGGGAATTTAATGATGCGTTGGAAGAAATGAATATAATAATTAACGAACTTAATTATCAAATGCGAGGTGTCTTTTCCCCCGATTGAAGAGCTTGGAGTAAATTAATTAAAAAATTACTACAATGACTTTTTATTTACCTGTGCCGAAAATAACAAACATTTATTTGTAGGCGACATCGTTTTTGGGTTAACAATTCAGACAATAATGTTGGCTTTTGAGCAAGGACTATTGTGTCATGACTTTAGGAATATGTTCGATGCAGTCTTCGAATAAATTTGAATTAAAAAATAATATCTTTTTCACCAAAGGATAGAGCATGTACATATGCAAACCCAATTTAATTCGACCACAACAGATATATTATATAATTCATTAATTATGTCTAAACATATTTTTTAAGAATGAGTCATGTTACTCAGCAGTATAAAATTATAATTAAAAATGTACAAATATTTTAATACTACCTTAAAACAATATTTTCAATGCAGAGTTCTTACATTCAAAATTTTAAGCAATGCACACATTGCCCGGTTAGAATTTGGGGTCGGCAAAACAATCATGTAAGATTATTTTCATTAATAAAGAGACAAATAATAAAAAAAAAATACAATTTTTAATGATATATTTATCATTTTAATTATAATGAAATTACATTTTTTCCTTTAAAAACAAAATAAGAAACATTGACTTCTCTTTTCAATAATAGAAAGGATCATTCTCCTAATTATTTTTTTTTACTTTTTCGAAAATTTAATGGATTGTGTTTTGTCCATTGAAATTGGAGTGGGCTGATTTGGGGTAATAAGAAACAATAAGATGACGAGATATAGTGAGTTTTTTTCTTTACAATGTTGCAAAAAGTGATTTTTTAAAATGTTCAAAAAATTATTTTGAAAAAGTGTTTCTTAAAAATTATAAAAACACGTTTTATTGAAAGAGTAAATTTTAAAAGAAGATTAGCGTTTTTAGTTTCAATTAAAAAATCAAATGAGTTTGATCAAATCCATTAAAATGGATTCATTGATGGGTTGAATTTCATCGATTAAATTTGGATTTGAATCAATTAGATAATTTAAAATAAGATTTAATATATTTATATGAAATGGTAGATGAATTCTCATCTATTTAACTTCGAGAAATACTTGTATAATACAATATCTATGTAGAGACAATCAATAGATGATCAACACCACATTAAAAGAATTAATTCTAATTAAAATTCATTACTAAATGAAAGCACTTACAAAACATAAATGTATGTATCTCTAAATATGATTTGTTAGTTTCTTTTTAGTACAAGTTTTTCTCTTTTACTCCAATTCCAAATTCATTCAATTGCCACTAATACCAAAGAGAGAAGACAACGTGATAGAAAAAAGATGGAAGGTGGATGCAAGGTAGGGTCAGACCAAACATTTTATAAGCCCAATATACAAGAGAGAAAAACCAGTCCCTTAATTTAAAAATAATAATTACGTTATATTGAGTCTTAAGAAAATTGTGACTTCAAAATAAATTGCAATGTGAAAAAAAAAAGTAACCATTGTTTATTAAAACAATTTGATTACATAGTAGTTTTACAATAAATTATGAATAAAATAGTTTCATACAAATTATGATGATGTAAAATAGATTTTGTTTTCGTGATCAATTATTATTAGTTATTAGATATTTAAATCTAACATTTTTTGGGACTAATTTCTTAACAACCTTTAAAAAGACTCATATTTTAAACATCTTAGATGAGACCTTTATTTTAATTATACATTAACTTACTATAATGTATATATACATGTGTTATTAGTACATATTGTTCTTGATTTAAAGTACATATTGTTCATGAGTGACATATCTCTATGAAAGTATATATCGTTCTTGATTTTTTTTCTAAAAACATTATAATAGTAGAATCTATAATTGATAGTCTTAAGAACAACAACGAAATTTCAAAAAAGATAAAAAATAATCAAACTTTTAATATGGATAAATGGAGAAAATAATTATAATAATAACTAGAAGGTTTCAATTAAAATTGACTCACTGACTCCTTATATGAGAAAAATGGGTTTTCCGTAAGGAACAATTTTTCTTTTACGCCCATTAATGTGTATTACTTCCTTTACATTAATGAGAAATAACTAATTCATGAAAATAATAATTTAGTCTCATTAAAAGAATAAGTTATCATAATTTTTAATGAGTTAGCTGTGTTTCATTTGTGAAAAAATGAGTGGTATGAAAAATTCATGTTATTCCAAAAGGGTGGAGATTCACTTATCTGTCTAAGATTTATTCATTAAAACTTACCCAGATGCCCCACCCTCTCCTTTCCCCTCTTCCCTTACACGTTGCGTTTAATCTTGAAATAAAAAGCAATGATGTAAAAATCATATTATACCGGCCAGTTCAACTAAAAAATCGGTGAATCGGACTCCTAACTGATATGATACAGATGTTGAACCGGCCAAGTATCAAAATCGGTCAAAACCAGTCTAAAATCGACCAAACTGGTGAACCGACCGGTATTTGACTAAACCGGCGGGATTATACACATTTTTTTTTTTTGAAAAAAAACTTAAAAACCCATTACAAGGTGACCTATCTTTTCAACCCTTCTTCAACACTTCAAGACACTTGCTTCCAAGGCATACTTAGATTACACCTTTTTGTTCCTAACATTCGTGTGTAATCTCAGTGACATTTGTGTAATCTTGGAGTACTTTCTAAAGATAGAATTTGGTGGAAAAATATAATATCGATATGAGACAACTTTGACTCATTGGTTTAAAACTCCAAATTTATTTGTTTTGTAGAGTGGTTATGAACTTGTGTCATTTATTTATATTTTACGGTTGTTAAGTGATACTTTTGGATTGATATATGTCTTATAATTTAGATTTTGAATTGGTTAAAGACTTAAAGTTGTTTGTTTATGTGAATTTTGAGTAGATTATCAATATAGATTATAAATTTGAGTATCTACCTATTTGGAAGTTTTTGTTAGAGGTTTATATATATAAATATAAGTAGGTATGTCCGGTTTAATCGACATACGGTTTAATTACTGCGTTTAATAACTGGTACGATTTTAACAACACTGATAAAAAGTATTACTTTCTATGGGATCCACATTCTTTTTTATTTCCTAATATTTAATATCTATATATTTTATTTTTGGGAATTATACCATATCTTTTGTATTGAGTAGGCCTAATATTATAATTTTGTTTGAATATTTAATTATACATGATATTATAATTTTAGCTATACTTTGAGATTGAATTTAGAGTCTCTATATGATATTAATTATTATAAGAGAAATATTTTCTAGGAAAGAATAAATCTTTAATATTTGAATTGGTTGTATTTTGACACTTATTCAAAAGTGTAATCTTTCTTGTCTGAAAAATTATATCAAAAACGAACATGAGAGAATGTTTGGATATGGAGAATATGACACAAAAGGTTATAAGTTGGTTAGTTTTGGAGTGTTTCAAAAAACATATTTAAAAAGTAACATAAAGTAATCATTTTTTGCATCCAATTATTGCTAAATTATTTCCATTGTATTTGTTACAAAATTGGAAAAATCATAATCATATTATCTTTCAATTACCGCCATTTAAGGGTATAAATGAAATTATACATGATGAATTATCTGAATGTTTTTTTAGATATATTTTGCATTTATAGAGTAGCAAGAGTAAAATTAATATATAGAAATTACGTCTGTTTAAATATTTATATACTCCTTAGACATGTTTGTCTTTATACAATACATATATACTTAATACATGCTCTTTAGTAGTTTAATTAATTTCCTCAAAGTTTGCGTTAATTAAACATTGAGAATATTATCGTAATTTGGTGGGTTAATTCCCTGGGAGAATAAAAACAACAGTAATTTAGTTGATTATTTTCATGGATCGGAAATTTCCTTGTGGTGACAAAAGTTGAAACTTTACATAATTTTGGCCCTCTTTGAAAATTTAAGCACATTGAAAGCATAACCCATAGTTTCAGAGTTCTAACATAATCCCAAGTAAAATCTCAAGGAAGCAACCCTTTTTCAATTGTTTCTTGACTAAAACAGTTAAGCATTTCCCATTTCCAGGAAAAAGCACTTATGACATTTCTTAACTTTGGATTTTGATACCATTTTATTAAGTATTTTCTAATAACTTTTGATTTTGATACCATTTCCATCGCACCGGTTGATTAAGATTACACCTGTCATTCTAGTGATCCTACCAACTTATCAGCGGTGAATTCTTTATCATATCTTCAATATGTTGTTTGACTACAAAAGGACTTGAAAGTTAAGTTAATCACATTATTTTCACATTATTCTCTTGGCCTGTATTTAGTGTTCATTTGTATTACTTATATTTGCTAAATGTTTTCTATAATAATGTTATGTTTCGATATAATATATATATATTATCAATATAAAGATTTATATACAGTTAGTACATCATTTATTATTTAGTTGAATTACTTTTTTGAGAAGTTATTCATAACTAAATATGAATGATGGAATAACATAGTATAAAATACATATGCATATATTTTTGTTCAATATATAAAATTGAGTAACATACATGCATGAGAAATGTTGATGAGCAATAACAATTTTTTTTAAAGATGTTTAGAGCAGTGTAATGATAGTCGGACCGTACTGGACAGTCCGACCGGTTTGACCGCTGACCGAACTTGAAAACGGTTATGGTTTACCGTTTTAACTGAATGAGGATTAGACCGCTTTGAACCGGGAAAATTCCGGTCTGACCGTGTTAAACCCGGTTAAATCAGATTATACCGGAAAGTAACCGAAGGGTTCACTTAAAAAAAATGGAACATTACTCTAATATTTTGTTTTACTCCAATCCAAAAAAAAAGATGAATATATGTTACTTCAATGTAATTATACATGATTATTAATTATATAACACTTTACATTTGTATATAATTATATATTTATATATAAAAATTATTAATTATGTATAAAATCACTCGGTCAAACCAAACGGTTTAACCGTTTAAACCAGTTAAACTTAATACGAAATCTCTTCCAATTGACGTCCAACTCGAATTTCATAACATTAGTTTTGAGGTTGGAGGACACAAAAGCCGAAACACTTTCCAGCATATGGAGTTCCTGGTTTAAACCGAAAACATGGGACCAAAGCCCATAGTATCTCTTGTCTCTACTCTTATTAATGATTTACAATGTTGCTACCTCTCTCTCTCATTCATCTCAAACCATCATTTTTTGGCTCCCTAAACCAACGTTTCACTTCCAACTACAACTTCATTTTTCACTCAACTTTAGACCCTTTTTATTGAATTTGTTTTACCCATTTTTTTCACATTTACATAATGGATGTATTCATTCCAGAAGAGTATGTTATAAGGAGAAAGCTTGAGAAAAAGGTAGCAGCAACAACCTATGGAAAAGGGTCCAAATCACATTCACATAGAAATAGCAATAAGATAGAAGTCATGGACAACAAAGCTTCTTCCTCAACTAAAGGTTTTGGCCTCATTGGTGACAATGTTGTTTTTACTTGCTTATCTGCTTAATTAATAATGATACCTATCTCCCATTACATTTTTAGCTACATGGCTTTTTATGCTTCATATGTGTTAATGTGAATGAAGTTGAAGAATATGTACTAAAAAATGAGTAGTTGAAATTTTGAATTACTTATGTGCATCAATCAAAAACGCAATTAGATTTTTCTTCTTTATGATTAGGCTCAACCACATAGTTATTTTTTTTGTAATCCTTTTGGTATTTAATTGTAGCTTGGAACATTCATATGGCTAAAGCTATATGTTTATTTTTTCTATTCCTTATTATATATAGCTTCTATATTAATACATTGTCTATGACTAAAAGTCCCGAATAATCTTGAAGTAAGCTACATACATCTATTCAATTTTTTATTATTTTACATCAAAGTTTTTTTTCAAAATCAATTGATAATGAGAGGAGTATACTAATAAGTTTTAGATGATACCTATAAAAAATGAAGATGATATGAGACTTGCTCCCTATAATTAGCAAGAAAATCAATCACCCTAAAGATTAGTTTGAAAGTTGGATTTTGGAGAGGGAGGAAAAGAGAAGGCTTGAGAGTCATCTCACAAATGTATTTCATGACTTTCAAGCCTTCCATTTTCCTTATTTCCCCTTTGAAATCCAATTCTCAAACTAATCCTAAGAAGTTTATGTTTCTTTTGGTTTTATAAGTTTATGTTTCTTTTGGTTTTATAAATATTTAACAAGATGATTTAGAGAAGTTACTTCAAGTACCCAAAAAAAGAACAGAAACGATAAAGTGTGTCACTCTATGTGACATTGCTTATGATTGGTTAAATAAAATGCATTTATGTTAAAAAAATTAATGATAAAATAATTTTATGATCAATCATAAATAGTAGTATATTGAGTGGTACACTTTTATGGCAAAGAAGATGTACACCAGAAAAAAACCGTACATATCAAATCCTAAAATCATTTAAGTAATTATATTCTGTGCATATAAAAATACTTCCATAGTGAATGAAAAACTGCAACCCAATAAGAGCCCAGTATTAGTGCAATAGTAAATGTACTAGGCGCACACAAAAGAATTTTCAGCCCATGATTAACAAACCTAAAACAAAACTAAAAGAAGCATTCATTCTATTTGTTATTTGAATTAAAATGTATGAACTCGCCGTCTAAAAGTTTTATATAATCCATTCATTATTTATTTTTTATTTTTCATCAAATTCACTATTCAAAAAGTAATACAAATGAATAATAATTGATATATTGATTATGTATAAATCTTTATATTGACAGTATATAAATATTACACTTTTATTATTTTATATTACGGAAATGATATATGAAAACATAGATGTTAATGTTGTGTCTCATATTTGAGTGAGACTCCGATCCATTAATAGATAAGAAAGTATTCTCAAATATAAAAGAAAAAACATCATGATATCTGTAACATCCACAATTTTCTATCATTTTTTTTATATGAGTGAAAAATCTTGATTTATTTTTGTAGATTTATCTAAAGGTAAATATGCTTGTTTTTAGATTAATTGTAGATCTTTTAATATTTATTTAATATGTTTATGATTTTTGTTATAGTCAAAACCAGTTATTATATCAGTTACCTCACATCTAAGTGAACATATGTCATCTAGTAATAAATTTTTGTGAAAATAATGTTATTTAAAATGTAATTTGTGTTAGAAGTATTATTTTATGGTTACATTGAATTATTCACAACCTTAAGAACTTGGAGAAGTTATCTTTTTGAGAATAATTTATAAGTAATATCTAATATATTATTTATTATAATATTATCTTTATTGTGACTTTTGATTAACTTAGTTATGGTTATGATAATATTTATCATAACATATTTAAGATCATGTCATTATCTTTATCTTTTCTATCATTTAATCATTTTATCTCTAACTATATACCATCACTTTATCATGTATATAAATATATATATTAATGTTACTATATGGATATATTATATAAATAACGTTACCACATGATTATTAATAGTATTATTATAATTATATATGAATATATATTAATATTCAAGGCACGTTCCATTTATTACTTCCTTAATTCACGTTTTATTGTTGTTATATAATCTATGTATAATTTTTGTTCACACATTTTATTTGTGCTTGAAACCTAATTTTGTATATCATAGCAATAAGACTCCCTTTGCCGTTTTTCTCTTCTACACACAACTGCTCATCCATATTCTTTTTCCTAATTGAGAAAAGTTGAGTCAGAAACCATTGTACCAACCCTCCATCCAAAATGTTTTGCGTTTACCAATTGTTCCTTTAACTCATAATCAACACCACCTATTAAATCCTACATTGTTCTTTGAGGCTACTGGTGTTCAAATTCTTCCACTCATCTACATACTGAACTTTCTAAACCTATTAACCCTCCATAAAGTGCAGAACACTCAATAAAAAGGTACAACGGTATCCTTGTTCCATATGAAGAATTACAATATCAATTTTAATTATCCATTACCATTTATTCTAAAAACGAAGTGATTTTTTTTGGTTTACTTTCTTACTCCTTTAACAAGGCTAAAATATTGCTTAAGTTCTATATAGTTGATAAATCCTATTATATCATCCTTATCTTCCACCAACGTTATGTTCTTGGCAGTAATGTTTATTTCTGTTTTCATCATAGTTATATTACTATTGCTATTATTTGAAGTCTTTGATTAATTGAATTCTTTATCTCACTTTAATGTTTAGTTTCAAAGTATTAGGAATTGGTTTTCAAAATAAAATAAAAACGTGTTTTACTTATTTTGTGATGTGTTAAATTTTTGGGTTGTGTGAATTGATTGTTATTTCATTCATTGATGAAGCGTGACACTTGAGCCAAGTGGATGCTAGCGGTAATGTTCATGATGGTGTAGCAAGTTGCAGTTATGATATAAAGCGCCTAAGGTGAGGGAGAAGACCGTTGTGGTCTTAGAGTATTTCATTGAAGTTTTTACTCTCCGATTCCCTCAAAGTCGGAGAGTCTTGTAGATTAGGAACTCTCATGGAAACTTGTTTTCATGTAAGAGTCCTTAATCCTTTTTCATGACGATGTATAGAGTCTTAGATATTTGATTGTGCTGGAAATATGTGTATGATGCGAGGTACTCGCTTATGGTATTACATCGTCATGGAAGGTCGTTAAATAATTATGTTTGAATGCATGTGAGTATTGTGATGAGTTAATAATTGTTTTGTGTGGAATGTTTGTGACAATGTCGTCATTTAGAAATATCTCAAATGTAATGATTATGTTATGGATTGTTGTACATTTGTGTTGAAATGGAAAATATATCTAAGTGATTGTTGTATTGATATGGGAAAATATAATTAAGTTGATTGTTGTATTGGTTTCAAAATATATAACTTGATCATCGTATT
>NC_032014.1:13149717-13211825 GCF_001865875.1 Lupinus angustifolius | reverse complement strand
GATAGGAAAAACTAACCCTAATCAAAAGTTACTATAATCATGTGAAATAGTATCTATAAATGATAGATTAAAATACAATGGTCATCATATGTTCTATTGTTGATGCTAATGTAAACATGCATCCTAAAACTGGAGAAGAAAACAAAAATACCAACAAAAGGGAACTCACCTTTTTGCTACACCTTCACTCAATAGAAGGTAGAGATAAATAGAGAAAGGAAGAAAGAGAGAAAGAGAGTGAGAGAAAGGGAAAGAAAAACAAAGAGGAAGAAGTGAATGCTCACCACTTCCTTCTTCTCCTTCACCAAAAGCTATGTTCTGTTTCTTTCCCAAAGAAAGGGACAATGGCTTTTATTTTATTTTTCTTAACTATTTTTAAATCAATTAAAATATGCATATAGAATTATCATATAGGAATATTAATAACATATTATTATATTCTATTTTAATCAATTACTAAATACATTTCTCATTGTTATTATTCCAAAAATTTATATTAGGTATAAGGCAATTTGGATTGATAAACCTATAACAAATCTTATAATTTAAAAGAATCAATCTAACAACTATGCTACTAATCCTAAATATATTATATCATACTCATATTCAAAATCTCATGTTCTAAAAATATATGAATAGATTTAAAAAAAACATTACACTTTAGTACAATGTTTTAAATACACACATATTCTCAATTATATACTAAAAATCAATTTAATACACTAAGCAAATTCATAATTTACATTAGGAAAAATATAGGTGTTATATAATTTGTACTCCCATCTCTTGAATTTCCACTTTACGTGGTGTTTCACTCCCAATAATCTTATCATTCTCAATGAACCTAGCATTCTCAGTTTCAAGAATTCCTGTAGTATCATTTTTACAATAAAAACTATAGGCCTTTAATTTTTCTGGATAACCAATGAAATATTAATTGATTGTTCTTGCATCTACTTTCTTTTCTTGTGGATTATAAATTCTAATTTCTGTCGGGCATCCCTAAATATGTAGGAGCCTTAAACTAGGTTTCCTTCTTGTCCACAATTCAAAAGGAATCTTTGGAACTTCTTTACTAGGAATCCTATTTAATAAATAAAAAAGGTGGTCTTTAAAACATAAGTCTATAATGAAATGAGTAAAGATGAATTACTCAGCATACTTCTAACCATATTCAATAATGTTCTATTACGGACTTTCTGATACATCATTTTGTTGCGGCGTACTTTACCTTGTGTGTTATGCACATATGCAACAACTTTCAAGGATTTTAGAAAATGGACCTGGATGTTGTACATTTTCATCATATCTTCTATAATACTCACCACATCGATCAGACCTGATAATTTTTCACCCTTTTATCCAATCGGCTTTCAACTTCAGTAATGTAAATCTATAAGGTTTTTAACGCTTGAGACTTATCAGACAATAAATAGACTTGTCCATAATATGAATAATCATCAATGAAGGTAATGAAGTATTTTTCCTTATTGAAAGAGTTAACATCAAAAGGTCAACAAATATCTATGTATATAATTTCAAGAAGCTTATTGCTTCTTCTACCTCATTTCTTTGTATGTTTTGTTTGTTTACCTTTAATACAATCCACATATATTCATATCAGTAAAATCTAAATCCAGAAGGATTTCATTCTTTACAAATCTTTTCATTCTTTCTTTGGAAATATGTCCCAAATGCTTATCCCACAAGTAAGCAGAACGTTCATCAATTAAGTCATGCTTAATTCCAACTTTATGATGCAATGTTAAAAGTGTTTCAGAAAAAAGATTATCATGATTTAACTTGTACAATCCATCACATAATATACCGTTGTCAATTAAATGAGTATATTTATACAAACCGAAACATCCATTACCAAATTCAAAAGAGTATCCAGCAACATCAAGCTTAGATAAAGAAACCAAGTTCCTAGCTCTATTAGGCACATGAAGGGTTTCAAATAAATTTAAATGATGGTCAGTGACAATGTTTAAACGATAAGTCTTGATAGCTTCCATTCGAACATTCACTATATTTCTCATAAAGACAAATTTTTCATTTAGTCTTGTAGTTCGGGTCGTAATGAATCATGCATAGTATTAGAAACATGAACAGTACATCCAGAGTTAATTCATCAAGTATTATAAGGAACTTCTACTAAGTTTGATTCAAAACATACACAAGTATTAGGTTTACCTTTCTTTTCAAATCAACCTTTGCGTTTTGGACAATCCTTTTGGAAGTGTTTAATATTTTTACAGAAACGACATATGTTATCATGATGTTCCTTCTTGTGGAAGAAAATGACTCATTAATTTTTAAGAGTCCATTCCATTTCTTTTCATGGTTCTTACTGACTTTCTTTCTATCTCCTTGATGATTAATATAATTAATGGAATGATTTCATTGGCTCCTCATTCTGGTTTCCTCTTGAACTAACATACTATGCAATTCATGCATAATCCATTTATCTTTCATGGTGTTATAGTTCATTTGGAAAAGAACATATTTAGAGGATAATGAATTTAATATAAATTGTACAAGGAAGTTCTTATCCACATTCATTCCTAATGTCTTGAATCTTATTGCAATGTTTGTCATTTCAATGACATATTCATGCATAGTACGAGAACCATCAAATTTCATGGTGGTCAATGTATTCATTAGTGTCCCATCAAGAAACTTGTCAGCAGTTTGGGAGCGCTCTTCCACAAACTTCAGTATTTCTTTAACACTTTCAGTTTTAGGAAGAGCGGACATAATGTTGCCAACAATACTCATTCACATATATATTAAACTCAATTTATTTGATCTTTCTCAATTCCTATAATGAACTTTATGTTCTTAAGTGCTTATATTAGTAATAGAACTTGACTTATCTTCTCTAAGTGACAAATCCAAATCCATTACCCAAAGGTATAATTGGATTTGTTCACTTCATTTAGAGAAGTTAAGTCCATTGAAAATTGGAACATATGAGACTTGCGAATGCAAAGCAATAGGTACTGCAATCAATAAAATTAAACAAAAACATTAAAGCTTTAAGTTATATGCTAACATGCTAAATTAATTCACATTTCATAAGTGTATATTAATATTTACTTTCGGATAATCCATCAATATATTATACTAGATATAATGATACTAAAGAAGTGCACATAATTTGGTAATGATACATGCATATATTAGAAGAAACATTTACTATATTTGGATATATAAATATAACTAATGATGCATTTACACTACCAACATACATGCTTATTGATAATAAGAACAAATAATAACCTTTAGGTTTATTCTTAACTATCTTATAATAATGAATTTCAATTTACTCATAAACAAATAATTGTTATATCATTCATAGTATCAAATTAATGAGTAAATAAAATATGATCATGCAATTTGGAATTAAATAAACATAAAAATTTGACCACTTTGGTGATTAACAATCTATCATACAATAATTGGAAACAAGTATATATATATATATGACACATACTTGTACATAAATTATAAATGTACATATATGTTGTTGTTCTATTTTCTTTATATAATACATAAGGACATCAATATATAAACAAAACACAGAATAAAGCACCCTATCTATCCATAATGTATAGAAAAGTGTTTTGTTAAATTGTAACTTCATTTGTTTTCTATAGATAATGTAAACATAAAGCATATATATGAAAGGAGAAGGAATAGACTGAAGAATAACAACTTGTCCCTTTTTTTTCGTTTATACACATATATACTAAGAGGTAATAGAAACATACAATAGTACATTTAAAGTTATATATATATATATATATATATATATATATAACTGATTTTAATGTCACTTTATATATATCCATCACATGTTTCAACAACTTACATTTATATATATAGAACGGACAAATGTACCAGTGTTATTAAAATTGTATCAGTTATCAACTCGATCAAGATACTGGTATAGTGGTTCAATTAGTGGTTCATTAATTAAACTGTATGTCCGTTAAACATACATATCTGCTTATATGTACAAACATATAATATGATGGATAATATATTGACTGCATATAAAACTTTGGTACTATTACTATATACATTTTTCGCATATTTAAAATCTTTTACATTATTACTATATATAATATATACACATTTTTATTTTATATCATTTATTGATTTCTTAAAATGTATAGATAACTTGGATTAAAAATGGTAATATTGTAATATGATAACATTATTTTTTCAATAATTACATTAGAACCACATCAAACTCAATTTATAATCTAATCTCTAGCAAAATAAAATCAAGAAGATAACAAAAGAATGTACTTCCTCCAATCACAATCCCCCACATGTCACACACAATAGTATCCTTCTCTCTCACTTTGTTCTTTTTCCCCAAGTGTGTCTCTCCTTAGTCCCTTCTCTTTCTCACTTTGTTCTTTCAATTTTCCCCAACAATCTCTTTACTTTCTCTCTCTCACTTTTTTCTTCTTCTTTTCTCTCCAAATTTTTTAAATCTAAAACTTCATCAAAATCTTACCATGTTGGTGCATATGCGTCACGGAATGTGGAAAACATTTAGTTCAGAATCCAAATTGTTTGTTTTCATTAATTGTTACTATGATGCAACGGAAGTAATCATATATTGAGTTATCTAAATATTCAAAAACACATTTTAAAATATTATTCATAATCAAATCAAAATTAATGAAAAACTACAAGTTCTTAAACACAGTGCTTTATACTACATGTAAAACTTTATCATGAAACCATGATAAATAGATCTTAAAAATTCATAGCTTTCATATCATAAAAATGGTTATAAATTACATTTACTCATGGCGACACGATTATCCTTTAATGTTGTGTGTTGTTCTTCGTCAATAGAGAACCTCTTCTATCTCTTTCCCTTCGTTTCTATGCTCTTTTTTATTGATGGCTAATAGAGACAAATTTTGTGGACAAAGATAGGAACAATGTTATGCCAAAACAAAGGGAATAAAATTCTTTCTCAAGAGTCTTACCATTTCATTGGTAACTTCATTCAAGAGTTATGCCAAAACAAAGGGAATAAAATTTGATAAATTCAAATCTTAGAAATGATTGTGACTATTCAGACCTTACTAGGTGGAAATCTAGTACACGGAGCTATAGTGTATATAAGGAAAATAAAAAGTGGTTGAGATAGAAACAAAAGTACAGTGTTAAATATGATTTCCAAAAGCTTGGTGTTCAAATAATAAAACTTTAAAAGTAATAGGAGTTCAATTAAAAAGTACAATTTGTTAGGAGGGGACCATGTCTAAGTCTCCAAGTAGGATAATGAGCTGGATATGGAAAGTGACAAGAAGTTTGCATGATTGTTCTTATGACCTTAGGCTAGCTATATGATTTATCATTCCTTCCTTCCACTAGATATCCTCTCTGTCAAACATCATTCCAACTTTATATGTCATTTTCCTGGTTCTGTTACCATTTTAAAAAACTATTTTGATGGTTTTTTTGCTAGAGCTTAATTTCAAAGTTTGTTTATAAGTTGTTGGTTTGTGTTGAATTTTTTACAAGCATGATATACACCCCAACCTTTACCAAAATGGAATACAATCAAATAAACAGAATTGAGCCATGTCAAGTTTAGTAGGAGGCAACAACTAATTCTCAGTTATTCACTAGAGATAAAATTGTTAATTGTTTGTCTTAAGTGATAAAAGGAATAAAGCACTAGTGAATATGTTGGCAGAGATAATAAAATCAATTATTAAGGGCACCAGAGTTCTGTTGCAACCTGTATGTGTTTCCTTCTTTTTTTGTACAATCAAAAGGTAAGGAATTAATTTCTTTTGAGATTTTTGGCTGTCCTTTCTAACAAGTGTCACTCCTAGAAATCGAATCTTCAATTTTTTGGATCCAGTGAGGCTTTATATCACTAAACCAACGTCTTATTGGTGTATGTGTATCCTTCTCAAGACAACTATTTCTACACCAACCATATCTGTAGTGATTGAATCCTTACCCTTCATCCTTCAAAGAAATTAATTTACATAATCTCTTGAGTCATAATGTAGTCGAGTGAAATCATGAAGAGCTGCAAATGATGGAAAGATTATAAAAATCAATTCTTTTGCGTGCTGAGTATAATGAAAAGCCATATTTGCAGTAAAAAATGGTATTGATGAATGGCCCATGATTAGAGTACACTTGAATTTGTACATAAGAGTATTAATATTTAATATTATTGTCCTATAAATGGATTTGTAATTTTATTTGATTTGATGAAACAAAACAAGTGAGAATATATCATAAGATCGTTCCACATGTACCTTCTTTTAGAGTTTGCTCTTTGCAATTGAATCGTGTAGTTATAAATTTAGTGTAAATATTTTATTAAGAGTGATTCATAAATTTAAGAATTTAGTGTAAATATTTTATTACTTGACAAAAAAGTTAAGAATGGATCATTTCACATGAGTGATTCATAAATTTAGACATACACCTTGATGTTTACCTTATATTTCTCCAAGTATATACCTAGACGCTCTCAAAGCCAATGTTTTTCCAATTTAATTAAATATTTTAAAAATTATTATGAAATAAGTTTAAAATGTTCATTTTAAGAGAAGTTATAAAAATGAGCTTAAGAAATTAAGGATGTCATCCTTTTATGATTTAGTAGGCCTAAATCTTTAAGTACTTAATTCAAATGAAGACACTTTCACTTTATAGAGACACTGACTTCCATGAAAATTGAACCATTTTATTTGTTTATTCCCATAAGTTGTTCTAATAAGCCTAAATCTAAATAAATTCTTCAGCTAAAAGTTCAACATCTGCCATCATAACTACTACAAGGATATGCATTAGATATGCATTAGAGTTGAGAGAGAGATAGAATTAACAAAAACGAAAATAGTAATATTACAAAAGCAGAGGTCAAAATGTTACGCAAAATTGAATTAGTCCTAGTCTAGAACTAGAGAAAAAGAAGGTTCTTCCCATCAAAATTGGTGCATACCACAAAATCATTAATTATCACCACTTCTGTCAAATTAATTAAGCTGGTGGAAGTTTTCAACTTTAGGACATGAATTAGATACCAGCTAGATCAAATCGTGTTTCCAATGAAAAATCACATGAGAGGAGCCTTAAGGCAAAAACTATATCAGAAATTATTTCCAACATCCAAATGCAGATCACAATAGAGGTAGCTAGGACTACAACTCTGAAAGTTTACACATAATTAAGCTCCCACTGGAATGTGGAAGAAGCAAGTAGTTGAATACACCTCAATACAGTAATTCCTCATATACACGATCTACAGATTGCTCCCATTTTCCATTGTATAATTCCAAAAGCTTCTCAGCTGGGGTCACACCTGCACCAACAAAGATTGATTAGATAAAATACTAAACGAAAGAAAAAGCAATGTAATGAGGAAAGTACAAAAATAATGCCTGATAAAGGTTTGATAGAGAAATATCATTTCAAAATGTTAGGAAGGCATAAAACTTGGGTCATAGAGGAACATAAATGAAACTTTAGCATAAAGCCAGATAATGTTTAATAGCTTGATTCTCTTAAGCCAATTAGCCAATGCTTTGGAGGCCTTGCATAGGTGCGGGAGATGCATAGTTGATGAGCATAAAAAGGGTGGTCCAGTGCACGAGGCTCCCACCTAGTGGGGTCTGTGGAGGATATATGTATACAGCTTTATCCCCGCAAACGGAGATATTGTTTCCAGGATTTGAACCCCTGATCTTTTAGTTACTAAGAGACAACCTTAATGTTGCATTGAGACTCACCCTCTATGCATAATTAATTAATTACAAGCATCAAATCAATTACCTGTTCTAACCACCTCCGCTACCTCATTCAAAAATCCTGATTCCTTGTAGCCTCTTCTTTCCAAGCCATCCTGTAGGATACACCAATGCCGTTAGTAATATTGACAATAACAGCAATAACAAAAGTAGCGATAGCTTACCTTTGCCAACTTTAGAACATCTTCAGCAACATGCTTCAGCAAACCGTCTCGGAATGGTGTTTTTAGACCAGTGACAGGAACCTGCCAGATAAAGCCTTTGCTGGTCAGTAACATCAAGTATATATAATGAACCTTAGTAGTGAATTAACTTATGACTACTGGGTCTACATTTGTGTATCTTGTCTATAAATATGTGTCTGCAGCAGAGATTTAAATCAGAGAAATTAGTTCCTCTTCCAGGTTTCAAATGATATTTTAGTCCTCCAAAACTCAAGAACCTAGGAGCTTCTTTTATCATTCTTTCAGGTTTGCACCTAGGTTTTTAATTTAATTTTTATTTTAGTTCATTAGAGAAAACTAACTTGATCAAAACAGGAGTTCAATCCTCACTTGCCCACTTCCCCTTCTAAATAAATTTCAACACAGCACAGAAAAGAGGGGGGCATGCTACAGATTTAACAAAACAAAAACCATATCTGAAACTGTACCTAGCAGCTTAAGCTTTTGGATTGAGTAATAAAAACAATTAAGTGATGAAATTGTTACAATCCATGTTACCTTATTCCTTAGCATTTCTCTTTCTTCTGAAGTCCAATCTGCTGTAATATCTAAAACATTTTGAAGAGAAACCTCATCGTACAATAACCCTACCTAACAAATCAGGAAAATAACAGTGAGCTTACATTACTAAATAAAAGTAGTTTGTAAGTGAAGAAAATATTCTAGAGCATGCAAGCAAAGGTGAAGAGCTTGAGAAGATAGACATACAATAAAGTTCCAACAAATGGCTACTAATAACATAACTCCATTTGTTTTTCTAAGACAAAGCCACAAGATTGTTGTACGGCTACAACAGTCACAAGGACAATATCATGCACAAGAGGTAAATTGCAACTCACCCAAAATGCTGGTAAAGCACATAACCTTCTCCAAGGCCCTCCATCAGCGCCTCTCATCTCCAAATACCTCTTCAGTCTGACCTGAACAGAGTTGTGGTAAAAATAGTAACATAATTTCACAGATACTGCAAGAACATTGCAAAAGTAACAGATGCCCGTTAAATTGTAAAACCAATAAGAACAAACCTCAGGAAATATGGTTGTCAAGTGATTCTCCCAGTCATTGAGGGTTGGTAATTCACCAGGAATAGAGGGAAGCTTTCCTGCCAAGAAGTCCTGCAATAAAATAATAATTAATTCTATACACTGAATAAATCAAGGGTATATGAATATTATGTGAAATTTCAAAATAGGTAACATGGAAGTAGCGCAATGTTAGCAACACACTCTTCTCAACACTTTCTATTATTAGGTGGAATACATATGTGAACCACTAAATAGAGGGTGGACCCATGTAATTTAGTGAATCCGACATGAATTCCACCAATAATAGTGTGCTGAAGAGAGTATTGAAATAGTGTGTTGCTAGAATTCTCTATGGAAGTAAGTTTCAAAATAGATAATAGGGAGGCTACAGTCTACAGAGATAGCCTTAAATTACAAGAGTATTAAAGTTAGATGGAAACCCTGAAGGTCATGCCAGTACAGTCAACATATTTCTTGTTGCGATAGACAAAATACATTGGAACATCAAGAGCATAATCCACATACTGCTCAAACCTGCAATCAAAGAGTTGGAAAGTATCAAGAAAAAATGTTAACAAACCATTGCATGAAATGACATCGACAAGCTTTTAAAATAAATTAGGAACACGTCAAACAAAAAGACGGTGTAATATCAAAATTGTATTTCAACTGAACTATTACAGAAAAAAAGAACAAATCATCCAAGTTTTAACTACAATTTTAAAGGGAATGCCATTTCACAAAAAGAAATACAAGTACACAACACAAGTACAACAATAAATTTTAGTCAATTATTACTGAATTCTTTCGTCATATCCTTGGCTGTGTAAACAATGCAAAAGATGACTGAATCGGCAAAAGGATAAAAGATCTTACATAACAAAAATAACTGTATTTTACTTTCAATGCCTTTAAATGCAATGAAAACCCATGAAGCCTAGAGTCAGAACACTTAGTGATAAAAGTTAATCCCTTTATTCTTCATGATTCAAAAATAATATCTCTTACCCGAAAGAGTCATCAAAAACAAAGGGCAGCATGCCTGAGCGGTCCTTATCAGTATCAGTCCAAATATGGCTGTTTCAAGTGTACAAAAACCCTTATAAGGTACGTTAAAAATAAGGTGAGAACAGAAACAACTGCATGAGAACTTCCGAGTACCTTCTTAAACTGACAAAACCATTTGGCTTTCCTTCTTTGAAGGGTGAATTGGCAAAAAGAGCCGTTGCAATCTGTTGGAACGATAACACTAATTATAGTCCACAACACTGAGCAAATTTCCTAAGGAAAAAAGAAAACACAAAAGTTTGTGTTTCTTACAGGCTGTAAAGCTAGGCCAGCGCGGAATTTCCGGATCATGTCAGCCTCAGAACTAAAGTCAAGATTGACCTAAAAAAGAATAAGTACAAAAATATCACTATAGGCTTTTTTTGGACACGAGTACAACAGCTGATACACGTTTGTTTTAGAAGATACTCTTTTCACCATGTTCAAATTAGGACTGGTTTGTAGAAAAAAACTCAACACAAAAATCACTGTCTCACCTGTACAGTGCATGTCCTGAACATCATGTCAAGACCAAGAGAACCAACTTTGGGCATGTAATTCCTCATAATTTCATATCTTCCCTGAGTCACAACAGACAGTAAGAAAGCAATTAATTGAACCGCTTGAGGTCAACTAAGAAGCACTATCACTGTTCAGTTACCAAACTCCCCTAATATGACTTGCTCATAAAAATAATAAGAAAATCAGTGAAATCATAGAGACCATTGCAACACTATTTACAGTGGGTTATCACTGATTAAGATATGAAGTATCAACTCTTTTATTAGAATATATGAAAATATTTAAAAATATTTTAAATTTTATTAAAGAGAATATCTAGATGATACCTTAGAATGTCTTATGTTATGATAATTATATTTTTTATTTGTTTAGAGTATCTTAGAAGGTCTCTTAGGATTGAGATTAATTTATTTTATCGTTTATGATTTGTCTCCTAACTTAATTAGGAGTTAGTATTAGTCTAAATAGAGGTTAGTATTAGTATAAATAGAGGTTAGTATTATATCTTTTGTATCACATCATCAATCACAATATTATCAATATAATTATTATTTTGGCCATCCATTTTATCTCCTTCCATATCTAAATCCTATAATTTCAAGATGGTATCAGAGTGGTATCTGCCTTGAGGAAAACTTCAGCTTGTGATCCTTTTGCCAGTTAGTTGTCTGGTTGTCACCGTTTCCCCACTTGTTCTTAGTCTTGTTGTCATCTAACTTTCAAGGCTTGTCATTTGCGTTGTTGTTTTATCATCCTTCTGGACTCCCCCTTTAGCACGTTGGTTTCACTCCTATTTTGGATATGTTCTTGTTGGTGTATGACTTTGTTAAAGCATCAATCTACATTGTTCTTCCTGAATTTGTCATTGTCATCTTTGTCATAAGTGTCGCCGGTTTTCTCTCTTCTCCATATGTGACAATTTGGATGCATATGATGTGTATATGCTCCAACTTGAGGGGGTGTTGAATATAGAACTGTTGAAGTGGTTCACATCTTGTGTGGTTCAAATTTATCATGGCCTAGGTGTGATTAGTGTTTGTGTTCTTGTGTTGATCAAGGTTCTTCTCGAAGCTCTTGATGTCGTCCCGATTATTGGTTAAATGATGGTGGTTTCTGGTGCTATCTAGTCCTTCCTGATTGAAGATCAACCCTCAAATTTGGTCCTTGTTATTTGGTGTTGCTAGTTGTTCGACCATCATTCTTGTCAGTTTGCTTTTGTCCATGGTGGTTAAACTTGGAGATAGGTTCTACTATAGATGGTTAAGCATTGTTTGCTTCTGTCTATGGTGGTTATGCTTGGAGATAGATCCTGCCAAACATGGTTAAATGTTGTTGCCTCTACTCATGGTGGTTAAGGTTAGAGATAGTTTCTGTCATGGACGGTTAAGCATTGTTTGCTTTTGTTCATTGTGGTCAGGCTTGGAGATAACTTCTACCATGGATGGTTAAGCTTTGCTGTCTTATGGCATTTGAAGATTGTAGTTGTTATTAATGGTTTAGAGCATTTGTTTCAGGTACCTTAGACTACTTTCATTGTAGTTATCATTCCATCATCTTCATTGCAAATTTCGTCAATGTTTACAACACTAAAGTAATGTTTGGTGGAGCTCATGTAACTATTTGTTTGTTTCCTTTTAAAAAAGATTATTTGTAACAAGCTTAAAGCTTAGTAAGCTTTATCTTAAGAGGGTATTATCATAATTTGAAAATATTAGAATATCTTAAATTATAATATAGAGAATGTCTAGAAGATACTTAGATATAGAGAGAACATCTAATATTATGATGATTATATCTTAAATTTGTTTAGAGTATCTTAGAAGATCTCTTAGGGTTGAGATTACTTTATTTTATCTTTTATGAATTATTTCCTTACTTAATTGGGCTTAATTAGGAGTTAGTATTAGTATAAATAGAGGTTATATTATTTCTTTTGTATTACAACGTTATTACATTATCATTCACAATATTGTCAATACAATTACTATTTTGATCATTCTTTTTTTCTCCTTCCATATCTAAACTCTATAACCCCGCCACTTTTTTATAGGCATATTTCCACAATAGAATTAGTTATAAAATTTTAGCCCACTATAAAACCACAAGTATGTGCAGCAAAATTAAAAAACAAAATAACGGAAAATTATAATTTAATGATGACAAACACTTTAGTATAAGCAGTCAAGATGGCACAGTTAATGCATGTCACAGCATCATGGAGGAAAAATTATGTACCACAGTACCAGTACTATCACAAGTTGGGATATTTGTTCATTAAAGTTCAAATTAAACTATCAATCCTTGTGGATAAATTTGGTAGACCAAATCAACAATTTAGATTAGACTAGTAGGATCCAAATTTTACATGCCTTTCACATCCTGAATGGACAGAAGGTTGTTGCAATAATCTAAACGAAACCAGCCAAATTAAGTAATCCAGCTCTTATAACTGATGCAGTCAGCAAGTGACATCTAAGCAATATATTTATTTCTCGATAAATCGAGAAATATGTGCATGTTTCAACAATTAAAGGACTTAAAAGATGGGAGAAACAAATACTACCTTTGGCATTATAGGTATGTCTTTGATTGCCCACTTAGGCTGAAAACCAATACCCAAAAATCCAATCCCCATTTCCTCAGCAACTGCTTTAACCTGTCAAAAAAAATAAGGAAATAATTAACAGAATTGATACAAAAGATATATCTAGGCCGCTCATCATATAACATAACAATGAAACTCAATCTAACTAGTACTAAAATTTTGCTAGCTATTATGTCACAACATACAAAGAAAAGTTAAGATAATAACAGTGATGAAGATTGAAGATACTTATTTGTTAGATAAGGAGATGATTATTATTTTTTTGGTGTGCAACAGGGAAGATACCACCCAAAAAAAGAAGAGAAAACCAGAATTACACCCACATTGAAGAGAGAATGCTGATAAAAATCCCAAACTTCCTTCTGTTATCAGAAATCAGCAGATTACTTTTCAATGTATTATTGTAACAAGTATGCATGACCAACCTGATAGAGATGTGAATTAACTTCAGCACAAGTCTGGTGCAAGGTTTCAACAGGAGCACCACTAAGCTCAAATTGACCTCCTGGCTCCAACGATATGCTTTGCTTCCCCTGGTCCACATAATGTTTGAATTTTTTCACTTCAAATCTCCAACAATAACAAAGCACTATATTGAATGCTTGAATCGAGAAGCATTATAACAAACAAATAATATTGACCAACAAGGCGTTGGTCTAGTCGTTGTAAGGCCCCGCTAGATCCCCAAGATGACCAAAAGGTCAAGTGTTTGATTCCTGAGAGCAACACTTGTTGGGAGGGACAATCACACACCCCGAAAGGGATTAGTTCCTTACCCAAAAAGATAAGGGGATACCCTTAATAATACCAAAAAAACAAATAATATTGCAAATCTCCAGCAAAATGTTTACATTCTTGGTCACACAAATATTAGTTTACCTGTGTGAGTCCAATAATTTTATCACCCTCCATTACTTTATTCCAATCAAATCTCTCGGCAATGCCATTCAGCAATTCTGCTATTTGCTCATACTTCATAGGGCGCAAACTCTCGAACTCAAAACCAAACTTTTCATGTTCAGTACCTATTCTGTAAGGCAACATGAATACATTAATTGCCTATAGACACAAACTCATCATCGCATCAGATAAAGTTCAAATTATATAAAAAAATTATAAAATAAGGTTTAAGTTATATAACTTCACAAGGAACCTAATCAAATGCTGTATAAGGTTGCGTAAGTAGTTAAATTACAAACTGAGTCGATGTAACAGACATTAGACAACAAGGAAACCCTAGGAAGATATTATTAAATCCAAAAAGTCCTAAATAAACCATTGCAGTGTTCATTGCAAATTGAAACACAGAAAATCATGTAAAACCATATACATCCAACCAAAGTATATCATGGAGATAAAATATTCTACATAAGTTTACACTCAGTAATATTCTTCTAAATGGTAAATTAGCAGTCTAACAATAGCAGGCAACCAGTGTATACAGATCTGTATCTGACAATATATGTGCGAAGAACGCCATATCAGATCTGTATCTGACACTCATACTCCTGTGACACTCCTGCACTCATATTTTCAGCATATACCCCCTTTTGTGAACACCCATTGTGTCTCCTCCAAAGTTTCCATGATACAGAAGTCTAGCTGTCATCAATTACATTCTTCAAAGCATATTCTCCCTAATGCAGTGTTTTCTTTTTTTAAAAGGTATTAGAATAGAAGGGAGAATATTGGAGAAAGTCTCACAAGAATAAAAGAAAAAACTAGAAGCTAAGCAAAAGGGTCATGCAACAAAGAATGCTCATCTCTCTGCATATCTACCATATAAGCACCAATAAAAGCCCATGGTTTTTGCACCAGAGCGAAGCCAAAAAAGTAACCCTATCACATACATAATCAAAATTCTATGTTCCTTTCCAACCAGATACATGCTCCCTAATGCAATCTTGTCCACCTCAAAATCAGTAAATGTACAATTCATAAAGGAGGGCAAAGGGAAATGCACAGGACTCCAACTGCAATAATCGTAAGGGGATGAATTCATTTCACCTTTTACATATATAAATGTTTTTTAGTATATATTATCATACTAGGGACGGACAAACCCTTTTGTAGAGTTAAAGATTGGAATTGATGGAGATGCAAACCATTAGATTCAAGCGGGTTAGATGAAATGGTGGAGTGCTTCAGGTGTCACTTGTGATAAAATTGTATCACTCAAACTTAAGGGAGAGTTTTACCGCGTGACTACAAGACCTGCAATGTTATATGAAATTGAATGTTGAGCGATAAAATGTCAATAAGATAATAAACTTCATGTAGCAGAGATGAGAATATCGAATTGAGTGAGTGAACACACTACACAAGATAGGATTAGAAGTGAACGTATCAGGGAGAAAATTGGAGTAGCTCTGTTGTAGAAAAAATGGTACAATCGTGTCTTAGGTGATTTGGACATGTATGGAGGAGACATGTAGACACCCTAATAAGGAGAGTGAAACAAGTGGAGGTTAGCTCAATTCCAAGATGAAGAGGCGGCCAAGGAAAACCATAGGCGAGACAATTAGGAATGATTTAGAGATCAATACTTTTGTCAATAAACATAACTTATGAAAGAGCATTATAACGTCATTCAATTCATATAATTGACCTCATCTAATGGGATTAAGGCTTGATTGTTGTATATTGCCATACTGGAATCACTAGGGAGTCTGGGCCCAATCGTCATCATTGTCATATAACCAGAGGTTACAAATTTGAGTTGTGAAATCATCAACCTCTTCCATATAAGGTTGTCAACCATAGAGTATAGACAATGCCCAAACAACGATTTTGACCCTTCCTCATATCCGACATCATAATTAATCATTCGATACAGTTTGTTACTTTTTATATTGGTAATACAAAGACTTCTTTTATATGGAATTTGGTACGTGGTACACGGTGCGTTGAACTCGGTATGTGGTACATAGGCTAACAAGTAACGATTCCCCACATGTTGCACGAGCTTTATAGCACAAAATCTCCCTTTAACATATTGGCAACTCGTCAACCCATATTTGATTTATTTAAAAAATCCATATTTAATGATAACATATTGGATATCATATTTACTCATCATATCATGATGAATGTGTGTTAGTCCAGACGGAAGGGATTTGGGTGCCTTAATTACACACTGCTCAATCCTACTATTCATGTATTTATTAAAACAAAATCGGAAATCCTACTATTCATGTATTTACTAAAACAATATTGGGAGGGGTCCCGCTTAGGCCCAACAGCATTAATTGAGAGATTAGTCTGTCTCTAACTTAAAGGGTATCACATGATATCATATTGATTTGTACCACCATCCATGCAAATATACAATCAGAATAAAATATCTAAGATAAGTTATATCCTCCGACTACTCAAATTATGACATTTGTCCCATTGTTTTATGTCATAATTTGAATGGTTAGATGATATAACTTATTATCTCCTGATATGAGGAGGATGTAACTTATCTCCCGGTACGAGGAGGATGTAACTTATCTCCCGGTACGAGGAGGATGTAACTTATCTCCCGGTACGAGGAGGATGTAACTTATCTCCCGGTACGAGGAGGATGTAACTTATCTCCCGGTACGAGGAGGATGTAACTTATCTCCCGGTACGAGGAAGATGTAACTTATCAGATATATTTTATTGTCATATAAATTATAGGACTACAACAAGGAAACACTATTAAAATAATAATTGCAGATCACATCACAGAAATAATGAAATAAAATCCAAAATCACATGCAGCACAAGAACTCAAATTAAAACAGAAGAACACAAAGACATGAATGAAAAATTAGAACCTCCATTTATCCTTGGTCTTACAACCAGAAGCGAGATAATCCACAAGATCCTTCTTTGTAAGTGGCTCAGTAACAACAACAGTATCTTCAATTGGAGGACTAGCACCAACAATCACACTCTTGCCACGTCTACACCCACCACCAACAACAACCCTATTCGAAAAACCCATAGAGGTTTTCCTAACATTAACAACAACATTGGACACACTGAACTTACGTCGTGTTGTTATCTCATCGCGGAAACAGTGTGGGGATAGTGCAGCTCGCGAAATCACAACCATGGCTCTACAAATCGAAATTATAAGAAATTAAAAATGATTATATAATAAAATAATAAGGATGAAGTAAATCGGAAAGTTTGAGGGTGGTAGAATGAAATAAATTGTTACCGAATTTGTGAAGAAAATTAGGGTTTTCTTTATGAATTTGGCGGAGAGTGAAGAGAAAAAGCAGAGAAGAAGAATGGGAAAAATAAAGGATTTGTTTTTTGATATGAACAGCGTTGAGAAAGTGAATGGAATCACATTATTTATTGAACTCCTTACACTACTACTCTAGAACATCAGAAAACTCAAAATCTCAATGCTATGGGAGTTAATTAATTAAAAAATGTATAAATAGTGGTGTATAAGTTTTATATATTATTCATCATTTATTTATTATTAAATATTCAAAAAAATATTTTAAATAAATAATAATGTAATAACTGTACATAAATCTTTATATTATCAGCAGATAAATATTAGGGTCTTAATTAATTAGTATGAAAGTCACTTCAAGCCGTTCATCACACCTCATTGCTTACATTGCATTGCATCAACTTTTTCCTCTTTTTTATTTCAATGCTAATACTAAAGAGGATATGTATTTTTGGTGTAAAGATTTATGCATAGTCATTAAATCATTTACTAATCATTTATATCTTTTGAAGGATTAATAAAGATAAAATATAAATTATTAATATTACAATGATAATACATAAAACTCATACATCGTAACATTGTGCGTGTATACATGTTCTTTTTATATTCAACTTGCTCTCTAACTCTTGGAAAATGTCAAATTCATTGATGGGTTTGGTGGATGAATGACGTGGCAAATGACAATGTTGATACAATGTTTGGACTATGTGTAGGAGTATCTGAGGTGGGTAATTGAAAATGAATTTAACTATAAGTTAATATTTACGCGATTCATACATAAGTTAAGAGATGATTGTAAAATCATGAATATGAGATGAGGAAAATGTTGTTCTTATTGTACAAGGCTTCCTCTACTTATACTTATACTGGGTTTGATTTGCTTCTAGTGATGTCATGATTCCCATGTCTTGTATGTATTTTAGTTTGTAGCATGCATATCTATGAGTTTATGTTGATACGAGGTTATGTCTAAGACTTTGTTTGGGAGTTATAAGAAAAATGGAGGGAGGGAGATCAAATGGTTAGGAATTAGAGGAATAGGATGGAAATGGAATATAATTATTTCCTTTATTTTGGAATATGAAATTTAGAGGGAGGGGAGTAAATTAATGATAATATAAAAATATTTTTTATTTTTACTTTAACAATATAATTAACAATGAGAAATGACAATAATATAATTATATAATATTACTAAGAATATTTAGGTATTTTGACATTATATCTTCAAAACACTTCAAATTGATGGAACTTTGAAAATAGACACATTAAGAGTTTTGGAGATTTTGAGAAACTCTCTGAAACCTTTCATTCGTCTTCATTCAGCTCCCAAACAAGGGGAAGATTTTCCAAAGTTATTACTTCCTCTCCAAAATCATACTCTCAAACAAAACCTAGGGGAACCCTCTGTCTAGGGCGGTTCCAAGATGTCTCCTTATAGGTTTCTTTCCTCTTAAGCAATGTTGATAAAATGGTACCGTGCCAGCCGGTTCAACCGGAAAACCTGACAACTGGACCCCTTACCAGTACGGGACAATTGTTGTACCGGATATGTACTAGATGGTGGAAACTAGCCAAAATCGGTTGGTATTCCTCAAAACCGGTGAACCGGTCGAGTTGGTATTGAACTGACCGGTTGTTGCATTTAAAAAAACGAGCCAATCTGGACACTGAACTCGTTGTTTTCCACGTTTCGCGTTGCATCTTGCTCCAGCATGGTAAGGTTTTGATGGAGTTTTAGATTTGAAGAATTTGGAGAGAGATGGAGAAGAAAAAAGTGAGAGAGAGAAGGAAAAGAGGGTGTTGGGGAAAATTGAAAAAAACAAAGTGTGAGAAAGAGAAGGGACCAAGGAGAGACACAATTGGAAGAAAAAAAGAACAAAGTCAAAGAGAGAGAAAGATATTGTGTTTGAAACATGGAGATTGTGATGGGAGGAAGTAGATTCTTTTATTATCTTCTTGATTTCATTTTACTAGAGATTAGATTATAGATTGAGTTTGGTTTAGTTATGGTGGAATTTGTGAAAAAACAATATTATCATATTATAATATTACTTTTTTTACCTAAGTTATCCATACATTTAAATAAATCAATAGATGCTATAAAATAAAAATGTATATATATTATATATAGTAACAGTGTAAAAGATTTTTAAATATGAAAACATGTATGAACTAATAGTACAAAAGTGTTATATACTTTCAGTATATTATCTATCCACCATATTATTGGTTTATATATATAAGTAGTTATTTATGATTTAACCGGCATATCATTTAATTATAAAATTATCAATTAAACTACTATACCATTATATTAGTATCATGACTGGTTCAATAATTGGTACGGTTTTAATAATACTGCTCTTAAATATTAATGTTGGTGGTGTCTGGAATTTTTAAATTTGTATGGACCAACCAGTCTAAATCTTGAACTTCTTGGATTCTAGGTTCATTTATTGACTCTTTGGGTTGGCGATGGTCGATCCAATCCATTTAAAACTTTTGTTGGTATGAACAAAATTTGTTGGTCTAAAACCTAAACAAAATTCACTTCATATTTTTAGATATAGGTAGAAAGATGTGAAAGAGAAATATAAAAAATAAAATATAAGAGAAAAACTATAAAACATCATTGTTGGTTTGACTCTTGGGGAGGGGGAAAACTGAAAAAAAGAAACAAATAAAGTAATAAGATGAATGAAAGGAAAAAAATTGAAAAATGGTGTTAAATGTTGTTTCAGGGTTATTATGATTATGATAAATCTATGAGATCTATTAGAGTAACTATAGTAGTGTTCTTAACAATATAAAAATATTTTTACTCGTTATCCATTGTAGTATTATTATTTTATGAACCATATCATAAATAAGAATAATAGAAGATAAATAAGAATAATAGAAGATAAATAAGAATAAGGAAATAGAACAAAAAATGTAGATGTTTGGTTAAAAAGTAGGTAAATATGATTCTTATTTCACATGAAGTTGTAATAAATTATAAAATAATATATCAAACTCAAATAAGAATGAAAATATTATTTATTATTATATTATATTCGTCGTGTTTATAAAGTACTTCTAGGCTATCATAAAATATCCATCAACAAAGCCGTTCACGTTTGTATCTAAATTCTAATCGTAAGGTATGAGTTAAATTCTTATAAACTAAACTAACAAGTTATCTCTTCATTTGTATAGGATGATATTTTGTTGCATGAATATTAAGAACATATATATTATATGTATATTGATATGGTTAAGAATATATATGTTATTCGTGCATTCACATAGTTAAAAATACACATGTTATCCTACATTTGTATTGTTAATAATACACATGTGACTCGTGCATTCTCACGATTAAAAACAGACATGTTACACGTACATTCGCATTGATAAGAACACATATTACCCGTGCATTCGCACCATTAAAACACAAAATTACACGTATATTCGGATTGTTAATAACACATGTACTACCTGTATATTTTCTTATTAAAACACAAAAAAATAAATGACAATTTCGAATTAAAATTTGGAAAATAGAAAACTGAAACATACAACTATGTGATTTTTTTTAAAATAAATATTTTTAAAAGTGGTAGAAAATAAAGATTTTTTCAATTTTGAATTTTATTTTTTTAATAAAAATAAAGAAATCAGTTTGCGATCCTATTTGAGTCTTTTTTATTAAAAAAATATTTGAAAGTTATAAAAAAACTTGAAGCTTGAAAATTAATATTATTATATTCCTTACCTTTTAGATCATCTTATTTGATTTTTATTAATTCTAACATACACATTACTGTATGACACAAGGAAAAGAAATGACTTTTGAAATTCAAGTTTTATTTGACGAAAAAAACTTCTTCTTTAAAAAGTTGTCACAAATATAAGGTGTCTAATTTAGTCTTTTCATTAGTTTTCAATTCATACATCGATAGTAGAAGATGAAATATAATGTGCGAGAGTTCTCTATAGGAACACGAAGCTCTTTGGGGAAAAAAATAAATAAGAAGAAGGTGATATATGTTCATGATGAAATGGTAAAGACAAAATTAATATTTTTTATTATATAGTTAATAGTGTAATATTTTTTTTGAGTTCAATGCAAAGAAAAAAATATTGTTTGATTTATGCTTTAAAAAGGAATTGATATTAACGAATACCCACATTGGCCAAGGAAAGATTAAATGGGGAATGTAAAAGTTAACTTTTAAGTTTTCTAATGCAAAATTAAATTTTCTTGAATCCTTAAATGGTCGGTAAAAAATGCTCTTAAACTTGTTCATATTTTTGGTAAAAAATGCTCTTAAACTTGTTCATATTTTTGGTAAAAAAACAAAATAGTTGAAGTATTTTATGTTCTTACTTTATTTCAAATATATTTTTCCCAAAATAGGGAGATATTATTTTTATGACTTGGTAGTAATTTCTATATAGGGTTTTCTCCTTTAAAAGAGGTTAATTTTTCCTTTTTTTTTCCTGGACTCTATCTCTTTATTTTTCTTCTTCTGTATTTCTCTTATTCCAGACATATAGTATATATTTTGACTTTGTACATTAAACTTTTAAACATGTGAAAGTATATTATATCCTCAAGTGAACTAAATTTATGAGGTCAAACATTTCAATTAAGAGATGCAACAATTATGTTATATCTTTTACTAAATTTCTCAGCCCGTAAAAGTGATATATATCACTTATAAATAAATCATTAATAAATAAGATATTAATTTGTAACATATGTTATTTTTCGCACGGGTAGTTAGATTTAATTCAAGACTTCAAACATCGAATATTCTAATTAACACCTATTTATATAGTTATCTAATGATATTGAAATTTTGATTACAAGGAATATTATTAAAAGACATAATATTTTGAGTGTAATATTGATGCACTGAAAATGTATAAAATTATGTACAATTAGTGTATTATCTACCCTTCATTTGGATTACTTTGTGTGAAAAGTCAAACATAATTGAAAAATGAATGGTGGATAATGAAGTGACATTGTAAAAAAAACTCTGTTGGTGTATACATCTTTTTCTCTTTAATACTTAATATTTCATTCCTCATTGTAAATTATTTAATTTAAACCAATATAGTGAAACTCGAGTTAAATGTAGAGGTTGTGTAATATGTTTAACTGGTTTAAACGGTTAAACTGTCCAATCTGACCCGATGATTTCATACATAATTAATAATTTTTATCTATAAATATAAACTATATATAAATTCAAAATTGTACATAACTAATAATTATACGTATCTTCATTTTTTTGACCGGAGTAAAACAAAAGATTATAGTAGTGTTCTAATTTTAAATTTTAAGTGAATTGTCCAATTTGCTTCTCGATTAATATGATTTAATCAAGTTTAACACAGTCGAACCGACATTTCTCCAGTTCAAAGCGATCCCACCCTTATTCAGTTAAGACCGCAAACAAGACATTTTTCAAAGCCCAATCAGTGAAATAGACTGCTTTAAAAATAATAAGATATACCCATTCTTATTGTATATGAATATTTGATATCCTATTTGTGTAGATACCGAACCCTTGTAGTAAACTTTGACAACAACATCAATATTTTGCAAGAGAGAATTTCTCTCAAACTATCACTTTCTTGATTATGAAATGGGTCCTTGTCATTAGTTTAGGAAAACAAATATTAAAATTGGATTTTTCCCTAATTAAAGAGTTTTTTTTTTATTTTTTAACTTGGCATAAATGTTACACCATCTATTTTATAGAAAACAAATTATTAATCTTTTCTTGCATGACATAGTTTCTCAATCTCTATCCATTATTTGGAATGGAGACTAGTGGATCACTCTTGCGATTATCGAGTCTAATTAATCTGTCAAAGTTGTGAGATGTAAAAATTTATGTATTGAGGATCATTTGATAAGTTGTCAAACTTCACACCATGTCAAGAACTATGACAAGGGCACCCTTCTTTCCCTACCTTTTTCATTTTTGCATGGAAAACTCTAGCCATTTAGGAGGAGGTTCGTTTGAAAAATTAGTCACTTATTAAAGATTTGTGTATGAGTTAAATTTTGGAAGGTAACAAAGTTAAGAGAAAGATGTAGGAACCAAAAATAGGATGAATTCTGTGAAGTCGAATGTCAAATTCTAGAAAAAAAATTTCTCCTTGAAAGAGGTTCCTAATTCTAGGAAAGAGAAACTAACATCTATATCTTTCATTTATTTCACTAATAATATGGGAAAATATATTGGTTTTCCAAATTTTAGAAGGAAAGGGTGGTGGACCTTTATGTACTTTGGTGGACTTAGTTAATATTCAAGACATTGAGGTTAAAATCAAGGACACCTATTTTGACAATGCATGGTACCTGCAAAATATCATAACAATTATTCCTTCTCACTTCAGCAATTTCCTTTCGGCTTCAACCTCAAGCCAAAGACCATCTCAGTGGAACATACACTGCCAAATCCCGGGCCACAACTGGCTTATAAGGGAGAATGCTAATTCTGTTGTGACTGATTGTTTGATTTGGATATTGAAGTTTAAATGTCCAGAGAACTTCTGTTTCTTCAAAAACAGTGATTTAAATTGCGGACTACATCACGTGATGCGGCTGCAATATTGCGGTTGCATGGCCGCCGCAACCGTATCACACTGCAATTGCATCGTATCATCAAATCACAATGATGTGGCCACATCAGGCCGCAACGCGACCGCATCGGACTATATTTGGGCTACATCAGGCCACATTGAATTCAAAAATATTTTTTTAACTAACAATTAATTCACACTGCAAATGTCGCAGTCCAATTCACAGCAGCCGCAATGACCACAATCGCAGTAACCGCAACGTGACGACAACCGCAATTTAAAACACTAAGCAAACATGACTCAATTCCTAATGTAACCAGATCACTCAGAGGTTGCACTGCATGCCGCGTCTCAACGCATACCTGTTCCACACTTCCGATGAATCTGTGTTGCACTGCATCAAAGACAATCATGATTCCATAGTCTTGTAGGTTGCCATGGACTTCTGCTGCTCTGATCAGGTGTTCTTTGTTGAAGACAACATTGTGGCTTGTGTCAAGAAGTATTTGCAGGAGAATCTCTTTCTAGGTACATAGAACTGGGTTTGGCATGGTATCAATGCCCACTCTTTAGGTAGCAACAGAATAGAACTTTTGTTTCCCATCAATGCAGCGTGTCAACAGCATGTTGATATTGCAGGCTCATGCCGTAGTAGTGGGTAGGACAACAATTACATAGATCGGTGTATAGGCCATTAATGTCGACGACATTTCGTATGATCATTGAAAGAGCTGGCAATGAGATCACTGCATTGCTTCCCAAATACATAGGAATAGACTGATACCAGGGTGTTGATAGAATTACTGTCAAGGTTTTAAATGAGGGTTCACAACTATTACAGACACAAATATGTTAAGGTGCCACAAATATGTTAAGGTTTTGGGAATCGCCCAAACCAAATCATGACCAGAATTGTGGCCATGTTTGCTGTAATTATTCAAAACGTCAAGATTTTGGGAGTTTCCAAAACCACAACTTAAAACTTTGTTGATGATGTATTTAGTTTGTTGAATATGTTCACTGAAACTGTATTGCAATTCTAAATCACAATTCCTAGAAGGTGACACCCCTTTCTCCTCATCTTCCCCTATGCATTGCAATTCTGAGTTCTAGTGATAATTAAAACTTATTAAAACTTAGTGACCATAAACAAAAACCAAAAAACAGCTTCACATGCAATCTTGTATCACATGCAGCAGACACAAAAGTGGGTAAGTATGTATATAATTGAACAGCAAATACCCACAGTTATACATGCAAAACAAGGCAACAGTGTGTAATGTACTGTCCCTTGAGAATGCAAACAAATAATCTTTCAATCCTAGTTTTCATTACAATAGGGTACCCTTTGAAATACGGATTCGTTGAACACCTTCACGTATCAGTGTTGCATACCTATCTGATACAAATACACTCAGATTCGTGAAGGATACGTATCCGTAGAGTATTCAAAAATAAAAATAAAAATATAAAAATAAAATAAAGATGAAGATACGTATTTGATACGTTTCAACAAAAAAATAGAATAAGGTATGATATGTTTTATCAAAGTTAAGTCACATCCCAATAATCAAGCAAAAACTAATTTATTTAAGTAATTTTATGAATTATTCTACATATTTTCTAGTTTTGGTACTTGGAATTTTGGAGGACAATATTTGCAATTTCCATTATTTTTTTCTACTTTGGATATTTTGATTTACACTTATAATTTAATCATATTTTATATATTTTTTACGATTTTATACATGTATCCCTAAATGTATTGTATCCTATATTTTAGAAAAATACATATCGACGTATCGAATACGTATCATATCCAACACAAGTATCCGTATCCGTGTTTCATAGGGCGTACCTAATTATTATTAATATTTTCTCCTTAGTAATTAATACAGTTAAATCCCCAAAAAGATAGTTATTTTCTATGTTTTAAGGAACTAGAGAACAACAACAAAATCTTAATCACAAGAAGCACAGTCAACTATATAGATCGAACAATGTCATAATATTCTATCATAAATCATGTTTATTGACAAAACATTGATCTCTAAATTTTTTATAATTATTCTGCCTATAACTTTTCTTGATTTCCTTCTTCCTTTAGGAATTGGACTAACCTCCATTTAATCTACTTTTCTTAATAGGCATCTAAAGGAGAAAAAAACTATTTAACATTTAAAATAAATCATTGTGATGCAGGTGTGAGCAACCGTTAGATATGGCATCTTATTTAATGGTTTCAATTCTTGGGAATGACACTTGTTCGGAGACAACCATGCACCCTATTAGTTCTTTACCTATAGGGCGAGGGGATACCCTTGGTAGTACAAAAAACAACTGTATACCAATTGTAGAATTGACTTATACTTCAGAGGTAATTTGTATTTTTACCTCTGGATGAAAAGATCTGAAAATCATGTGCATGTATATAGTACAGAAATTACAGTAGTAATAACATCATTGTTCAATGCATATCACCCATCATTTTTTCCATTTATTCTGTTTTTCATATACACAAGTAATATCATCAAGAATCAGATGAAGTTCAATCAACTGTACATTTATGGGTTTTACCAGAAACTGTCATCAACAGATGATATGTCTGAATCTTCTTCCACCTCCATCATCACCACAGGCTCCCCAGACCCGAATTCATCTAACTCGATGTCTGCCAGTTTCTTCAAATCAACCACGGTAAGCTCGTCTAGGTGCCTCAACACTAAGTCTGCAGCCCCCAGCTCATAGACCGGATGCTTGCTAGCAACAGCCACACACTTCATCCGTGCATCATGTGCAGCCTCGATTGTTTGATTTGAGTTCCCAAACACAATGCACCTCTCTGGTATGAAGTTCAAAAGCTGAGCTGCATACACAAACATTTCTGGATCAGGCTTCCCCCTGTGAACATCCTCTGCTGCTACAATAACACTGAAATTGTCTCCAATACCAATTTCCATTGTAGCAGACTCAAGAGCATTTCTAGGCCGCGTGGAAACCAATGCCATCGGTATCTTATAATGCATCAAAAGACTCACAAACTCCTTAGACCCTGGCCTGAGAGTATATATCCCACCTTGCAAAGCTTGGTAAATTTTTTCCTTTCTATTAGCTAATCTTTTTAACTGCGCAGGGTCCCTGGACCAGCAAAGCACTTCAGAAATCGCATGTTCGTTCTTCATTCCTTCTATCCTCTTAAGCAGAAAGGCAGGAGGAGAGGGTTTTCCTTCCTCCCGAGACAGTGCCAGCCAAGCTTGCTTCTCGAGATCAGGGTTATCTTCAATGAGAACTCCTTCCCACTCAAAAATAGCACCCAACCAACCACACCCCATCCTTTCTTGCCGAAGCAAAGGGTTCCGAAGCGAAGGGTTATCTGCTCTATTTGTCGGGGACCACAAATCAGGCCTTGGAGCAAAGCCACTATCAATCTTGTTATTATGCTTTTTGGGCAATTTGTCTTCCCTGTATGAATATACTTCTCTTGTCAGCTCCACAGCAAGAGCCTTAATTGTTGGTGACATCAAACCGTCTTTTTTCGGTTTAAGCGAAGGCAGAGAAACAACAATCCTTCTACCAAGTAACTCAGTTGCTTGGAACCTAACACTGCTCGAAGATTTTCGCTTTCCATATACATCTCTCATCAAATTTCCTCCATATATAGGACAGTGACCAAAAAGTGAAGTTGCAGCAATTGATTCAATCATTTTTTTCAACAAAATAATTGACTATGGGACAAACCCTTTATGAATTGCAAAGATAAAGGAGCCAATTTGGACCAACTTGATTCCAGAGAAAACCTATTTAATCAAAAGATTCAATGATGCAACTTCAATCACACAATTCACAGAACAGTATAATGAAAAAAACAAACTAAAATCTCGAAGATAACATCATTTTAGGAGCAAAATTTTTTACAGAAAAATTGTAACTTTATCAGGAAGAACCACCCTTCAAGAAAAATCAAGCATGCCCATTATTCAAAATCGCCAAATTCACAAAAAAAATCACATAAGAGTAAATAAATAAATAAAAATAATAAAACAAAATTGCAAATGAGAAAAGAAGAGTGAAGAAGACTAACCCGAGGAAGAAATCAGAGTTGGAGAAACTTCGAGGGCAAGACAGAAAGAAAAAAAACGAGATTAATCAATTTTTCTTTTTTATTTATTTGCTCATTTTCTGGAGAAGCTTTTTCACTTATATACGTTTCCTTTTTTTGTTTTTATCCTGCTCAGATTTTTATTTGAGGAAATATATATAAATATACATACTCATACTATAAAATTTATTACATTATTACTATAAATATTTACGTTAACTAACCATATATAAATATTACACAAAAAGAATAAAAATACACCACAAGTGATTTAAAAAAATGATGAATGAAAAATGGGTAAACTATAGAGAGAGCAGCACCACACCACAATACCTTGAATTGAATAATGCAGAGGAACAGTCAACGATAGCTATTAATTAATAATTTAAAATGATACATCCGTGTAAATTTAACTAATTAAATTAGGAAAAGAATGTATAGAATAATTGTGTATGAATTTTATATATTATTATAACAAGTTGCTAAAGCTTTCCCGGTCTATATTGCATGGTATTACATGTTTAGTTTTTATATATTTCATTTTTTATAATTAAAATATATTTATTATATTCTGTGTATTTTATATTATAATTTTTCTGTGTTTATGCTAATGTTTAGTCTAAGGTGAGAGATATGGTTAAATAATATGTTGGTGGTGTTTAATTAGGATTGTATGGTTTCTTATAAAAATTAAATATTGTGATGGGCAAAATAGGAAGTGAAAATTACACAATGGTGAAATTACACCATATTTTGCCTTTATATAGTATAAATATGTAATATTTATATTTAATTATTATTGACTCTTCAAAAATAATTTAATTAAATGATAAATGATGAAGTGATATATAAATATTTACAATGTAAAAGATATTATACAATTAAATTATATAATGGTTAAATTAAAATACACATATAAAATTAATGTTAAAAAATTATAAATATTAAAATTTGTCTTATTTGATAAAATAAAATATATATAATTTCAGTAGATCATGCCTTTAGAAGTATAAATAAAGATGATATCAATATGTTTGATCTTTTGCATCAATATTTTGATAAAAGTTGAGCTAAACTGGTTGATTCTGATCTCTACATCAGTGATTTTCCTATTAAAGCAGTGTGTCCTTGGTAGTGTCGTAATTTCTACACGCTTAATATACGGAATTAGATTTGATTCGGAAGTAAAATTGCCTTTTCTATTTTGGTACTAGTTTCTTTCTTTTATTAAAGTGAAATGATAAAATAATAATTTAAGAATTTTATTATTCATATTTAATTATTATTAATTTTTTAATATGAGTAATATAAATGAATGGTGTATGATGTTTTATGCGTATATAAATTTTTATTATAAAGCCACATACATATTAATATTATAACTCTTTATTAAAACATGTAAACGGTACATTTACCAATTCATTTGGTGTTTGAGTTTACTGTATTGGGTTCTTGCTTGATATTGTATATATCAATTAAAAAATACATCAAATTGATCAACTGGTATATCAAAAAAATACCAACTGTTAATTTTATTAAGAAAATACTGCATATCATCAATTAGTTTAATTTCCTTGATTTTTATAAATTTTTGTTATAAATAAATTTGACCAACTGTTTTTTAAAACAACCAATTGTATGTAGTTAATAACCAAATTAACATTCTGAAAACTCAATAATTAAATTAGTTAACAATATCAATTTTAGTGATCAAATTATATCAGAGATATGATTCAAATTCCAGATGAAATTTGGAACCTGATAAATATAATTCTTTTTTTAATTCAAATCTCCAATTCTATGTATCAAATGAATAGAAGTTTATGTAGTACTTTATATGTTAAAAATATATGTTTGCTTTTAATAATAGCTTCATCTTCTTTTGATTATCTAACCAGGTCTCACACTACAATAAAATAGGTGTTATATTCCCATTGTACTTTTAGTTTTTATGAGAAATTATTTGACTTGATGGTAAAAATAAGCAAGTTTTTATATTTTGTACTTCAAACTATGATTCCTCTAATGTATATTTTGATTAATGTACATTGATCTAAATCACCCAATATGATGATTAGTTAAAAGTATTATACTTGAACCTATGGCAAAATTTGCTCTACATTTATTCATAATAGAATCTAATTTGTATATTTCATGTCAGAACATTTTATCCATGTACTTACATAATAGCTTCAGAACTGGGATTATAAGTGTAATTAATTGATAATAGGATAAAATAATTAATAACACTATTAATAGGAGGAAATAATTAGAATGTTGCATGTTTTGTAAGGTGTTTCCTAATAAAATTTAGAAAAGAGAGCTATTTTTTTTTTGTAGAAATTGAAACTTATTTATGCAAGAAATACATTTTTTGCTCGTAACATAAATCAAAAAAGGGATTTATTAACTATTACATGACATACCTAAATAATATAATATTATATATGTATTAAGAGTATTTGAAGATATTGTTTTAGGAATATAACATTGAAAAAAAATTAAACTCAACACTTTTCAATATGTTAAAATATTATTTTTCAAGACAAAATTCTTTTTTCCACATATGAAAAGCTTTTGGTATGATAAGAATTATGGTGGTTTGACTGTCAAGGTTTTAAATTGCATGTCGGATTGAGGTTTTTTTACTACTAATGTATCTTTTACTTTTTTGGGTAAGAAATTAATTTTTTTGGGTTCGTGGTTGTCCCTACCAACAAGTATTATTCATAAGAATTGAATTTTTGACTTTAGAGATCCAGTAAGATCTTATACTACTAGACCAATGTCTTATTGGTATTGTGGTTTTGGAATCATACAAAACCTTTCACTATATTTGATTAAGGAGGAAAAGTAGAATGAAAGAAAAATAATAGAAGATGAAATAATAATTTTGTTATTTAATATGATTGAAAATGAAAGAAAAGTGAGAGGAAAGAAAATGTATTTATATATAATGTATCTAAAATGACAAAAATATCCTCATTAAAATTATATACAATGTCTGACTTTCTAAAAATTACATTACAGTGTTACAAACTACATAAATAAATAAATTTTTGTGATAAAATTGATTAATATTTTAAAATAAAATACAAATTATAAATTTTAATATCACAAAATTTTAAAATATTCAATAAAAATTATTAACATCTTATATTTTATTCTCAGAAATGCATTTAAAGAAAACATAACTCATATTTGATTACCACTTTTATATTTATAATTATCTCATTTTCACCCATATGTGTTTTGTTTTTCTAATTTATTTATTATTTGTTATTTTGTTTGTATTTTACGTAATTATGTTTTTTCTTTTAACTCCATTTTTATTGAGCATATACAATTTTTTTGTAAGTTCGTAAGCAATGAAATTTATATAAAAATGAATATATAAAGAAGTTTTATATATTATATTTATTTTCACCTATAATATTGTTCATTCATTTTGGTGGAAGGACAAATATATAATTTTCGATGGTTTTATTTTCCTACTCTATTTTCTTCACAAACTATGTAGTGAATTTTTTTATGGGGCTCATGTATATATTTTCTTTCCGTTCTATGAAGTGTTGGAACCAAAAGATGGAAAATAATACTTTCCACTACTTTTCCTTCCTATTTTTTCCTTCCCTTTTCTTTATATAGAACCAAACATAATCTATTGTTAACGTAGCTCACAACAATTCTGAATGACACGAAATAATCCTTACCGGCTGAGTCATTATCATGTCACTTTCATTAAGACGTTTCGTGGTACTGCTAAAATTGTGCAAGCATATTATCAATCACACAATCCTCAAGATAAAACAACTCAGTTCTGTGTTATACGATGCCTTACTGCACCGTAAGAACGCTCTCGAATACGCCCACAATATGGTTACCAATGTCAATTCTCGAATTCCCACAATATGGTTGTCTGTGCCAATTTTTCCCCACAATACTGACTATATGTCCGTTCTCGAAATTCTCATTTTGGCATTATGTCCTAATTCTCAAGTGTCACGGAAAGAAAGGGGAAGAAAGTTGTCAGAAATGTGCTGACGGAATATAAGAGGTGAGAAAGAGAAGTTTACAGGTAAATGCCTTCAATTTGATGCAAATTGTAAGGGGGAATATACCTCTATTTATAGTCTGAGGCCTCAAATGGCTCAACACACGGTCCAAGCCCAAATAACCCAAAATAAAATAAAATAAATAAATGTTTATTTAAAAAGAGTGTTGGGCCTAAGCTGAACACGAGCCAACAGGCCGGACAACGGCGAAGGTGGTGGTGGTGCGCGCACATGTGGAGGGGTTTTGTTTGTATGAGTCCTCACTCACTCACAAAACTCATTGTACTCCTTAGGGCACAACCCAAGGTTGCAACTTAAGGTATAAAGTTTTTCAACTCCCCTGCTCCAAGCAAATGTGAGACTAATGAATTATTTTATTTCACAAACCCAAAAGTCACCATAAATAATCACATTAATATGCATTAGAAACTACTTCAAAACCTCATTCTTTCAACAAATCCCAACATAACCTTAAGTTTTGGATTATTACGATCAAACATGACCAATACATCCATAGTGGTTGTCGCTTCATCAACTCTCAAAACCTTAATATATCTATATTGGTCACATATATAGATTTAAGAATACATTCTTCTTGTGGCTTCACATGTAAGCTTATTGTTGACTAAATTAAGTAATGGTTTGGTTGTTGATGCATATTTTTCCTCAAAGACGTTAGATACCCATTGTATATATACTGAATGCTTGGGGAATTGCAAAAATTGAAAGTTTTTACTCAAAGACCTTAAATACCCATTATATACAGAATGCTTGGGGAATTGCCAAATTTGAAAGTCGAATTTTAATGTGTGGTTATGATGTCAAGATAGTTTTATTCCAAAAGCTATATATTTTTTATACTATCAAATGTATTTTTCACTTTTTTTATAAGGAATTAATCCATTTTGGTGTTCATGACTGCTCCTTCTAATAAGTGTCATTCACAGGATCGAACCCTCAATTTTGAAGATCCAATTGGATCTTACACCATTAAACCAACGCTTTGATGTAGCTATATATTATATTTCATCTTTATAAATACCATATTGTTAGAGTTAATGATTTAAAATAAGATTTCAATCTTTAACTTAATAATTATTTATAATATGGTTAATCATTAAATTAGTGGTGTAAGGTTTTATTGGATCCCCAATGTTAAATGTTCGATTACTGGAAGTGATACTTGTTGGGAGAGGTAGTCACGAACCCCAAAAGAGATTAGTCCCTTACACAAAAAGGTAAGAAATACTTTTGGTAGTACCAAAAAAAATTCAATATTTGAGTTTAATAATATTGATTTTTTTATTAAATTTTTTATAAAATATAGAGAAAAGTGCATAAAACTATTCTAAATTGTATACATTTTGCAAGTAACTTTATTAGTTGGTGAATTTGGTCTACGTATAAAGATATTGTTAAATTACTAATAGACTAATAAGAATATCATCGTCATCAAACTCACAATATTAGTAATACTAATGATGTATCTTAGTCAACATCCATCGTGAGAGGAAACAACTATAAAAATATAAAGTGATTGAGAATAAGATAATAAGTAAATTTCAAAGTTAAAACATGTTAATATAGTAATATGGGTATATATAAAAAATGATCCAACACTCAGAGGTTAAAACATAGGCATGAATTATAATTTTTCATTGTTAGTATTTAAATATTATCTTTTTGTAGAGACTAATCTTACCAACAATTAAATTTTAAGGGGTAATTATGAGGAAAAATAGTTCATAATAAATATTTATAAAATGCATAAAATTTAGTGTTTTTATAAATTTTCCTACAATATTTAACTTAATTGATATGCAGTTTAATTAGTAAATCGTTATATCATTATAACAATACTATGACCGGTAGGATATTAATAATAGTTATTTAGCACGATAGGAATATTGGATATGATACATTTCCAATAAGTCAATATGCATATTCTTAAAATTATAGAATAAGATTCATTTGAAATATGTATATAAGATGTGTAATAAAATTCATAACACATAATATATATATAGTTGTTGTCAAAATTCAAATAAAGTACATACTTCTTACAGATATGAAAATCATATTATTATAAAAAGCTATTGCTTATATGAATAATATGATTTTCATTTAATTGAAGATGAATACCGAGATACATTTCTTATGTTGTATTTTCTTTCCCACCCCTGGAGATGACATTACAATTTATTAAGAAACAAAAATAACCAATTTGATTCTTTCTACAAGTATAAGATCTAGTGAATTTTTTGTGGGGATATTTGACTCTCACCATAACAATTCCACTCACATTTTGTATATTTGTTGGTTGAGTTAGTTGAGAGTTAATTCAAAGGAAATAAAGTAGCATAAAGTATGTAGATCTTCTTATCAAGGAAAAATCTAGAAAACCAGCTTTGTAGTATTTTCTCAACTATATATATATCTATCCTAACTCAGCACCACCACTATTATTATTACCAAATATCAATATCACCACTATTATTATTACCAAATATCAATATCATCATATCAATGTGGGGATTATATCACTTAATGTAGTTTTAATATTGAGATGATATTTGTATTATTCTACAATTATAATGTAACACTGAAAAATAATGTGGTCGTATCAAAACTTAGTCATATTAGATTGCATTGAATCATATTTGAACCATATCAAATCTCATAAAATTCAAAAACAACTTTAATCACAAAAATGTCACTATGACCATAATCCACATTATAATGATAATAATGACCAAAATTACATTAATTAGAACCACAACTACAATCTAAAATAAGAAATTGTATCTGGCTTGACAAATCATTTTGAATATGTATGTATATCTTTTTCTGATGTGATAACGATGTATTTTATTATCCTCTTTTTTTTGGTTATGTTAAAATATGGTAAGAGCCATGGATAAGAGATATATTCTTGATGAAACAAGAAAGATGAGAAATTAATGAAAAGAGAAAGAAAAACTTGAAGAAGCAAGAAAGGAGAATCAAAGTCTCAATTGAAATGTAATCTCTCTCATTATTGTCATTGAATTGAACTAATAAGAAGAAAGTCAATGTGACTTATTTATATAAAAGAAAAGAAAGCTTATAAAACAAGTAACTAACACAAACATATATTTCTAATTCCTAACTTCCTAACTAATAACCATCTTCCAAAAATAACCTTAATATATTTTTAATAGGTTCTTTGTAGAAAAATGTGATACTAGCACACATTCTATAAAATGGAAAGTTGAAACCTTCAAAAATATTAAATATGACTCCCAATGAATTGAAGGTATGCTATCTAATGAGAACCTTTTTTTATCAATTAATTTCCATTGAAACTGAGGCTATTTGTTCATGGTGGATTTGTTTTGTAGATTTTGTAGTAGTACTAGTATCTGATTAAATCCAGCAGCTTCTCTTGATTCTTTTGATTTGTCACTGTCAGTACTTTCGCTTCGGCCTTTTATAACCTTTACCATACTCTTCTATTTCACAATTTCTTTATGCTAGAGTGCTAGTAAAAGAAAAGAATATACTATGGTGCAGTCTATATTTCTTGTAAGATAGCTGAAGCCTGAACCTTTTCTGTGAGGAAAAGTGGAGATGGATGTTAGATATTTATGGAACGACAAATGAACCGTATTGTTCAAGTAATAAAGTCCGATAAAATATTAGGATATCGCCCTTAGGGAGTAGAGTGAATTTACACTAATTCCTACAAGAATAAATTGAGCAACTATTTATAAGAATTGGTTTGATAATTTGACATTGGTTTTGTAAAAAGATTAATTTGAAAAAAAGTTTAACTATGAAATTAAATGAGTTGGAATCGAAATTTATTATTCTTTCCCTTTTTGACATCCATAGATTTAATTCCAAGCAACTTGTGAACTTACTGATTTTGATGCACATTTTCGGTAAATAATTACATCAATTCCTTGAGTGTAAAATTCTTAGATAATCACTCAATTATCATTTCCTTGGATAATTGACTGATTAACTAACATTAAAATTAATGTAAAAGAAATTCATATTTCAATGCCCATTCTTGAAACAATGATACATGAAGGAAGATGATCCAGATTCGGTATCAAGTTTAACTTCCCAGTTAAACTTGAACCGAAAAACAAGAATTCAGTAGCTAATTAAACTCAAGTAATAAAAACGGGATAAACTTCCCAAAATTATATAACAATTACATTAGAATTGAATTCAGGAGTACAAGGTAAGAAAATTACATTTCAAATCCTAACAATGAAGATCTAGTCACTCATTCTCGCTATTACAATGCTCGATTCATGAAAGTATATAAGAAAATCGGATTTAGAGTCATTCCCACGACTTCTATTGTCTTTCCTAGTGTTTCTCTCTTAAATTTTGTGCCTAAAAGCTTTGGAAAAGTGACTGTGTGTCTCTTTCTGACTTCTGAAACTGCCAATATCAGTTCCAACTTCCAAGCACTCGCCCAAGCTAGAGATTCTCGCTTGGGCGAGAAAATAAGAGACTTTCATGCATGAGCACCTCGCTTGGGCGAGGTGCCCCTTGCTTGGGCGAGGTGCCCCTTGCTTGGGCGAGGATCAGGCAGGGCAACCATGTATTTTTAGCTCCATATGTCGCTCCCTCGCTTGGGCGAGGGACATCAGTGATTTTTGGTGATTTTCCTCCTATTTGTGGCTTGGGTGACACTTTTCTCGCTTGGGCGAGGCTTGCAGTGCTCAGAAGCTCCATTCTCTCATTTTTTCCTTATTTATTAACGTGAAACAACATAAACACATATAAGTTCCTACACATAACAAGATTGACTAAGTTATCAGGAACCGTACGCAATTACAACATAAATGTGTATTAAGTGCCCCAAAGTCATATACATTTCATTATCAACTTGGTACTTAACAAACTCCCCCCATCCTAGAATCTTGCTTGTCCTCAAGCAAAGTAACATAGTATAATTCGATTCAATGCATCTGGTTTCTAAAAACAATTATTCATCCAATCATAGCATCGACTAGATTCATTCACTTACTGTTCACAGAGACCTGTTTCATGATCAATCATAGTGGACCTAGTTCCAACTAATAGCAGAATGCACATGCAGTTTTAAACATAATAGCAAGAATAACTACTCAATTCAATCAAAGGAACTCTCAATCTCATAGGTTATGTATTTCACTCATCTCTTTGTTGGACCCCCAAAAAATTGACTTTGCCTTTCAGTTTAATCAAGCCATGTATCCACAAGTTCAACCATGGATCTTAAGGGCTTCATCAGGATTGTAACGAGGCTTGGCTACAAAGAATACTGGTTTTTCTAGGATTCAAAAAGGGAGGTAAACCATTAGTGCATACTTACCTTTTCTTCTCGTGTTCCATTTCCAAATTCTTTATACCATATTCTTTTCTTGTCAATCATTTTCTTTTCCTTCTTCAACCGAATCATTTCTTTTGAGTCACTACTTTATCGCATGATTTATATTTCACTTATTTATTACTTTTCGTTACTTCATGCTTTACCATTTAAACATGGTTGAAGAAATAGTCTTTTTTATTCAACTACCTTCAGTCAAAAAATGTAGAAAAATATTTTGGCCCAATAACATTGGGCCTTGGACTTTGATATCCAGGTTCGGGAGTCGATTACACATTAGGGAAGGTATTAGCAACCTAGTTGCCCGTTTGAACGGTACCCTATTATATTACATGGGTTATTAATTGTGTTATTATTATATTATTACCAAAAAAACTTTATTTTAATATTATGTCTTACAAGAGTGATCTTGGTCCTACGTATCCCATTTATGTGAATAGAGACTACGTAGTTATTTGAGTAGAAAAAGTTTGTTGGTTGAGTCAATTTTATTTATATAAAAAAAGTAACGTTTGAATTATTATTTTTTTAAGAGAAAACAAATATATGAGCGAAGCATAGCCCCTACGTCCATTACCACGTCTCATAGTAAAACTTGGTTAAGAAAATTCTAATTTTTGTTATTTTAAAAACCCATTTAAAAAAAGATATGAATGAAGCATAACCCTTACGTCCAATACCGCATATCATATTAAAGCTTAATTACGAAATTCTAATTTTGTTTTTATTTATTTTAAAACCCTTTTTTAAATATAAGTGCAGCATAGCCCTTACGTCCGATACCACAACTCATATTAAAACTTGGTTTAAGAAAATTCTAATTTTTGTTTAATATTATTATTATTTTTTTAAAAAAAATTATTTGTTGAGATGTAGAGATACACTTAATCATATAGATTTGTATTAACATATTTTTTCTTTTTTATGTAACTATGAAATAAATAAGATTTCAATATAAGTTAGCAAACCATCCAATTCTCACAGTTTATTTGTTTTTGTAGTATATACGTATTAATTTGAACTTAATATAATTTATTTATAATTGCAGCGCATTTTTATTCTCATATGAGATCTTTTATTTATTGATACAATTAATGAGATTTCGACATAAATTAGCAAACAATCCCATTTAAGACACTGAGTATGTTGATTTGCACTTGATGTGATTTATTCATCCTTACTAAATATCCAAATTTATATTTTATAGTTAACGCACATTTTAATTTGCATTTGATGTGATTTGTTCATTATTTATAAAAGATCCAAATAAAATCAAATTATATTGCAAATTAATTACCACAATAATTGATTTTTCATTATTTTTTTTATTATCGCGAAAAATGCAGTTAATACATTACATATATTGGTTTGCACTTGATGTGATTTATTCATCCTTACTAAATGGCCAAAATTTATTTTTTATAATAAATGCACATTTTAATGTATATTTGATGTAATTTATTCATTCTTTACAAAAGATCCAAATAAAAATTAAATTATACTGCAAATTAATTATCACTTTAATTGATTTTTATTAATTTTTTATTATCAAAAATATTTTTTTCAAGTTATTGGTAAAAAATTAATTAAATGTGGTTATATTTTAAACAAAATTATCGATACAATTTTCAGATGCGAGACAGTGTGAAAAAATGTAAAGAGAAACAAACCTGTAGGAAGCTTTACTAGGGAAGGAATCTGGTGTGGGCAAGAGTAGTGTAGTTTCCCTACGCCTGTTGACGTGTCGCTGGCTGGTTGGTGTGGATGCAAGGAGGAGAGGAGGCGTACACGTGGCGAATCTGTGAGCACTGGATGGAGTAAGGTGTAGGATCGCGTGATGCACACAACCGCACATGATCCTGTGTGCTTGCAGAAGGAATAATTGGGTGTGTCGCGGTGTAGTGTACCTGCACAACGTTTCGAGCAGGGATTGGCTGACCAGATCTGGTCAACGCAGATGGAAAAAGTTGAATGATCCTGTGACTATGAATGGGGTTGCAAAATGCCTACTCTGCGCTTTACCACACTGGATCACACGAATAAAATAAATTCCTCTCTCTTCCTTTTTAACTTGCAATTTCTTTTTTCCTCTCAATTTTTTTTCTATCACCTTGTATATTTTTTTTCACTCTCTCTCTGCAACTTTTTTTTTCTTTTCACTTTTCTCTTTTTCTTTTTTCTTTTTGGGTCTTTCTCTAACTCTTCTTTCAACTGTGTCCTCTTGCTTGAGAGTGCTACTCTCCTTTTATAGCCAATAGTGGATGCAACTAATAAGGAATATTGGGGTCCCCAATTAATTTGCAGGATAGGATTTGGTTTAATACTTCCTAATTGGGAGCTAATTTCAATCATCACTTAATATCATTTTTGCACACGGTCAAATTGTTATTCCCCATTTTAATTCTATGATTCTAATTTACTACAAATTATTCTCATGACTCATTCTAAAATAAAAAAAAATCTTTGTAAATTGAAGCAATTAACATGTGATTTTATCAATACTTTTAATATAAGATTTGTAACAACAAAAAACCAATCAAGCAAGATCTTGTTATTATTTGAAACTTGTATTTATTTATTACTACTATTTTTTCTAAAAACCTTATAAAACTTTATTTTTGTAGAGTCGTAATATACTTTCTATGCAAATTCCTGAATGCAAACAAAATTTATTATTATTTTTTTATTATTTTTGGAGACAATTTTTGTAAGGGGAATTGAAATAAACTCCATTAAATGAATTCATTCAAACCTTTTTTTTTTAAATTCAAGTTAAGATTGGATTTTATGCGTTGCTAAAAAATATTTTTACTTGATTATTATTTAAGAGTGCAACCTCACTTAATTTGATATCGAACTTATTTGATTTTCCGAATTCAGAGATTGCAATCTTTTAATCATACAATTTATCAAACTTGAGTAAGAATTGAATCTCTTAAAGATTTGTTTTTTTTTTATATTTAATAATTCATGCAACCTAATCAAATTCATATACAATATTTGATTTGATGAGATTTGCATCGAAAATGTTATTTATGGAAAAAATTGGTTTTAAAGTATTTTTGGGCCGGCCAAAATTGGGTATTCACAGTTGCTCCTCTTTACCTATAGCTTGTTGGACATAACTCAAACTAAAGTTTGAGGTGTTATCCTGATAAGTAATAGGTAAAGAAATGAATGATGATTTTGTTGAGGCCCAAAATACATTTTTATCGATGGGATAAAGAGCAATGTCCGAAAGATTGGCTTTGAGGTCATCAAGCGCGGGGTCCTCGAAGGCACGAATTTGAGGTCGTCAAGCACATGGGTCCTCGAAGGCGCGAATTTGAGGTCATCAAGCGCGGGGTCCTCGAAGGCACGAATTTGAGGTCGTCAAGCACGGGGGTCCTCGAAGGCGCGAATTTGAGGTCGTCAAGCACAGGGGTCCTAAATTTTTTAAAAGGTCAGGCATGAAGCCTGAAAGGTTGTCTTCGAGGTCATCAAGCATGGGGGTCCTCGAAGGCACGAATTTGAGGTCGTCAAGCATGGGGGCCCTCAAATTTTTAAAAGGTCAGGCATGAAGCCTGAAAGGTTGACTTCGAGGTCGTCAAGCACGAGGGTCCTCGAAGGTAAGAATTTGAGGTCGTCAAGCACGGCCCCCTCAAATTTGAAAAGGTCAGGCATGAGGCATGAAAGGTGTACTTCAAGGTCGTCAAGCACGGGGTTCCTCGAAGGCGCGAATTTGAGGTCGTCAAGCACGGGCCCTCAAATTTTAAAAGGTCAGGCTGGAGGCCTGAAAGGTTGACTTCGAGGTCGTCAAGCACGGGGGTCCTCGAAGGCGCGAATTTGAGGTCGTCAAGCACGGGGCCCTCAAATTTGAAAAGGTCAGGCGTGAGGCCTGAAAGGTTGACTTCGAGGTCGTCATGCACGGGGTTCCTCGAAGGCGCGAAATTGAAAATAGCTCGGATGAATGGTATAACGGTATTATTGTTTAGGATATGACGTTCATATTGGTGTTTGTATTGTAATGATTAATGCGTGATTTAGACTATGCATTGATGAGCATGCACAATGATGCTTATGATGAATGAGGTTCAGAGTATGCACACCATAATAATTTATACTGAGTGTTTATGAATTTTTTTTCAAAATAACTTGTTATCCTTTTCTCGTCATTGCTCCGTCACATCCACAACACTTAATCGGCCAAGACAAATGGGTCTCATTGGAGATTGTTACTGGTGGTAGCGATTGTTTTGATGCTACCCTTTTTCTTTAGAGGACGGTCACACGCTTGTATTCTTGACATTTATTAAGTATTGATTTTACTTGTTTAAATTTCGTCAGACAATACAAAGAATAAATTATGCAAAAAAATTATTTCATATATCAACAAAGATGAGTACAACGCTTATATTTGGATTTTGGGCTGAAATGGTGCATAATGGTTTTGAATAACACTCATGCTAGTTTGCCTTCATACAGTTCATGACTACCCCCAAAATTTTCCAGCACATCATGGTGAATTATGCTCAAAGACTTGCCCCAGTTTTCAAGGTGAACTCTGCTTATTTCCAAAAATTGCCCCAATTTATGGCCCTGGAGGATGAATTTGCCTCATAGTCCTCCAATATATCCTTCATTGCCTTCTCGGGTATCATCCACAATTTTGCCCCATTGTCCACTTTATGCTACATAAGATACTTTCTACTTGTATCCCTAAATTTTGCTTAGGCCGCCCTTTTGGGTTTTCGACCTAACGGATTTCATCATTTTCTATTTTATTTATTCATTTTTAGAGTATTTTTGTATTGATCACGACATGCAAATGATAATTTTGAGTTTTCCTTGGAGTCAGCTTTCTTTATCCTGACATAAATCTTAGACAGATCAATCTTCTATAAGGACTTTTTAAGCTTGTATTGGGGTCTGGCTAAACTTGGTTTTGAAAGACAAAGGTATAAGGCTCAAAATGTGTTTCCTCTCATCCATCTCCTCTTTCTCCTTTTCCTACTTCCCACCTTTTATTATTGTTGCTCTTAGAGAATTACAACGTTTATTTGGTGTCCACTTTTCTTTGCCCTAACTTTTGCCTAAGACCTTTATTTCTTAGCGGGCCTTTCACGATTCTCGATTGCTCTACTTTCAATATGATAGGTTGGAATACTACCATTTCCCCGGTTATATAATTCTTTATGGTTCTTTGAAAAAAAAACTCCTCTCTTTATTGTCTAGCTCAAATGGGGTGATTAGGGGTATCTTCAATAATGTTTGAGTAATAACAAGAAGGCCTTGTGTCCTTAGAAAGAACTGTCTAATAATTTATACCATATGAATTTATTTGTTACATCATTCTCCTTAAAATGCAAAGGTATGCGAGGATGTGCGTGATCAATACACTAATACTCTTCTTTTTGCTTTTTTCATTTCTTTTCTGCTTTTTCCTGTCTCTTGTTTTTTTGTGCGGAAAGGTCTCCTAAGCATAGTACTTCCTCACAGCATCAGAATTTACTGACAGGGGTAGGTCATTTCCATCCATAGTAGTTAGTATTAGGGGCCCTCCTAAGAATGCCTTTTTTATGACGAATGGTCCTTCATAGTTTGTAGTCCATTTCCCTCTATGGTCCTTTTGGATTGGGAGTATCTTCTTAAGCACCAGGTCTCCTTCTTGAAAGTAACGTGGACGAACCTTTTTCGCAATTGCTCTCATAAGTCGTTTTTGGTATAACTAACCGTGGCATATTGCAGCCAACCTCTTACCATCTATCATATTCAGCTGATCATATCGTGCCTGAACCCACTCTGATTCTTCTAATCATGATTCTGCTATAATCCGGAGGGAATGGATCTCCACTTCGACGGGGAGTACCGCCTCCATCCCATACACCAATGAGTATGGTGTTGCCTCGGTGGAGGTGCGGACTGAAGTGCGATACCCATGTAAGGCGAAAGGTAACATTTCATGCCAGTCCTTATAGGTTACTACCATCTTCTGAATAATCTTCTTGATGTTCTTGTTTGCTGCTTCTACCGCTCTATTCATCTTAGGTCGATAAGGTGAGGAAGTGTGATGTTTGATTTTGAATTCATTACACATCTTCGTCATCATCTTATTATTCAGGTTAGTGGCATTGTCTGTAATGATTTTACTAGGCAGCCCGTATCTGCACACCAACTCCTTCTTGACAAATCTGAGCACAACCTTTCTGGTCACACTGGCATATGAGCATGCTTCAACCCATTTGGTGAAGTAGTCAATTGCCATGAGGATGAAGCGATGTCCATTAGAGGCTTTTGGTTCGATTGGTCCGATCACATCAATTCCCCACATGGAGAATGGCCAGGGTGCCTATAGGACATTGAGGGGGTTAGGTGGAGCATTTATGTTGTCTGCGTATATTTGGCATTTGTGGCACTTCCTCACATACGCACAACAATCTGTCTCTATTGTCAACCAAAAATATCCCGCTCTTAAGATCTTTCGGGCCATAGCATGTCCATTTGCATGTGTTCCGAGTAACAGTGTTACTCGGGTGGAACCCTCCTTGGGCTAAAGTGCAAGCTTTTTGAATTATCCATTTATAATCTTTCTAGGACCCCTCCGATGGGTCATACAAGCTGCCCAACAGATCATGGATTGTATCCCTGTCGAATAGAACCATTTTCCCTTACACCCACGACTTGTAGGCCAACTCTTCTACCCCATCCTCCAGCGGGTAAGCATTGGCATATAATTCCCGAACTACATCTGGATCAAATTTATCATTGGGGGTGGCCAATATCCACCATTTCAGCTTATCCACAGGTGTAGTGAAAATCGGGAGGTCATCCTTTTGTAAGTGCATTCACCTTTGCGGCACAAAGACCCAGTTCAGGAGGATGATATAGCAATCCTCCCTGCCCTTCTTTTTGAACTTGGTTCGATTGAAAGCTTGTGGGGTCTGGGAGGTCGATGCTCCTGTCAACTTCTTGTGAGGAGGGGGATCCTTTTTGGAAATTGACTTTCTCCTCCTATAACACAGCAAAAACCAAGTACACGATTAATGACATTACAAAAAATAATCAAACAAGTGATATCCATTACAACTATGTCACTATTACAACCGTTTAACCAACTCGAAACACATGAGTGTCACTTTCATGAACTAGATTTGGGGTTCTCACTTAGAAACCTCGGGTTTCTTGATGTTGACACTCATGGTTACACAACAACAATGCAATGCAGAAATAATGACAATGTAGCATGAAGAGCGACCTAATCTACATAAATGTGCCTAAACAAATGAGATTTATCATAATGCACAAATAAGAAGATAATGTGTTCAAGAATGCTAAAGTGCACTTACATTGGTCCGCTTATGATGCAAAGCTTGGGTGTGTGCACTAGTTGATGAAGAAGAAGTGAAGTGTGGACTCTTGGAGAGGCTCACAAGCTCTGATTTCGTGTTTCTTTGCAATGGGAATGTGATAGGTCCCAACCCCTCACCCCTGTTTTTAAGTTGTCAATTGCATAAGTGGGATCCCCTTTCACTAATAAGAATCTAAGGTGTGCCAAACTGACTGAATATGTTTCTCTTCAAGAATTTCACTACAGTTTTGGCATCATCCTTCTGTACAGCTACAACTTCTACCCACTTGGACACATAATCCACCGCCACCAGAATGTATACTTGTGAGCACGATGGTGGAAATGGTCTCATGAAGTCAATTCCCCAACAATCAAACACCACAATTTCCTGAATGTTGGTCAATGACATCTCATTCCTCTTGGAGATCCCGCCTGATCTCTGGCAGTTGTCACACTGATGTTTATACTGATGTGCATCATTGAATACAGAAGGCTAGTAGAAGCCAGATTGTAGGACTTTTGTAGTTGTGCTCTCTCCATTAAAGTGCCCTCCGTATGGCGAACTATGACAATACCATAGAATGTTCTTAGCCTCTTCTGTAGACACACACCTCCTCATTAATCCATCCGACCCAATCTTAAAAAGATGAGGGTCATCCTACACAAACTGATGGGAATCTTGCAAGAACTTCTTCTTTTGGTGCCAAGTCAACACTTCGGGAATTACCCCTGCAACTTTAAAATTGGCCATGTCAGCAAACCATGGCCTTTCTTGAATAAAGGGAAGCTTCTCATCAGGAAACTCCTCCACCACTTATGACTCCCTCATTGTTACCTCTTGATTAACCAATCTCGAAAGATGATCTGCTACACAGTTTTCGCTCCCTTTTTTTGTCTTTGATCAACAAGTCGAATTCCTGCAATAACAACACCCAATGCAACAATCTCAGCTTGGAATCCGATTTGGTTAGCAAATATTTAATAGCAACATGATCAGTGAAAATTATAACTTTAAAGCCAATCAAGTAGATCTAAATTTTTCCAAGGCATACACTATATCTAGTAATTCTTTTTCTTTTGTGACATAGTTGTTTTGTGCATCATTCAATACCTTACTAGTATAGTGTATAGCGTGGAAAACTTTAGACTTTCTATGTTCTAATACCGCCCCAACAACATAATCACTAGCATCACACATGAGTTCAAAATTCAGATGTCAGTCAGGCGCTTCTATAACGGGAGCAAAAATTAGTTTATCTTTTAAGGTTTCAAAAGATTTTGCACACTCAATATCAAAATGAAAAACAATATCTTTGTTAAGAAGATTACTGAGTGGTTTTGCAATTTTCGAAAAATCTTTTATAAATCTTCTATAGAAACCTGCATGTCCAAGAAAACTCCTGATTTCCTTGACATTGAGTGGTGGTGGGAGGTCCTTGATAACCTCAATATTTGCTTTGTCAACTTCAATGCTCCGGGAAGAGATCTTGTGCCCCAGGACCACTCCCTCAGTCACCATGAAGTGACACTTCTCCCATTTCATTACAAGATTTGTTTCAACATATCGCTACAACACGATGTCTAAGTTTCCCAAACAGCTCTCGAATGACAACCCGAAAACTGAGAAAAAGTTGGGGCAAGAAAAACGATTTTGGGTTTTCATTTCTTATTTCTACTTTCAAGCCAAACAAACATAAATCAATTGAGAACAATTAGATTGGATTGGACGATTTAACAAACTAGAACCTATACAAGACTTCAGTTCGATCTATTCGAATATCATAACATTGTATATATGAGAGTCATGAGGTGGTCACATGATTAAGGTAGGTGACTTTAAGGAATGAAGTGAATGAGGTTGTGAGTTCGAGCCTCACCCATAACAAATTTTAAAAAAAATAATAATAAAAAGTTATAAATAGATTTGATGGTTAAGGTGAAGTGAAGGAAATCAAGAGTTTGAATCTCACTCACAACAAATACTAACATAATAACAATTATTAATAAAAAACATTGTATATATGTGTATTGAAATGTAAGTTGTAATTTGTTATGCACCAACCTTAAAATAAGGAGAGATGTGTAGTCTTTCTGATGGAGACATATTCAAACACTACTGTTGTGGTGTTCGGATGGGTTGAAATCATCTTGGAGAGCTTAATACTGGGTATAGATTATAATAATTGGCAAAAATAAATTTTGAAGGGTTTTTTGAGTTAAATAGTTTACAAATTTATACAAATATTTATCCTCCTCACTTACCAGTATTAGAAAATAATCTAATTCTATTGGATGGCTCATAAAGAAAAGAAAAGAGGAATAATTATAAATAATTAAAGGTGATGCTAATAAGAGGGAAAAACATTTTCTCCATGACGTACACTTCTATTTTACTATGTTTTTTTTCTTCATGCGCTTCCATTCCTAATAACAGCGGATTAAATAAAATTAAAGAAATAGTATAGTTAATAATGTTAGCTTCTTCCAAGAAAAATGTTAGCTTAACCGATAGGATAGTGTTGGTTCAAAATTTTATGTTTGACTACTATAACTAATTTTAGGTGGATTTAATATTTAAAATAATATAAATAAATTGTAGATGATGAATGAAATATATAAAAAATTTATATTTAACAATCTTTTTTATTAATAATTGTGAAATTCTCGAAGGTTGGGTATGTATGGCTGACAATGAACCGAACCAACTTCGTATTCGTTTGAAATTTGATTCGTTATTTAGCTCGATAAACTTGATTTATGAACCAAATGAGTTGAACTTGAGCTGGAAATTGAGTTCGTTAAATAAATACTAAGTTTTATATTTATTATCACAATACATTATTTTTTATATTTATTGTTACTATATATACTAGCGTGTCGACAGACACTTGTGTCTGCCGACTCACATTATTATTTTATGATATTAAGTATTAAATTTGTATTTTTATTTTAGAGAATTAGAATGTGTTTTATTGGATGCTTAAGGTGAGATATATTAATTATAATTATCTAGTGATTTTACTTTAGAAATAAAAAATATTAAAAAATAGAATCATGATGGTAGTTATTTCAAGTTTTGGTTTTATATATAGTATAGATAAAAGAATTATATTCACATATATAGAACACAGTGTTGTTAAAACCGTTTCATATCGGCTGGTTGAACCGGTCCCAATATTAATATTGTACAATAATTATATCTTCTTGCAATTATACTGGTCAAAACCGGTGATATCAGCCAGTTTTCAATTGAACTATACCGGTCATACCGACTGATTTTTATTTAAAATTAATTTTTTAATGAAAATAAAAAAATATTGGTTTTATTGATTTTTCAACATTAATGTCAATATATTATATATATACCTAATTTTGCCGATATGATGTTTAATTAATGAACCACCGGTTGAACAACTATATCATTGTACCAGTACCTTAATCAGTTTGATAACTGAAATGATATTAATAATATTGATAGAACATTATCAAGTATTTTTCAAATTTTAATTAATTATTTGAGTTGTATAAATGAACCATTTGAACTGAATCGAACAGTTCGCAAAATTTAATCGAGCCAAATTCGAGCTAAAAAAATAACTCATATGGAACTCGAGTTGAGTTTCGAATTGAGCCAATCCTTATCGAGCTGACTCGATTCAGCTCGTTTCCAGCCCTAGGTATATGTGTTAGGATATAAAATGAGAGAATAAAAAGGGAGGAGATCTATTTACTTTAATAGTAAATAATAAGTTTAAAAAACATACTTCATATCTTAGCTATCAATTTTAGGAAAATCTATTGAGTTAAATTAGTGAATAAATATAAACCATTTGATTTTCATAAAACTAATAGCTAATATGCGGAGTAACTATTGGAATAAGTAGATACTCTTGAATAAAAATAAGAGAAACAATGCATGTAATTTATAATGTAAATTTTTTTATAAATTATGAGTCCATTATTCACTATTCATTTTTAATTATTATTAATTCTTGAAACAAATAAAAAATTGATTAAGGAATGATCAAAAACTATATATAAATGTCATATTAATCTTTTACGGATATTAGACTATAAATAATAAAATAAAAAGTGTATGTGGTGTTGTGTGAGTCTAAGATTCCGTGGGTTTGATATGACCCACCACCTACATTAAATTTGGGTTCCTCTCCCGCCAATCGAATCACATGCAATTATTATTTTCTCTTTTCTCCATGTTCCTTACCCCATTTTACACTTTTACCCCTCCCCATAGAAACACTTTGACCTAGTCAAAGAACTTCTTTTTCAATATCTCCAACAATAAAAGGATTACATACTTGTCATGTTCATTTGGGAAATAACTGAGGGTATCACTGTCCACAAAAGTTACCAAAAGAGACGGTGTATATCAGATTCTTAATTCCACAAAAGTGATTGTTTCTTTGTTATTATTATCATTATTTGTGTATAGGAAATATTAAACTTATACTTGACCCCAAAATACTATGTTTTGAAATCATGTTTGAAAAAACTTAACACCAACTAAAAAATGTTATTTGTTTTTACATATATAATATAGTAATATACAATAACTCCGCAACCACTTGTAGCACAAAGTAGAGTTATACAAGCAAAGATGTTTGGAAACAGAAAATGCTGGATCTTCATGATGTATTCACAACAAAGTTCTACGTTGTGTTGAATCGGCACAACCCACAACCTTTACATTTGTTGTTAAACATAATTTATGATATAACATTATTACATTTAATTTATATAGTCGATTATATCCAATAAAATTGATATTTGATTTTTGATGCATTAATGAGATTCATAGAATAATGTTATAAGAAAATATAATGCAAAACATGTAAAAATTTGAGTATATTTGATTTGTTAATCAATATTTTGAAAGCATCACAACAACAGAAGATTACTAATTAAAAATAGTTATATTCTTCAAACATAAAACAATTTTAATTATAAAAAAATATGAAAATGAATCAAGGTGATTGTTTACCATTAATTGAAAAAGTTAAGATTTCCATTCAAAACCTTTGTTATAATAATTTATTATTAATTGTGGGATTCTGTTCTTAACATGCCATTTCTGCCCTTCCCCAATACATTAGATACAAAAATGTTTTGGTTAAAAAAACTGTTATTTTTACGTTCTACTGAAACATAATGGAACTAACGGTGACTGACAATGAAGGGTTAATTTGTCTTTTCGGATGGATGATCTCTCTTTTTATAGTCAGATTCTTCCTCGGGTTTTGCTAACTTGCTTTGGTAAGATACACTAATGAATAGTATTAATTATTTATTCTTTATTATTATCACAAATAATCCATCCATTTTCTTATTAGTTTAAGGTATTAATACATAAATTAAAAATCATTAATTTGATATTACTTATAGTATTTTTATTAAAATATCCATATCAATTTCTCAAAAACTATAGAAATTTAATTTTTTTAATAAATTCATAGTGTAAAAAAAAGAACAAAATACAATTATTTAATAATGATAAAACTGGAAAAAAAATTCATGTTCACTAAAGTAATATTCAAGATACATATTCCCCACCACAAAAATTCACTTATCTTATTTCCAAATCAATCACTAATACACAAAGCATCACATTATATTATAAGAGAAGATTTATAGGAGAATACATCATTTCCCAAGTAGTCAAAATATGACAATAAATTTAATTAAATAAAACATAAAAGAATAGAGAATAAAATATATTATATTTGGATAAGTTATATCTTCTGATACAGTTAAACTTGTGTCTTATTTAATTATTTTTAGAAAATAATTTTATAAAACTAAAAACAAAGTAGGATGAATCTGTTAATTTTAAGGGCTGAAATTGCCAAACAAATAACATCCTATGATTGCTTGAAGAGCATGGCTTTTGTTAATAGGGACATAATGTCCATAGGGAACAACTACTTGTCTCTTCTTTCTTCTGTGTGAGAGAGTTCAATGTTTCTCTCTCTCTATTCCCATTTTCTTTAGTCACTGTTGTCTCTATCATCTCTCTTTTTGGCATCACTTGCAATACTTCACTACTTCTTCTGTTGCAGAGTTACTGCTATTACTTCTATAAGTGGTTGATTGAAATGATCTCAAGTTGATTGCTTTTTGTTTCAGCTTCTAACCCACTTGCTTTACTTGGCTTATTTTGGAATTCTGAGTTGCATATGGGCCAGGATTTGACCCTTTACCAAATGGGTTGGTTTCATAACTTGTTTTCATGGTGACTTTCTTCTCAAGTTTGAAGATTTATGATTCTGCATTGATACTACTTCATTGGGTTTCTCTCTCTTTCACTTTACTTCTGCAAGATCTACACTATACGCTACTGTGTATGGCCTTTTTCTTTTTCCCATTTTTTATTATCATTTTCTCTTGTTATGTGGTTTGGTATCAAAGTGTACTTTATTATTAGTTTTAAATAAAACAAACATTTTTGCAGCACTATGTGGTGCCACTTTATTCACATTTGGGTGTTATAGAGATCCATACAGGGTTATTTCCAGCCTTTTTCATAGATCAATAGGATTTCTTTTTTGGTATTCCAAGTTTTTTAGTTACTGTTGGGATATTTCTTTTACAATAATTGATGTTTGTAGGTACCATTTCTTATTTGCAATCATCAAATTATTTTGTGAAATATATTTTTCTGCATCAATTGTGATTTCCATCTCTTAATGAAAAAGTTTTGGAGATAAAACCTGTTATTGATAATTACGGCCAATGCTTTGGTAGGTTTCCACTTTCCACTGTCATTGGAGTGATGCTTATATTAGTTTAATTGTATCAATCACATTATTTGAATTGGAGTGGTTTGTTGTTGCCTTACCATAAACTAATTTGTGCTATTTTTCTATTTTCTTTTCCTTTTAAGAGTATTGCATTGTTTTGGATTCATCAATGGGACAAGAGTTGGAGTTGGATCACCATGGCAAGTCTTTGGTGGGTTTGAGTCCCAATACTGTTCTTTCATCGGACCAATATTGTGCGAATGTGAAGAAGAGATCTAAAAAAGGAAAACCTGCAGGCAAAGATGACTTTCTTACACTCAAAGGGAATTTTGCAGAAATCAACTTTTCTCGCTTTCGTAGCTCTTCATGTAAGAGCCATCTCTCTAGGCCTAATGGATTGGAAATCGGAGGTAATTTAGAAACGAGGCGTGCTTCCGTGTATCAGAGTTCAGAGGTGGTAGATAATATAAAGAAGTTGAGCAGTATGGGAGGAAGGCAAAAAATAGAAATTTCAAGGACGAGTGACATTGACACCTCTTTTTCAGGTAGCATTGTGGCTTCTTTATGTGGTTCAGATGATGAAAGATTTGGGCAGAGATCTTCGGAGATATCCCGGGACTCAAACTTGGATTCTCCATCTGTTTCCATGTCCATGGCTTGCATGGAGCCGAACTCTCCAAATGGCTTTATTGATTTTTGCATGAATTCACATGTCAGGGATAGAGACTTTACTGCTGTGAAAGGTAGAGACTCCATAAATGTGAAGTTCAGAAATGATAATGTTGTTGATTCTCTAATTGATGGAAACTCTCCTGTTGAAAAAGACATTGTTCATCCATTGCAAAAGTCATTTTCAGCTAAGGTGGATGCCTCTCACTTGCAATCTCCTTCGGAAAATGATTGCTCATCAAGAGCGACTCCGAAATCCCGTTTCAACCCTGTCAGCAGGAGAAGGCTGAATCAATTCGCGAAGTCAAAATCTTTGAGAAGTCCAGTGGGTCATAAGGTGGAACCTGATGAAGTCAAATCAAATGAGACAGTGAACATTACAAGAAGCAGAACTTATCAGAAATCCTTGCTAACCGACTTATCTAATGCAGCAAAGCACTCTGACATTATTTCCGAGTTTATCAATAGAGAAATACAGTATTCAGGTATAGCATCTTCACCAGTTCACCTGCATGCAAATATGAAGTTGGAAAACAAACATGGAGTGCCATGTTTTGAGTTCAAGGTGAAGTGTCCTGAAGATGTGTTTGTGGCTAAGGCATCGAGAGCAGGTGACGCTTTCAATTGGGTATATACCTTTGACTCCGTCGATAATAGAAAGAGGAGCAACGCCTCGGATTTGGGATCCCATCATTTTGACAAAGATTCATCGGCAGTAGCACAAATGCTAGTTTCATGTAAATTATGTTCCGAACTAGAAGGCAGCATATCTGATAACAACTCTATGGTGACAGAATTTGTGTTGTATGATCTTACACACTTGAGACAAACTGTTTCGTCTGAAAAAAGGTCTTTCTCCGAACAAGATACTTCTAAAACTCTAAAAGCTTTCCGCACTGGATTGAAGGAAAAAACCTTCAGGCCGGATGAAGGGAATCTTGCAGTTAAAAACAAAGTTCAAGTCAAGCCTGTATCAAGCAATGTTGAATTTGGTCATTCAGACTCTTACCCTTTGTTGTCTAGTGAATTGAATTCAAACCTTGAAACCGCTGCCATTGTTTTGGAAATTCCATTTGTGAAGAGAGAAAGCTTGAAGTACAAGAGAGGGGATAGAATAAGTGCTAAAGAGTATTCCGACATTATTGAGCTTCCTACTGTATTAGATCGGCGTAGAAAGAGCCTTCGTGACAGCAAAATCCAGGAAAGGATGAAAGTGGTAATACCAACTGGCAACCATGGTTTGCCAACTGTTGAAAGCCGGGGTCCCTCATCGCTACTTGAGCGACTGAGACACGGTGGAGGCTGTGACTGTGGTGGCTGGGACATGGCCTGTCCCCTTATTCTTTTAGGCAATCCTAGTATTGAATTTGCTGAAGACCACCCTCTTATGGAGGATTATCAACCACTGGAACTTTTTATTCAGGTAAAACATAGTTTAACAGCAAGTGTTTCTTGAAGGGACATAAATACATGATTACTATACTATCTTAATTTTGAGTTATTTATGATTCAAATATTGAGGGAATAAACCTCCTTTTGCATTCCACTTCCCAGAGTGAATTCCAATTTCATGTGGAGCCCTTCATTGCGATTTGCGAGTAATAGAACATGGCCATGTTGCAGATTTCAAGCAAATGATATGCTGAATGCAATGAAGTTTTCAGGATATTTTTTAGAGACATAAGAAAATTGCAAAATTTAGGCTTTTGAATATCAGTGTTTTTTATTAGAGCTTTCTCTGGTTTCCTCAGTGTTACAAACTTGCATTCTTTTAACTTCCTTTGTTATGAGATTGTTATTGTCTTTTCTAATATTTATACCTTGTGATACACAGGGAGCAAAAGATAGCAATCCTACCTTCAGCATGAAAATAATTGAACAGGGGCAATATGCTGTTGATTTTCATGCACAATTATCCACATTACAAGCTTTTTCCATCTGTGTTGCCATCTTGCATGGGACGTCCGCCTTCAATGTCTCCGGGCATGAGAAAAACCAGCAGTTATCTCAGTGCAGTTCGTTGAAAATGCTTACTAAGGACGAAGTAGAGCTTTTGATCAAATCGGTCACAATCGAGGAGAACAAAACAGTGTCCAAAACCCCGAAAAGATTTCCTCAATCCTATGTGCTGAACCCGCCTTTTTCGCCTATTGCAAGAGTGTGATTAAATGGAAAATATATCTAGCTGGAGCCCTTTATTTAAGGTATTGTTGGTTAGAGAGAAACTCAGTATCTTCTTCTTGATGAAAAGAACTTTGAAAACAAGTGAAGACAGGGTCCATGAGAATGGGATTCCCTTTCAATGCAAAGTTTGTTCCCAGAAACAATGGCCTGCTTATTGGAGCTGAAAAATACTCAATCCGAAGGGGAAAATGTAAATGCTGCTGCTAAAGGTGATAGGGGTAGCACATTAGAGAGGTGTTAGAATCATTTTGTAATATTTTTTGTCATTTTTATTCCAGTTACTGAGATGGAATAGAAACTAAGTATTGTCCATAATGTAATGAAAATAGTTAGATTGGGGGGAATACTTTACACTCATAGGTAATACCATAGCAGTATTTTCTCTCTTCCTGTTTGTATCTATTATTAAGAATCTGAAATGATAAATGAGGGGAAGTGATTGGAATAAAACCAAGAATTGTTGGTCTCTCTTATTTATCTGGAGCCTAGTTTTATATGAGCCAGAAAGTTCAAAGGAAATACTGATAAGTAAAGATTTTCTCTACACTATCTTCTCAAATTCCTAAGCATTCAAAGATTATTGCAGCCCAGTGCATGAGATTCTCATGGTTAATAATCTTAATGTTGCATCAAATTCACTATCTTACAAAGGAAATTATTTGGTACTAATTTTTATTTTTCTAAGAATACCATATCTTAGGTTAGTTGTCAAATATTTAGTAGTTGTTTAAAAGTACTTATTATAAAATCAGCATTTGATGAATGTTTAATAACTCACTTTTGAGATCATACTTAGTTAGCTTAAACTTGTGAGGTGTGACCCACTTTTTGGTACTTTAGTTCCAACCTAAAATGCCAAGAGTAATGGAGGATGGTGATAGAGACTGATGGCACAACCGGATAGTGAGGAGTGGTGGCGGCGGCAATACGACACGGGGAGTATGTTAAATGCACCCCAAAGGTAATGCACCATAGATAGGGATAAAAATGTAGAATTGTTCCTCCAAATTAAAGCCAGTCCCTTGAAACAAGATGTTACCTAATTTAATTTTATCTTATAAAGATTGGGAGCAACACAAAAGTGTTATAAACGGTTAAAATTAAAAATCGGCCAGTCCATTAGTCCTTGTTTCCGAAAGAGTAGAACACCCAAACCTCATATTTGGATTTGTGTCTAGACAAGTGTTTCCTTTTTCTGGAATAAGGACTTAAGAGCAAATATTGTGAACCTTGTCCTCAGCAGAAATTCCATAAAAAAACTTGATGCAACTGGCTACACAGAGCATCACATTTTACTTCTGATGTTATACCTTTCTATTTCTTGATTACATGAGTATTAATTAAAAAAAAATCAAAAAATGCTAAAAATACATCATCTTAGTATATGTCTCACATAGTTAATTATATACTGAATCAGAGTTTAGATGTGAAAATAAAACCAGATAGGCTAAGATTACATGACTGGTGTAAGGAAAATGTGTTGATACCTTAGTTATGTTTATAAGCATTAAAATTATAGTAAGACCCAGGCGCATTACAATGTTGAAAGTGATGTTTAACTCATGTAGTTTCTCTTACCTAGATAGTATTACATGTACAAAAAACGAAATAACTAACTTTGAGTAATCCCACTTACATGAGTTTATTTAGTATATAAAAAAGACAGTAGCTTTGGATAGAAGAAAAAACCTGCAAAATTTAAACAAAAAACAATTGTATGTCTGAGCCCAGGTTCGAACTGGGGACCTTTAGTGTGTGAGACTAACGTGATAACCAACTACACCACCCAGACAATATGTTTATGGTTATCAACATATATATTTTTGTATTGACACAAGATTAATTATATCCTACTTTTGCTAATTGGCAATTTAACATGTTATCACTTAATTGATGAAGAGAATAAATTATTTCCTCATGCCATGAGATAACTTATCTCCTTAAATTTGTTGATTGTTTGATATGTGTCTTATTTTTTCTTTTATAATATATTTTAAAATGAAAACGTCTAGAGAGAAGTGAAATAAAAATGTGTCATATCATTAATAGATTTTTTTTAGGAAATAAGTTATTTCCTAGTACGATGAGATATTTTATTCTTATTGATGAAATTGCAATTAAACAGAGGAAAAATATAAGGAGAGTGTTTAAATTAAGTTAAAAAGAGGAATGATGAAAATGGAAAGAGCCTCAAAGGTATGCTTCATTGTCTTCAAGTTGAATTCAACAGGCTAATTTGAGTTTTGAGGCTTGGACTTGCATTTTACAATGATGCCACCAATTGGTTCAAGGCTTATTCCTCTTGCTCCTAGATCCTTCAAGTCTTTATACTGCATTCTTGATAATGATTCCTCCTTAGGGGTGGATATCATCATAAGGGGCAACATGTGTTTTTTCCTTCAAAATTATGTTTTGACACAATAAACTCGAACAATTTTGGATTTTGTTACAAACTATGAACTAGATGGTAAAATTTGGAATTTGGAAGACATCACTGATTTTGGGTTTTCAGAGGGGTCAAGACAATGTTAGCATAAGAATTTAATGTTGTGATTATCTATTTATTTATCTAATGAGCGAAATTAATAATGCAACACTAATCATAATAATGTATTTGCCGGAAAAATAATGTAACTTTTTTTTTTGCCAACATAACAATAATATAAAAATTTACAGGACGATTAACATATAAAACAATATTACTTTATTTTACCCTAATTTTATTCTTTTATTGGATTTGAATTACATTTCCAATTGTGGTAACTTCTTGAGAAGTAGAGGAACAGTGATGAGAAGAAAATACTCTAGGGGAGAGTAGTAGGTATGTGAGATTTCTTAAATGTTGAACTACCACCTAGTCGGGTACGGGAAGGATAAATGTACCCAACTTTACTTTGGCAAACAAAAATATTGTCTCCTAGATTTGAATACATGACTCGAGGTCACAAGGCAAGAAACCTTCAATTGCATCGAGGTTAACATGAAATTTAGATAACAAAATCTACACAAGCAACAATATGTTAGCAAAGCAAAGCATTTGACAACCATAAATACAACTATCACTACATTAGTCCAGGTTCATAAATAAAATCTGTACTTGCAAGAAAAACATGAACACATCAACAAAGAACAATTAGTATAGCCTGCACTCGAACAAGGTTTATCAGTCACTAGCCAGACATGAATGAAATCGGCCGCCGGAAGTCTAATGGCTTGAGGGCTGACTGGGGGAAGGGCTTTCCATCTGGTAGCCACAGGCACCCTTCTCGTGGTAGCAGCACCGGTGGTTGGGTTTGGATATTTTTCCCATCTTCAACAGCTCTTGATGAAATTTCATTCTTTTTCTTCACAAATTCGAAAAACTCTGCAACTTGGCGAGCATATCTGCACCAAAGGAAAACACATATTGGGGATCAGATATTGCAAGTGTAATTACAAATAAAGTACAACAGAATTATATTTACTTTCTGATATTAATTACAGGCAATGCAAGAGTATCAGTAAATCCAATATATATAACCAGTGAAAAACTTCGGTTAAGGATAAGGAAAAAAGACATTGACTTGGAGAGGTATAGTTTGCAAAGAAACAACAAATAACTCAATATATTCAAAGAAAGACTCTAAAATTAAAAAGAAAAAATGAAGAATGTAGGATTAATGGTAATTCATATGATTTATAGAAAATACATATATGTTTTAAGTGATATAACTATATTTAGCTATACTTTGGAGGAGAATAACATTTATCATGTTACATAAAACACACTCCTTGAAGGCTTGAACAACTAAGACACCAATCTTCTTTACACCTAGGCACTATAATAAGAGTCCTTTCAACCAATGCACATCTAATACACTTCACACATGCCATATTAGTTTCCCAATGTGGCTGACATGACTATTTGAACTTCACTCAGATAGAAATCAACTCGTTAAAAAAAAACTCAACCAAACATACTCTAACACTCCTACTTATTTACACTGATAATCCAGGAAACATTACGTAACCTACTATCCAAAATGGACATAGAAGAGTCGGACGTAATAAAATTGTAGTCCACCTTACAGATATGTAAACAAATATTTAAGAGATGGTAACTTACTCCCTCTTTGCTTCAACATCTTTACTGAAATCAATATTGGGTTCACAGTCCAAAACCAATGCAGGAACCTGCTTGTAGATAAAATGATTAAAAGCCAATCTATTATACAAATCACAAACTCCAACATATATTTCAAAATATGGTACCTTCTGAATGCTTGAATGCATATGATCACCCTCCAGATAAAATACTCGGTCTCTTATATCAGGGTGTAAAGAGTTGTCAACATGCTGTGGCAGCTTATTCACCGATAATATTCCATTATTACCACTTTGGGAGGGGAACAACCAGCTTTCATGTTTTTCATGGAGATCCCGGAGATAGTCTAGGGAGACTCCACCCTCCTCTACTCGTTTCCTTAACTTCATCCTCATATGGCAAGTATCGGGACTTGCCCTAAGATATATAAAAGCATCAGGAATAAGTCCAGGCAAGGAGGACACAACAGGGTCAAACCATGAGTCATAAATACTGATCTCCATCTCATTCATCCATTTGGCCTCGTGAACAGCTCGTACAAAAACCTTTATTGAACAGTGAGATAATATGCATAAGCCTTTAGTCTCTCAAAATAGGAAAAGGAAGGAACTGCAGAGTTTCAAATCCATCAATTGGTATCATTTTTAACTGAAAATATGTTCAAGAAGTTATGTTCATACATTGAGAAAATAGTGGACTAAAAAACCCTCACTTCATAAACAAAAGACCAACGGAGTGAACAGACTATCAAACAAAGGCTTGAAAGAATAATAATTAAAAAACATAAGGAGTAAATACTAACCATCCTGTCGCTGAAAACACTCCTCTCCATCAAGCGAAGAGGCTTGATTCCACCCGATGACTCTCTTTCCTGCATCAGCCTTGTAACAAATACATAGTTCTGAAAGGTGTAAGCATACCTTTGCGGCTCAGCGTAAAAGGCATCCAAGATATTGAAGTGGTCAGGCCCAACATCCTGCCACTTGCCAACGGGTTCAGGAACCACCTCAACGAGATCACGCAATTCAATTGTCTCATTAGCTATTCTCTGAAGAAAGGTAGACTTGCCAACACTGATATTACCCTCAACACAGAATGTAAGGCGTTTCTTCTGCTGAGGCTGCACGGAGGAGGAATTATCTTCCAACTCTTCATCAACACTCTTTTTTATGAATGTAGTTATACTTTCAGCATGGTTTTTGTGGATTATTCCAACAGAACTCTGTAGATACTCAACCATCTTATCGCTGGATTTTCCACAGAACTGCAGCAGATGTAAATACCATTGTCAAAAGTTCAGTATGACCCAAAAAAATATCCCATATAATTACCTATCAAGACCTTTCATATATACATCAAGAGGAAATTATAATGTTTTTGATCATGACAAGAGGAGGGTAAGCCGCAACATAACAATAAGGTTGTTGTCTTGTAATCTGGAGGTCGTAGATTCAAATCCTGGAAATAGTCATTCCGCTTATAGGGTAAGATAGACACCACCAAGTGAAAGCCTCTTGCATTAGGCCATCCATATTATTACTCATGAAAAGATAATTAAGCGTAAAGGAAACAACTTTAAATCGATATTTCAAGATTACTACCAAAATATGTTTTCACTTTATAATTTAGTTATGCTCATGTGTTGCCCTTGCCCCCATTGCCTAAAGGGTATATCACCACACAAAGCCCAAGTTAAAAGTTTCAAATGTAGTTTCTTAATCTTGACAACAGTCAAAATCCAACATGTCCAAAAAAGTACGCTGAGTGCACGAGGCTCCCACCAGGGAGGATAGATGTACAATACTCCAACCAGTCGGGTATGGCGAGAATATGTGTACACTGCATAATCTTTGCAAGATTTTGAACAAGTGATATCCAATTCATAAGAACAGCAACTTTACAATTACATTAAGCCTCACCCTCTTTAAAAAATATAAAATAAACATAGAATAAAACCCATATGTTAATGTATAATCTTATTATAATTCTTCTGACGTGAAACATTACCCAAATGCAGCATAGCAACATATACCAAAAAATAAGTTAAAAATAAAAACAAAAACCTTGTCTTTATATAGTTGTTTGAGTTCAGCAACACCAGCAATTCCTTTCTGAACTAGCTTTCTAAAATTCCTGGGACCCACACCAGGAATAGCCAACAAATCAGGATTAGAATTTGATAAACCCTTTAGCCTAAAGTTCAAATTTTTATCACTCTTCGACTCCGAAGCCACAACGAAGGAGGACGCTTTTGAAGAATGGTGTTGAACAAGAACCCTGTTATAATTGGAAGAAGAAGAAGGTATGGGTAGAGTGGACACGTGTCGAGTAATGGGTTGAAGAGAGAAAGTTCTGTTATTTGAAAGAGATGAAAGGGATAAGGAAGAAGAAGAAGTAGTAGTAGTAGCATGAGTCATAGTGAGAGAAAGAATAAGAAAGGGTTTGGGGTTTATGAAGTGAGAAGGGAGAATAAAAGAAGAGTAACAAGTTGGGCGTAGCAGTTTCTGCATCACTTCTTGCTTTCAAAACATTTCCACTTTGTTTTCTCTATGTCAGGGTTTCAATTCAGGTCAGGCTTTTATTCGTCGTCTTCTTCTTTTTTCATTTCGTGATGGATTTAATTATTTATAAGCCCATTTTGTCCTTGTAGCGTAAACCGGGAAAACAAACGGTTGAGGAAGTTTTTTGTTTCCAAAAAATGTAATTCAAATACATATTTTGGGGAAGTAACCTAAATCTATGTTATATATCTACCGGTTCTATACTATACTAGCGTGTTGACAGACACTCCCATGTCTGTCAATCCGCTTTCCTATTGTTTGTAACGTGTAGTATGTCATGTATATTTATGAATTATAGTACTTTTGTATATTAAATAAGAGTATTTCACAATTGTGTTTATTCGAGTGTTGTAATTGAATACATTTTTTTAAAATTGAACATTCAAATAGTTTAGTAACTCACGTTTATTTTTATAGGTAAACTGTATGATTAAGACATAATCGTTGAAATAAATCCTAATATAATAAGGTCTTCATGAAATGTTTCTCAATTGCATTCTTATTTTGTAATAATGATTACACAAAGTAATAGACATGATAAATCGAGTAATGAATTTCCTTTGATATAAGGAAATTGAGAAATATTTTATGTTCAGAGTGTTGTTATTGAATATTGAAGCCACACTTTCGAATTATATTGGAGAATTCAAAATTTATATATTTTTATAGGAAAAATAAGATGTAATTTGGCTGATGTAATGCAAATTTTTATAGAAATATGAAACGTGTACATAATTTGTAATTGAATTACAAAAAAGTAGTAAGAATAAGTAAAGAAGAAAATAACAATGTGTGATAAAGGTCATAATGACAGTATTCTCAATGTACATATTATGAAACAGTAACTTTGAAACTAAGAAACAAACGGTGAAGAAATAAGGACTATTATGTAGAGTAGAACACACGACATTGTGAGCTTGTGAATCTCATTAGATGTGTGATTGTTG
>NC_032014.1:13148030-13149617 GCF_001865875.1 Lupinus angustifolius | reverse complement strand
AAGGAACGCATATTCTGACGCAAATGTAACACATTTGTATATGCCCACAAAGGAGACTTAACAATACATGCAGCTATCATTTATGCATTATTACCCTTAGGTATCACTGGAAGTACCTGTCTAAAATATCCTCCTAATATTACAACTTTCCCTCCAAACGGAGCATCACAACCTATAATATCTCTTAATGTTCGATCTACTGCTTCCAAACTATTTCTATTTACCATTGGTGCTTCATCCCAAACTATTGCTGATGATTGTATAATTAGTTTTGCAAGATCAGATTGTTTGCTGATTGAGCATACTGATGATGAATCTGGATTTAGAGGTATCCTAAACCGTGAATGTGCAGTTAGACCACCGGGTAATAATGTTGCAGCTATACCAGAGGTGGCCGTTGCTAGGACAATTTGTCCGACACTTCTTAATCTTGAAATTAAAGCACGATAAAGGAACGTTTTACCTGTTCCTCCAGGGCCATCCACAAAAAAAAAACTTTACCATGTCTATGCTCAATGACATTCTTGATGGTGTTGAAAGCAACTAATTGATCAGAATTTAGTTTACCCACATCATCCAAATCTTGATGAGAAATATGGAACGACAATTGTTCTTCAATAATTCTTGGTATTACATTATCTTCGAGATCATGTAATGGTAAAGCTGGCAAGTCAAAATCTGAGATTTGTTTTCCATGAAGAAGCAAAAGGTCGTTCAAATCTCTTAGAAGTTTATTCGTAAAGTTAGTTCTGATGGTAGAGCTTGTTGAAGGGTAATCCTCTACCATATAACTTTCAAACTCTTCCCAGAGACTTTTAACATCAGTAGGTTCACAGAACACTAATATTGTAACAAATAATCTCCTTAATGCAATTGGTGTTCGTAAATTTGAAGCTTCAAGTAAGCATTGACGAATACTGTCGTCTCCCTCTAAAAAACCTCGTTCTTGAGCTGATTGCTTGAAAGTTGGGAAGCAAGTGCCATTTACTGTAAGTAGGGATTCCCAGGAGGTTGGACCTCTAACATGATTCAACAAAACACGTAGGTAGAATTTATCTCCTTCTGAAGGAGATACTGTATACATTCTACCTAAAACCCTCCTTCGATTTCTTCTTCGATTCCATTCCTTATTGCCTTTGTCCCAAGTATAATGTTTTGGAATTTCTGTGTATATATAATGTCTTGCTTCTACATCCAATTGGTTTAGTGCAAAGAATTGTGTAATCATGGTTTTTGAGTTATGATCATCATTTACAATGTCATTGATCATTTGATGGTCATAAAACCGTACTTGTTGGCGATTTGGCAAATGAATTTGTAATCTTACAACTGAAGGATACAATTGGTAAAGATTAAATCCAAATATTTTCCATAAGGCTTCTGGTGCACAAATCCATCTTGCATCAACATATTGTTGTATTTCATCAGTATTTATCCCTCTATGCACTTCCATTGCTACTCGATCTGGGCCTTTGTAAACATATTTATATAGATATTTTATGCTCTTAATGCTACTACATACCTCGACATTTATGTGACAATCATACTTCAGCAACAACCAAGGGTTTTAAGGAACAACCCAACGAT
>NC_032014.1:13147456-13147930 GCF_001865875.1 Lupinus angustifolius | reverse complement strand
TCCTCATCCTCATCCTATCCTCATTCTCATTCTCGTCCTCATCCTTTCCTCTTCCTCATTCTCATCCTCCTCCTCATCCTCCTCTTAATCCTATCCTAATTCTCATCCTATCCTAATCCTCATCCTCACCCTAACCTCGTCCTCATCCTCTTCCTCATCCACATCCTCCTCCTCATCCTATCCTTATCCTCATCCACATTCTCATCCTCATCTTATCCTCGTCCTAATCCATATCCTATCCTCAATCTCGTCCTCATCCTATCCTCATCCGCATCCTAACCTCACCCTGTTCTTCATCCTCATCCTCAATCAGGTCCTCATCCTATCCTCATCCTCATCCTCATCCTATCCTCGTCCTCATCCTCATCCTCTTCCTCTTCCTCTTCCTCCTCCTCATCCTATCCTCATCCTCATTCTTGTCCTCATCCTATCCTCATCCTCATCCTCATCCTATCCTCATCCTCATCCTCATTC
>NC_032014.1:13147007-13147356 GCF_001865875.1 Lupinus angustifolius | reverse complement strand
CCTCATCCTCATCCTCATCCAGTTCCTCATCCTCGTCCTCATCCTCATCCACATCCTATCCTCATCCTCAAACTCGTGCTAATCCTATCCACATGCTCATCCTCATCCTCATCCTCATCCTCATTCTCGTCCTCATCCTCATCCTCATCCTCATCCTATCCTCATCCTCATCCTCATTCTCGTCCTCAGCCTATCCTCATCCTCATCCTCATCCTCTTCAATATTATCATCCTCATCTTATCCTCATCCTCATCTTCATTCACGTCCTCAACCTAACCTCCTCCTCGTCTTCATCCTATCCTCATTCTCATTCTCGTCCTCATCCTATCCTCATTCTCATTCTCGTCCT
>NC_032014.1:13146682-13146907 GCF_001865875.1 Lupinus angustifolius | reverse complement strand
CATTCTCATTATCGTCCTCATCCAATCCTCCTCCTTATCCTCATCCTCTTCCTCTTTCTTGTCCTAATCCTATCCTCATCCTCGTCCTATTCCTACCCTCATCCTCATTCTCGTCCTCATCCTATCCTCATCCTCTTCCTCTTCCTAATCCTATCCTCCTACTCATTTTCGTCCTCATCCTGTCCTCCATTCTATCTTCATCCTCATCCTGATTCTACTCCTCAT
>NC_032014.1:13145869-13146582 GCF_001865875.1 Lupinus angustifolius | reverse complement strand
CATTCACGTCCTCATCCTATCCTCATCGTCTTCCTCATTCTCATCCTCATCTTCCTCCTCATCCTATCCTCCTCCTCATTCTCCTCCTCATCTCATTCTCGTCCACATCTGATGTGAACCTCTTGTGTAAAAGGTTCTTGAAACGATCTATCTTGGTTGGTGTATGGCCTAGGCTCACAGATGAGTTAAGCCCTTGAGTTATGCAGCGGAAATAGCTTGTGTTTTGGATAAAAGAAGATGGAAAAGAGAGGAGGTGAGGCGCCACAAACAATTCAGTTGTTTGATAAGCCAAGTGATGCTCGCCACAAGAACTTGGTTCTTGATAAGAACTTTTAATCTTGGTTCAGCCAAGAAGGTTTGGAGAATACTCTCACAAGGATATAATCCTCTTTGATTCACAAAGGAATACAATTTAGTTTTACTCAAAGTTGTTTATTCCTCAACATAGAACATTACATATATAGTGGTTTGGCTTGCTTTGCCTCCACGAAATTACCATGAAAATAAAGCCTAATAACTTGCCTAATTAAGACTCCTAATGTACTACTTTATGGCAATCCAACATAGGATGCTTATTGACTAAGAACCTACACACTAACAAGGCCTTATACATGTGTCTCACGGCCATGGCTATGGATTATATTCCTCACATGTTTAATTAGCCTACATTATTACATTTAAAGACAAATAATGAGTAACATAAGGTGCCATTT
>NC_032014.1:13145444-13145769 GCF_001865875.1 Lupinus angustifolius | reverse complement strand
ATCCTATCCTCATCCTCATCCTCTTCCTCCTCCTATCCTTATCCTCATCCTCATCCTCATCCTCTTCCATATTCACATCGTCATCCTTTCCTCATCCTCATCCTCATCCTCATTCTCGTCCTCATCCTATCCTCCTCCTTATCCTCAACCTATCCTCATTCTCACTCTCGTCCTCATCCTTTCCTCTTCCTCCTCCTCATCCTCATCCTCATCCTCCTCTTGATCCTATCCTCATTCTCATCATCCTCCTATCCTCATGCTCCTCCTCATCCTCATCCTCATCCTAACCTCATCCTCATCCTCATCCTCATCCTCATCCTCATCC
>NC_032014.1:13144691-13145344 GCF_001865875.1 Lupinus angustifolius | reverse complement strand
TCATCCTATCCTCATCCTATCCTCATCCTCATCCTCATGCTCGTCCTCATCATATCCTCATCCTCATCCTCATCCTCATTCTACTCCTCATCCTATCCTCAATCTATCCTCATCCTCATTCTCGTCCTCATCCTATCGTCATCCTATCCTCATCCTCATCCGCATTCTCGTCCTCATCCTCATCCTCGTCCTCATCCTATCCTATCCTCATCCTCATCCTCATTCTCGTCCTCATCCTATCCTCATCCCCATCCTCTTACTCATCCTCATCCTATCCTCGTCCTCATTCTCGTCCTCATCCTCTTCCCCATCCTATCCTCCTCCTCATGATATCCTTATCCTCATCCTCATGCAATCCTCATCCTCATCGTATCCTCATCCTCATCCTCATTCTAGTCCTCATCCTATCCTCATTCTCATTCTCGTCCACATCCTCATCCTCATCCTCCTCCTCATCCAATCCTCATTTTCATTCTTTTCCTCCTCCTATCCTTCTCCATATCCTCATTCTCATCCTCATCCTCGTCGTCATCCTATCCTCATCCTCATTCTATCCTCATCCTCATCCTCATCCTCATTCTCATCCTCATCATATCCTCATTCTCATTCTTTTCCTCATCCTATCCTCATCTTATCCTCATCCTCGTCCTCAT
>NC_032014.1:13144364-13144591 GCF_001865875.1 Lupinus angustifolius | reverse complement strand
CCTAATCCACATCCTATCCTCATCCTCATTATCGTCCTAATCCTATCCTGATCCTCATCCTCCTCCTCATCCTATCCTTCTCCTCGTTCTCGTCCTCATCCTATCCTCATCCTCATCCTATCCTCATCGTAATCCTCATCCTCGTCCTCATCCTCATCCAATCCTCATCCTCATTCTCGTCCTCATCCTATCCTCATCCTCGTCTTCATCCACATCCTATCCTCATC
>NC_032014.1:13143688-13144264 GCF_001865875.1 Lupinus angustifolius | reverse complement strand
GGCTTAACTCAACCGTGAGCCTAGGCCATACACCAACCAAGATAGATCGTTTCAAAAGCCTTTTACCCAAGAGGTTCACATCAAGTGGCATCAGAGCTAGTCTCTTGCTTGGTGTTCACAAAATCTTCTTTTGGCCGTGAGTATATCTATCTTACTTTATATTTCTTTATCTTTTCTTTCAAAGTCCTAAATCGAAAAAAAAAAGTGTCAAGCCATAGTGTCAAACACGAGTCAAACCAAAATCATCCAAAAAAGTGTCCATCCGAAATATTGTCCAAACAAAGTGTCAAAATGATTCAAAAATTAAAAAGTGAAAAAAAATTTGAGTCAAAAGTGTCAAGTGCAAATTTGTCAAGCACATATATGTTGTATGCCATGTTTACAAAACAAGTCCAAACCTTCCAAAAACAAATGGACCAAATGAGGCTAGAGTTGGATAGGAAACTTCCTACAAAAGAAGCCAAAATAAAGGTTCCAACCTTTATTGGCAAAAATGATCCCGAAGCTTACTTGAAGTGGGAAATAAAAATGGAGAATTTCTTCATTTGTGATTTATACAATGAAGAGAAAAAAGTC
>NC_032014.1:13142794-13143588 GCF_001865875.1 Lupinus angustifolius | reverse complement strand
CCGATCACAACAAAGTGCAAAGCCAACCCAAGCCAATCCAAACAAAGTTTGAGCCAATAGACTTCTCAAGGGAGTTAAAAAGGGCATTAAAATATGCATCCACAAAATCCAAAAGAGAGCCCAAAATCATGAGTGAAACACTTGTGAGTAAGGGAGATTTGAGTGAAACACTTGTGAGTGAGGGAAACACAAAGAGTTCAAATACTATGAGTGATAAACAAAGTGAGGTTAAGAGTGCATTGGTTACAAGAAAACCCTTGTACCTACCCTCTTATGGGGAATTTTTCTTTACTACTAACCATTGTAACGAAAATTGTTTGTCCATTATTGTTAACCAATTTTTGTAGGGTGTTAGTGAATTATTTCCCAAAGAAATTGTTAGTGGAATTTAGTAAAGAAGTGGATCATGTGCATGTGTTGAAACCAAACAACATTGAAGAATCAACTTTGGTGGTGAAAAATGAGTGTTATATCATTACACATTTTTTGCCATTAAACGATATATTTGTCAATGGGATGATCCAAGGTGAATATGTTGAGAGTTGGAGTGCTAGAATCTTGAAGATTGCTTTTGATCCGGGAGGATATGGCTACTTGAATTTGAGGTCAAATTCTCTTCAAGAAGGAGGGGATGATGTGAGCCAAGATGGGGTGACCCAACTTTCATTGGGTAAGTCCTTGAAATGCCTTAAGATGACCCGAAACCAAAAATATGACTCTGGTCAAGAAGCTGTCCAAGCCAAGCAGGCACCAGACCAGACCAAGTTTATGACTAAGCTGACCAGGAGCAGGGC
>NC_032014.1:13141920-13142694 GCF_001865875.1 Lupinus angustifolius | reverse complement strand
GAGCATTAAGGAGTCTTCAAGTCTCTTAACCATTTCACTTAATGATGGAGTCGTGCACTTAAGATGGAAGGGAATCCCATGCTCATCCAACCGTGGCATTGAAGTTCAATTGGCCAAGTCATTAAGTTTGTTTTCAATTGTAATAAGGCACATGTGCCAAGTCTTTTCCTACTCGAATTTAGTCTAGATTAGGAGTAGATTCATTGCTTATAGAGTATCCAATGTAAACGTGCAAGGCATGCACTCTAAGTTTCCAACCGAGGGAGCCTTGATGGCTTGCCTATATATGTAGTGTTCTATGTTGAGGAATAAACAACTTTGAGTCAAACTAAATTGTATTCCTTTGTGAATCAAAGAGGATTATATCCTTGTGAGAGTATTCTCCAAACCTTCTTGGCTGAACCAAGATTAAAAGTTCTTATCAAGAACCAAGTTCTTGTGGCGAGCATCACTTGGCTTATCAAACAACTGAATTGTTTGTGGCGCCTCACCTCATCTCTTTTCCATCTTCTTTTATCCAAAACACAAGTTATTTCCGCTGCCAACTCAAGGGCTTAACTCATCCGTGAGCCTAGGCCATACGCCAACCAAGATAGATCGTTTCAGGAGCCTTTTACCCAAGAGGTTCACATCACATCCTCCACTTAATCCTATCCTCATTCTCATCCTCATCCTCATCCTAACCTCGTCCTCATCCTCATCCTCATCTCATCCTCATCCTCTTCCTCATCCACATCCTCCTCCTCATCCTATCCTCATCATCATCCACATTCT
>NC_032014.1:13140956-13141820 GCF_001865875.1 Lupinus angustifolius | reverse complement strand
ATCCTCATCCTCATCCTATCCTCTTCCTTAACCTAATCCTCGTCCTCATCCTATCCTCATCCTCATCCTCATCCACATCCTATCCTCATCCTATCCTCCTCCTCATGCTCATCGTATCCTCATTCTCATTCTCGTCCTCATCCTTTCCTCCTCCTCATCCTATCCTCATCCTCATCCTCTTCCTCTTCCTCTTCCTCTTCCTCTTCCTCTTCCTCTTCCTCTTCCTCTTCCTCTTCCTCTTCCTCTTCCTCTTCCTCTTCCTCTTCCTCTTCCTCTTCCTCTTCCTCTTCCTCTTCCTCTTCCTCTTCCTCTTCCTCTTCCTCTTCCTCTTCCTCTTCCTCTTCCTCTTCCTCTTCCTCTTCCTCTTCCTCTTCCTCTTCCTCTTCCTCTTCCTCTTCCTCTTCCTCTTCCTCTTCCTCTTCCTCTTCCTCTTCCTCTTCCTCTTCCTCTTCCTCTTCCTCTTCCTCTTCCTCTTCCTCTTCCTCTTCCTCTTCCTCTTCCTCTTCCTCTTCCTCTTCCTCTTCCTCTTCCTCTTCCTCTTCCTCTTCCTCTTCCTCTTCCTCTTCCTCTTCCTCTTCCTCTTCCTCTTCCTCTTCCTCTTCCTCTTCCTCTTCCTCTTCCTCTTCCTCTTCCTCTTCCTCTTCCTCTTCCTCTTCCTCTTCCTCTTCCTCTTCCTCTTCCTCTTCCTCTTCCTCTTCCTCTTCCTCTTCCTCTTCCTCTTCCTCTTCCTCATCCTCATCCTCCTCCTACCCTCTTCCTTATCCTCATCCACTTCCTCATCCTCTTCCTCCTCCTCATCCTCATCCTATCCTCATTCTCATTCTCATCCTCATCCTAACTCATCCTCATCCTCATCCTCTTCCT
>NC_032014.1:13140651-13140856 GCF_001865875.1 Lupinus angustifolius | reverse complement strand
ATCATATCCTCATCCTCATCCTCATTCTCGTCCTCATCCTATCCATTTCCTCATCCTCGTCCTCTTCCTCATCGTATCCTCATTCTTATTCTCGTCCTGATCCTATACTTATCCTCGTCCTCATCCACATCCTATCCTCATCCTCATGCTCGTCCTCATCCTTTCCTCTTCCTCATCCTCATCCTCATCCTCATCCTCATCCTCA
>NC_032014.1:13139608-13140551 GCF_001865875.1 Lupinus angustifolius | reverse complement strand
CTTCCTCTTCCTCTTCCTCATCCTATCCTCCCCCTCATGCACGTCCCCATCCTACCCTCATCCTCCTCCTCATCCTATCCTCATCCTGATTCTACTCCTCATCCTCATCCTATCCTCATTCTCATTCTCGCCCTCATCCTATCCTCCTCCTTATCCTCATCCTCATCCTCATTCTCGTCCTAATCCTATCCTCATCATCATCCTTATCCCCGTCCTCATCCTATCTTCATCCTCACTCTCGTCCTCATCATATCCTCATCCTCATCCTCGTCCTCATCCTATCCTCATCCTCATCCTCTTCCCCATCCATTCCTTAGCCTCATCCTCATCCTCTTCCACATTCTCATCCTCAACCTATCCTCCTCCTCATCCTCATCCTCATTCTCGTCCTCGTCCTATCCTCCTCGTCATCCTCATCATATCCTCATTCTCATTTTCGTCCTCATCCTTTCCTATCCTCATTCTCATCCTCCTCCTATCTTCATTCTCATCCTCATCCTAACCTCATTCTCATCCTCATCCTCATCCTCATCCTAACCTAATCCTTATCATATCCTCATCCTCATTCTCGTCCTCATCCTATCCTCATCCTCATCCTCGTCCTCATCCTATCCTCATCCTTATCCTATCCTCATCCTCATCCTCATTATCGACCTCATCCTATCCTCACCCTCATCCCCATCCTCTTCCTCATCCTTTCCTTATCCTCATCCTCATCCTCATTCCCGTCCTCATCCTATCCTCCTCCTCATCCTCATCCTATCCTCATTCTCATTCTCTTCCTCATCCTTTCCTCTTCCTCATCCTCATCCTCCTTCTCATCCTCCTCTTCATCCTATCCTCATTCTCATCCTCCTCCTATCCTCATTCTCATCCTCATCCTCATCCTTATCCTCATCCTAACCTCATCCTCCACCTCATCCTCATCCTCATCCCCATCCTC
>NC_032014.1:13135352-13139508 GCF_001865875.1 Lupinus angustifolius | reverse complement strand
TCATCGTCATTCTCGTCCTCATCCTATCCTCATCCTCGTCGTCATCCACATCCTATACTCATCCTCATTCTTGTCCTCATCCTTTCCTCATCCTCATCCTCCTATCCTCATCCTCATCCTCATTCTCGTCCTCGTCCTATTCACTTCGTCATCCTCATCCTCATCCTCATTCTCGTCCTCGTCCTATCCACTTCGTCATCCACATCCTCATCCTCGTCCTCATCCTCATGCTCTTCCTATCCTCATCCTCATTCTCATCCTCATCCTCATTCTCGTCCTCATCCTATCCTCATCCTCATCTTCTTCCTCATTCTCGTCCTCATCCTATCCACTTCCTCATCCTCATCCTCGTCCTCATCCTCATGCTCTTCCTATCCTCATCCTCATTCTCATCCGCATTCTATCCTCATCTTCTTCCTCATTCTCGTCCTCATCCTATCCACTTCCTCATCCTCATCCTCGTCCTCATCCTCATGCTCTTCCTATCCTCATCCTCATTCTCATCCGCATTCTATCCTCATCTTCTTCCTCATTCTCGTCCTCATCCTATCCACTTCCTCATCCTCATCCTCGTCCTCATCCTCATGCTCTTCCTATCCTCATCCTCATTCTCATCCGCATTCTATCCTCATCTTCTTCCTCATTCTCGTCCTCATCCTATCCACTTCCTCATCCTCATCCTCGTCCTCATCCTCATGCTCTTCCTATCCTCATCCTCATTCTCATCCGCATTCTATCCTCATCTTCTTCCTCATTCTCGTCCTCATCCTATCCACTTCCTCATCCTCATCCTCGTCCTCATCCTCATGCTCTTCCTATCCTCATCCTCATTCTCATCCGCATTCTATCCTCATCTTCTTCCTCATTCTCGTCCTCATCCTATCCTCGTCCTAATCCTCATCCTCCTCCTCATCCTCATCCTCATTCTCATCCGCATTCTATCCTCATCTTCTTCCTCATCCTCATTCTACTCCTCATCCTATCCTCATCCTCGTCCTCATCCTCATCCTCTTCCTCATCCTAATCCACTTCCTCATCCGATTCTCATCCTCATTCTATTCTCATCCACGTCCTCATCCTCATCCTCATCCTTATCCTCATCCTCTTCCTCATCCTAATCCACTTCCTCATCCGATTCTCATCCTCATTCTATTCTCATCCACGTCCTCATCCTCATCCTCATCCTTATCCTCATCCTCTTCCTCATCCTAATCCACTTCCTCATCCGATTCTCATCCTCATTCTATTCTCATCCACGTCCTCATCCTCATCCTCATCCTTATCCTCATCCTCTTCCTCATCCTAATCCACTTCCTCATCCGATTCTCATCCTCATTCTATTCTCATCCACGTCCTCATCCTCATCCTCATCCTTATCCTCATCCTCTTCCTCATCCTAATCCACTTCCTCATCCGATTCTCATCCTCATTCTATTCTCATCCACGTCCTCATCCTCATCCTCATCCTTATCCTCATCCTCTTCCTCATCCTAATCCACTTCCTCATCCGATTCTCATCCTCATTCTATTCTCATCCACGTCCTCATCCTCATCCTCATCCTTATCCTCATCCTCTTCCTCATCCTAATCCACTTCCTCATCCGATTCTCATCCTCATTCTATTCTCATCCACGTCCTCATCCTCATCCTCATCCTTATCCTCATCCTCTTCCTCATCCTAATCCACTTCCTCATCCGATTCTCATCCTCATTCTATTCTCATCCACGTCCTCATCCTCATCCTCATCCTTATCCTCATCCTCTTCCTCATCCTAATCCACTTCCTCATCCGATTCTCATCCTCATTCTATTCTCATCCACGTCCTCATCCTCATCCTCATCCTTATCCTCATCCTCTTCCTCATCCTAATCCACTTCCTCATCCGATTCTCATCCTCATTCTATTCTCATCCACGTCCTCATCCTCATCCTCATCCTTATCCTCATCCTCTTCCTCATCCTAATCCACTTCCTCATCCGATTCTCATCCTCATTCTATTCTCATCCACGTCCTCATCCTCATCCTCATCCTTATCCTCATCCTCTTCCTCATCCTAATCCACTTCCTCATCCGATTCTCATCCTCATTCTATTCTCATCCACGTCCTCATCCTCATCCTCATCCTTATCCTCATCCTCTTCCTCATCCTAATCCACTTCCTCATCCGATTCTCATCCTCATTCTATTCTCATCCACGTCCTCATCCTCATCCTCATCCTTATCCTCATCCTCTTCCTCATCCTAATCCACTTCCTCATCCGATTCTCATCCTCATTCTATTCTCATCCACGTCCTCATCCTCATCCTCATCCTTATCCTCATCCTCTTCCTCATCCTAATCCACTTCCTCATCCGATTCTCATCCTCATTCTATTCTCATCCACGTCCTCATCCTCATCCTCATCCTTATCCTCATCCTCTTCCTCATCCTAATCCACTTCCTCATCCGATTCTCATCCTCATTCTATTCTCATCCACGTCCTCATCCTCATCCTCATCCTTATCCTCATCCTCTTCCTCATCCTAATCCACTTCCTCATCCGATTCTCATCCTCATTCTATTCTCATCCACGTCCTCATCCTCATCCTCATCCTTATCCTCATCCTCTTCCTCATCCTAATCCACTTCCTCATCCGATTCTCATCCTCATTCTATTCTCATCCACGTCCTCATCCTCATCCTCATCCTTATCCTCATCCTCTTCCTCATCCTAATCCACTTCCTCATCCGATTCTCATCCTCATTCTATTCTCATCCACGTCCTCATCCTCATCCTCATCCTTATCCTCATCCTCTTCCTCATCCTAATCCACTTCCTCATCCGATTCTCATCCTCATTCTATTCTCATCCACGTCCTCATCCTCATCCTCATCCTTATCCTCATCCTCTTCCTCATCCTAATCCACTTCCTCATCCGATTCTCATCCTCATTCTATTCTCATCCACGTCCTCATCCTCATCCTCATCCTTATCCTCATCCTCTTCCTCATCCTAATCCACTTCCTCATCCGATTCTCATCCTCATTCTATTCTCATCCACGTCCTCATCCTCATCCTCATCCTTATCCTCATCCTCTTCCTCATCCTAATCCACTTCCTCATCCGATTCTCATCCTCATTCTATTCTCATCCACGTCCTCATCCTCATCCTCATCCTTATCCTCATCCTCTTCCTCATCCTAATCCACTTCCTCATCCGATTCTCATCCTCATTCTATTCTCATCCACGTCCTCATCCTCATCCTCATCCTTATCCTCATCCTCTTCCTCATCCTAATCCACTTCCTCATCCGATTCTCATCCTCATTCTATTCTCATCCACGTCCTCATCCTCATCCTCATCCTTATCCTCATCCTCTTCCTCATCCTAATCCACTTCCTCATCCGATTCTCATCCTCATTCTATTCTCATCCACGTCCTCATCCTCATCCTCATCCTTATCCTCATCCTCTTCCTCATCCTAATCCACTTCCTCATCCGATTCTCATCCTCATCCTATTCTCATCCACGTCCTCATCCTCGTCCTCATCCTCGTCCTCATTCTATCCTCGTCCCCATCCTCTTCCTCTTCCTCATCCTATCCTCATCCTCATCCTCATTCTCGTCCTCATCCTCCTCCCCATCCTATCCTCATCCACATTCTCGTCCTCATTCTATCCTCGTCCCCATGCTCTTCCTCTTCCTCATCCTATCCTCATCCTCATCCTCATTCTCATCCTAATCCTATACTCATCCTCGTCCTCATCCTCATCCTACCCTTATCCTCATCCTTATCCTCATCCTAGTCCTCCTCCTATCCTCATCCTCATCCTCCTTCTATCTTCATCCTCGTCCTTATCCTCATCCTCATCCTATACTCATCCTATTCTCATGCTCATCCAATCCTCATCCTCATCCTATCCTCATCCTCATCCTCATCCTCATCCTCATCCTAATAGCCTTCCTCATCCTCATCCACATTCTCGTCCTCATTCTATCCTCATCCCCATCCTCTTCCTCTTCCTCTTCCTCTTCCTAATCCTAGCCTCATCTTCATCCTCATTCTCGTCCTCATCCTATCCTCGTCCTCATCCTCTTCCTCATCCTCTTCCTCATCCTCTTCCTCATCCTCATCCTCCTCCTCATCCTATCCTTATCCTCATCCACATTCTC
>NC_032014.1:13134895-13135252 GCF_001865875.1 Lupinus angustifolius | reverse complement strand
CATCATCCTCATCCTCATCCTCATCCTCATCCTCATCCTAATCCTCATGCTCATTCTCGTCCCCCTCTTATCCTCATCCTCGTCCTAATCCTCTTGCTCATCCTGATCCTCATCCTATCATCATCCTCATTCCCGTCCTCCTCTTATCCTCATCCTCGTCCTCATCCTCTTCCCCATCCTCTTCCTCATCCTATCCTCATCCTATCCTCATCCTATCCTCCTCGTCATTCTCATTCTCATCCTATCCTCATCCTATCCACATCTTCATCCTCCTCCTAAACTCATTCTCATCCTCATCCTTATCCTCATCCTATCCTCATCCTCATCCTCATTCTCGTCCTCATCCTATCCACTTCC
>NC_032014.1:13134217-13134795 GCF_001865875.1 Lupinus angustifolius | reverse complement strand
TCCTATCCTCATCCTATCCTCATCCTCATTCTCGTCCTCATCCTATCCTCACCCTCCTCCTCATCCTATCATCATCCTCATCCTCATCCTCATCCTGTCCTCATTCTCATTTTCATTCTCGTCCGCATCCTATCCTCATCCTCATTCTCGTCCTCATCCTATCCTCATCCTCTTCTTCATCCTCATCATATCCTCATCATCATCCTCATCCTCATCCTCATCCTATCCTCATCATCATCTGCATCCTCATCCTCATCCTATTCTCATCCTCATCCTCTTCCTCATCGTCATTTTCATCCTCATCCTCATCGTCGTCATCCTATCCTTTTCCTATCCTCCTCCTCATACTCATCATATCCTCATTCTCATTCTCGTCCTCATCCTTTCCTCTTCCTCATCCTCATCCTCCTCCTCATCCTCCTCTTTATCCTATCCTCATTCTCATCCTCCTCCTTTCCTCATTCTAATCCTCATTCTCATCCTCATCCACATTCTAATCTCATCCTCATCCTCATCCTCTTCCTCATCCTCATCCTCATCCTCCTCCTCATCCTATCCTTATCCTCATCCTCATCCTA
>NC_032014.1:13133759-13134117 GCF_001865875.1 Lupinus angustifolius | reverse complement strand
TCCTCATTCTTGTCCTCATCCAATCCTCATCCTCATCCTCTTCCTCTTCCTCATCCTGTCCTCATCCTCATTCTCGTCCTCATCCTATCCTCTTTTTCATCCTCATTCTCGTCCTCATCCTATCCTTATCCTCTTCTTCATCCTCATCCTCGTCCTCAGCATATCCTTATCATCATCCTCATCCTCATCCTTATCCACTTCCGCATCCTCATCCTATTCTCATCCTCAACCCATCCTCATCCTCATTCTCGTCCTCTTCCTTATTCTCATCCTATCCTCATCCTCAGCCTATCCTCATCCTCATCCTCTTGCTCGTCCTCATCCTCTTCCTCTTCATCATCCTATCCTTATCCTCATC
>NC_032014.1:13133049-13133659 GCF_001865875.1 Lupinus angustifolius | reverse complement strand
TCATCCTCATCCTCCTCCTCATCCTCATCCTCATCCTCAACCTCATCCTCATCCTAAACTCATCCTCATTCTATCCTCATTCTCATCCTCATCCTCATCCCGATCCTATCCTCATCCTCATCCTCATTCTCGTCCTCATCCTTATCCTCATCCTCATCCTCATTCTTATCCTCATCCTATCTTCATTCTCTTCTTATCCTCATCCTCGTCCTCCTCCTATCCTCATCCTCAACCTCGTCCTCATCCTCCTCCTCCTCCTCCTTCTCATCCTCATCCTCATCCTCATCCTCGTCATCCTCATCCTCATAGTCATCCTCATCCTCATCCTTACTCATCTTCGTCTTCATCTTCATCCTCATTCTCATCCTCATCTTCATCCTCATCCTATACTCATCCTCATCCTCATCCTATCTTACTCCTCATCCTCATCCTCATCCTCTTCCTCCTCCTATCCTCATCCTCATCCTCCTCCTATCCTCATCCTCGTCCTCTTACTCATCCTCATCCTCATCTTCATCCTCATCATATACTCATCTTATCCTCATCCTCATCCTATCCTCATCCTCATCCTCATCCTCATCCTCATCCTCATCCTCATCCTCATCCTCCT
>NC_032014.1:13131592-13132949 GCF_001865875.1 Lupinus angustifolius | reverse complement strand
TCATTCTCGTCCTCGTCCTATCCTCATCCTCATCCTCATCCTCATCCTATCCTCATTCTCGTTCTGGTCCTCATCCTTTCCTCATCCTCATCCTCATCTTCTTCATCCTATCCTCATTCTCATCCTCCTCATATCCTCATCCTCAACTATACTCATACTCATCCTCATCCTCATACTCATACTCATCCTCATCCTCATCGTCATCCTATCCTATTCCTCATCCTCATCCTGATCCTATCCTCATCCTCATCCTACTCTCATCCTCATCCTATCCTCATCCTCTTTCTCGTCCTCATCCTCATCCTATCCTCATCCTCATCCTCATTCTCGTCCTCATCCTACCTCATCCTCATCCTCTTCCTCTTCCTCATCCTATCCTCCTCCTCTTTCTCGTCCTCATCCTATCCTCGTCCTCTTCCTCATCCTCACCCCACTCCTTATCCTATCCTTCTCGTCATCCACATTCTCATCCTCATCCACTTCCTCATCCTCATTCTATTCCTCATCCTATCCTCATCCTCATTCTCGTCCTCATCCTATCCTCGTCCTCTTCCTCATCCTCATCTTATCCTCATTCTCGTCCTCATCCTATCCTCGTCCTCTTCCTCATCCTCATCTTATCCTCATTCTCGTCCTCATCCTATCCTCGTCCTCTTCCTCATCCTCATCTTATCCTCATTCTCGTCCTCATCCTATCCTCGTCCTCTTCCTCATCCTCATCTTATCCTCATTCTCGTCCTCATCCTATCCTCGTCCTCTTCCTCATCCTCATCTTATCCTCATTCTCGTCCTCATCCTATCCTCGTCCTCTTCCTCATCCTCATCTTATCCTCATTCTCGTCCTCATCCTATCCTCGTCCTCTTCCTCATCCTCATCTTATCCTCATTCTCGTCCTCATCCTATCCTCGTCCTCTTCCTCATCCTCATCTTATCCTCATTCTCGTCCTCATCCTATCCTCGTCCTCTTCCTCATCCTCATCTTATCCTCATTCTCGTCCTCATCCTATCCTCGTCCTCTTCCTCATCCTCATCTTATCCTCATTCTCGTCCTCATCCTATCCTCGTCCTCTTCCTCATCCTCCTCCTCATCCTCATCCTCATCCTCATCCCGATCCTCATCCTCGTCCTATCCTCTTCCTCATCCTCATCTTATCCTCATTCTCGTCCTCATCCTATCCTCATCCTCTTCATCTTCCTCTTCGTCATCCTATCCTTATCCATATCCTCATCCTCATCCTCTTCTACATTGTCATCCTCATCCTATCCTCATCCTCATTCTCGTCCGCCTCCTATGCTCATTCTCATTCTCGTCCTCATCCTTTCCTCTTCCCCATCCTCCTCCTCCTCCTCATCCTC
>NC_032014.1:13129645-13131492 GCF_001865875.1 Lupinus angustifolius | reverse complement strand
CTTATCCTGATCCTCATCCTCATCCTCATCCTCTTCCACATTCTCATCCACATCCTATCCTCATCCTCATCCTCATTCTCGTCCTCATCCTCATCCTCATCCTTTACTCATCCTCAGCCTCCTCCTATCCTCATCCTCCTCCTCATCCTCATCCTCATCTTCACCCTCATCCTATACTTATCCTATCCTTATCCTATCCTCATCCTCATCCTCATCCTAACCTCATCCTCATCCTCTTCCTCTTCCTCATGCTCATCGTCATCCCGATCCTATCCTCATCCTCATCCTCATCCTAACCTCATCCTCATCCTCTTCCTCTTCCTCATGCTCATCGTCATCCCGATCCTATCCTCATCCTCATCCTCATCCTAACCTCATCCTCATCCTCTTCCTCTTCCTCATGCTCATCGTCATCCCGATCCTATCCTCATCCTCATCCTCATCCTAACCTCATCCTCATCCTCTTCCTCTTCCTCATGCTCATCGTCATCCCGATCCTATCCTCATCCTCATCCTCATCCTAACCTCATCCTCATCCTCTTCCTCTTCCTCATGCTCATCGTCATCCCGATCCTATCCTCATCCTCATCCTCATCCTAACCTCATCCTCATCCTCTTCCTCTTCCTCATGCTCATCGTCATCCCGATCCTATCCTCATCCTCATCCTCATCCTAACCTCATCCTCATCCTCTTCCTCTTCCTCATGCTCATCGTCATCCCGATCCTATCCTCATCCTCATCCTCATCCTAACCTCATCCTCATCCTCTTCCTCTTCCTCATGCTCATCGTCATCCCGATCCTATCCTCATCCTCATCCTCATCCTAACCTCATCCTCATCCTCTTCCTCTTCCTCATGCTCATCGTCATCCCGATCCTATCCTCATCCTCATCCTCATCCTAACCTCATCCTCATCCTCTTCCTCTTCCTCATGCTCATCGTCATCCCGATCCTATCCTCATCCTCATCCTCATCCTAACCTCATCCTCATCCTCTTCCTCTTCCTCATGCTCATCGTCATCCCGATCCTATCCTCATCCTCATCCTCATCCTAACCTCATCCTCATCCTCTTCCTCTTCCTCATGCTCATCGTCATCCCGATCCTATCCTCATCCTCATCCTATCCTCTTCCTCATTCTCATCTTATCCTCATTCTCGTCCTCATCCTCTTCCTCATCCTCAATATACTCCTCATCCTTATTCTTATCCTTATTCTCATCCTTTCCTCATCCTTATTCTCATCATGTCCTCATCCTCATTCTCGTCCTCATCCTCTTCCTCATCCCCATCCTATCCTCATTCTCGTCATCATCCTATCCTCATCCTAATTCTCGTCCTAATCCTGTCCTCGTCCTCATCCTCTTCCTCTTCCCCATCCTATCCTCATTCTCGTCCTCATCCTATCCTCATCCTCTTCCTCATCCCCATCCTATCCTCATCCTCATCCTATCCTCATTCTCATCCTCATCCTATCCTCATTCTCATTCTCGTTCTCATCCTATCCACTTCCTCATCCTCATCCTCTTCCTCATATTCATCCTCATCCTCATCCTACCCTATCCTCATCCTCATCCTACCCCATCCTCATCCTCATCCTCCTCCTATACTCATCCTCATTCTCCTCCTATCCTCATCCTCGTCCTCTTACTCATCCTCATCTTCATCCTATACTCATCCTATCCTCATACTCATCCTATCCACATCCTCATCCTCATCCTCATCCTCATCCTCATCCTCATCCTCATCCTCATCCCCTTCCTCATCCTCATACTCATCCTAATCCACTTCCTCATCCTATCCTCTTCGTCGTCCTCATCCTATCCTCATCCTCGTCCTCATCCTATC
>NC_032014.1:13128841-13129545 GCF_001865875.1 Lupinus angustifolius | reverse complement strand
CTCATCCTCATCCTCTCCTCATTCTCATTCTCGTCCTCATCCTTTCCTCTTCCTCATCCTCATCCTCATCCTCCTCTTCAGCCTATCCTCATTCTCATCCTCCTCCTATCCTCATCCTCATCCTATACTCATACTCATCCTCATCCTCATCCTCATACTCATCCTCATCCTCATCCTCATCCTCATCTTATCCTCTTCCTCATCCTCATCGTGATCCTATCGTCATCCTCATCCTATTCTCATCCTCATCCTCTTTCTCGTCCTCATCTTAACCTCATCCTCATTTTCATCCTATCCTCGTCCACATTCTCGTCCTCAGCCTATCCTCATCCGTATCCTCTTAGTCTTCCTCATCCTATCCTCCTCCTCATTCTCGTCCTCATCCTATCCTCGTCCTCTTCCTCATCCTCATCCCACTCCTTATCCTTTCCTTATCGTCACCACATTCTCATCCTCATCCTCATTCTATTCCTCATCCCATCCTCATTCTCGTCCTCATCCTATCCTCATCCTCGTCCTCATCCACATCCTGTCCTCGTTCTGATGCTCGTCCTATTCCTATCCTCATCCTCTCTTCCTCATCCCCATCCTATCCTCATCCACATCCTATCCTCATTCTCGTCCTCATCCTATCCTCATCCTCATCCTCTTCCTCTTCCTCATCCTTTCCTGATCCTCATCCTCATCCTCTTCCACATTCTCAT
>NC_032014.1:13128400-13128741 GCF_001865875.1 Lupinus angustifolius | reverse complement strand
ATCCTCATCCTCATCCTCATCCTCATCCTCATCCTCATCCTCATCCACCTCCTAATCCTATCCTCATCCTCTTCCACATTCTCATCCTCATCCTATCCTGATCCTTCCTCATCCTCATTCTCGTCCTCATCCTATCCTCATCTTCACCCTAATCCTATACTTATCCTATCCTTATCCTATCCTCAACCTCATCCGCATTCTCATTCTCGTCCTCATCCTATCTTCATCCTCGTCCTCATCCTATCCTCATCCTCATTCTCGTCCTCATCCTCATCCTATCCTCATCATCATCCTCATCCTATCCTTCTCCTCATTCTCGTCCTAACCTCATCCTCATCCTG
>NC_032014.1:13126774-13128300 GCF_001865875.1 Lupinus angustifolius | reverse complement strand
CCTCCTCATTCTCGTCCTCATCCTATCCTCATCCTATCCTCAATCTCATCCTCATTCTTTCCTCTTCCCCATCCTCCTCCTCCTTCTCATCCTCCTATTAATCCTATCCTCATTCTCATCCCCCTCCTATCCTCATCCTATTCCTAACCTCATCCTCATCCTCATCCTCATCCTCTTCCTCATGCTCATCCTCATCCCGATCCTATCCTCATCCTATTCTCATCCTCATCCTATACTCATCCTATCCTCATCCTCATTCTCGTCCTAATACTGTCCTCGTCCTCATCCTCTTCCTCATCCCCATCCTATCCTCATTCTCGTCCTCATCCTATCCTCATTCTCATTCTCGTCCTCATCCTATCCACTTCCTCATCCTCATCCTCTTCCTCATATTCATCCTTATCGTCATCCTCGTTCTCGTCCTCATCCTATCTTCATCCTCGTCCTCAACCTATCCTCACGCTCATCCTCCTCCTCATTCTATCCTCATTCTCCTCCTCCTTCTATCCTCATCCTCATCCTCATCCCAATCATCTTCCACATCCTCATGCCAATCCTCTTCCACATCCTCATCCTAATCCTCTTCCACATCGTCATCCTCATCCTAATCCTAATCCTCTTCCACATCCTCATCCTCATCCTCATCCTCATTCTCGTCTTCCTCCTATCCTCATCATCGTCCTCATCCTGTTGGTCATCCTCATCCCTCATCATATCCTCATCCTCATCCTCATCCTCATCCACATTCTCATCCTCATCCTATCCTTATCCTCATCCACATTCTGATCCTCATCCTATCCTCCTCCTCTTCCTCATCCTCATCGTCCTCCTCAACCTATCCTTATCCTCAACCACATTCTCATCCTCATCCTCTTCCTCATCCTCATTCTCGTCCTCCTCCTATCCTCATCCTCATCCTCATCCACATTCTCATCCTCATCCTATCCTTATCCTCATCCACATTCTCATCCTCATCCTATCCTTATCCTCATCCACATTCTCATCCTCATCCTATCCTTATCCTCATCCACATTCTCATCCTCATCCTATCCTTATCCTCATCCACATTCTCATCCTCATCCTATCCTTATCCTCATCCACATTCTGATCCTCATCCTATCCTCCTCCTCTTCCTCATCCTCATTCTCGTCCTCCTCCTATCCTCATCCTCATCCTCGTCCTCCTCCTATCCTCATCCTCATCCTTATCCAACTCTTCATCCTATCCTCATGCTCATCTTCCTCCTATCCTAATCCTCGTCCTCATCCATATTCTACTCCTCATCCTATCCTCGTCCTCATCCTCAAACTATCCTCATCCTCCTTCTATCCTCATCCTCGTCCTCATCCTATCATCATCCTCATCCTCATCCTATCCTCATCCTCATCCTCATTGTCGTCCTCATCCTATCCTCATCTTGTCCTCATTCTCATTCTTTTCCTCATCCTATCCTCAACCTTGTCCTCATCCTCTTCCTCATCCTGATCCTCATCCTCATCCTCATCCTCTTCCACATGCTCATCCTC
>NC_032014.1:13126323-13126674 GCF_001865875.1 Lupinus angustifolius | reverse complement strand
TATCCTCATCCTCATCCTAATTCTCGTCCTCATCCTATCCTCAACCTCATCCTCATCCTCGTCCTCATTCTACTCCTCATCCTATCCTTATCCTCATCTTCGTCTTCATCCTATCCTCATCATCATCCTCATCCTCATCCTCATGCTAATCCACATCCTCATCCTCATCCTTTCGTCATCCACAACCTATCCTCATCCTCGTCGTCATCCTATCCTCATCCTTATTCTCGTCGTCATCTTATCCTCATCCTCATCATCATCCTCATTCTACTCCTCATCCTATCCTCATTCTCATTCTCGTCCACATCCTATCCTCGTCCTAATCCACATCCTATCCTCATCCTCATTATC
>NC_032014.1:13125829-13126223 GCF_001865875.1 Lupinus angustifolius | reverse complement strand
TCATCCTCATCCTCGTCCTCATCCTATCCTTATCCTCGTTCTCGTCCTCATCCTATCCTCTTCCTCATCCCCATCCTATCCTCCTCCTTATCCCCATCCTATCCTCATCCTCATCCTATCCTCATCGTCATCCTCATTCTCGTCCTAGTACTATCCACTTCCTTATCCTCATCCTCCTCCTCATCCTCTACCTCATTCTCATTCTCATTCACGTCCTCATCCTATCTTCCTACTTATCTTCATCCTCTTCCTCATCCTCATCCTCTACCTCCTCCTCATCCTATCCTTATCCTCATCTTCATCCTGTTCCACATTCTCATCCTTATCCTATCCTCATCCTCATCCTATCCTCATCCTCATCCTCATTCACGTCCTCATCCTATCCTCCTCCTCA
>NC_032014.1:13125488-13125729 GCF_001865875.1 Lupinus angustifolius | reverse complement strand
CCTCATCCTCATCCTATCCTCATCGTCCTCCTCCTCCTATCCTCATCCACATGCTCGTCCTCATCCTCTTCCTTTTCCTCATCCTATCCTCCTCCTCATTCTCGTCCTCATCCTTTCGTCATCCTACTCCTCATCCTACCCTCATCCTCCTCCTATCCTCATTCTCATCCTTATCCTCATCCTCATCCTCATCCTAACCTCATCCTCTTGCTCATCCTCATCCTCGTCCTCATCCTCATCC
>NC_032014.1:13124841-13125388 GCF_001865875.1 Lupinus angustifolius | reverse complement strand
ATCCTCCTCCTCATCCTCATCATATCCTCATTCTCATTCTCGTACTCATCCTTTCCTCCTCCTCATGCTTCTCCTCATCCTCCTCTTTATCCTATCCTCATGCTCATCCTCCTCCTATCCTCATTCTCATCCTCATCCTCATTCTAACCTCATCCTCATCCTCATCCTCTTCCTCATCCTCATTCTACTCCTCATCCTATCCTCATCCTCGTCCTCATGCTCGTCCTCATCCTCATCCTCATTCTACTCCTCATCCCCATGCTCGTCCTCATACTATCCTCATCCTCGTCCTCATCCTATCCTCATCCTTATCATCATCCTATCCTCTTCCTCATCCCGATACTATCCTAATCCTCATCCCCAGCCTCATCCTCATTTTCGTGCTCCTCTTATCCTCATCCTCGTCCTCATCCTCTTCCTAACCTCATCCTCGTCCTCATCCTCATCCTATCCTCGTCCTATCCTTATCCTCATCCTAGCCTCATCCTCATCCTCATCCTCATCCATATTCTCATCCTCATCCTATCCTCATCCTCGTCCTCATCCT
>NC_032014.1:13122930-13124741 GCF_001865875.1 Lupinus angustifolius | reverse complement strand
ATCAGCATCCTCATCCTCATCCTAATCCTCATCCTCATTCTCGTCCTCCTCTTATCCTCATCCTCATTCTCGTCCTCCCCTTATCCTGATCCTTGTCCTCGTCCTCTTGCTCATCCTCATCCTCATCCTATCCTCATCCTATCCTCATCCTCATTCTCGTCCTCCTCTTCTCCTCATCCTCGTCCTCAACCTCTTCCTCATCGTCGTCCTCACCCTAATCCTCTTCCACATTCTCATCCTCATCCTACACTCATCCTTATCCTCATCCTCTTACACATTCTCATCCTCATCCTCGTCCTCATCCTATCCTCCTCATCCTCATCCTCCTCCTCATCCTCATCCTCCTCCTCATCCTCATCCTCCTCCTCATCCTCATCCTCCTCCTCATCCTCATCCTCCTCCTCATCCTCATCCTCCTCCTCATCCTCATCCTCCTCCTCATCCTCATCCTCCTCCTCATCCTCATCCTCCTCCTCATCCTCATCCTCCTCCTCATCCTCATCCTCCTCCTCATCCTCATCCTCCTCCTCATCCTCATCCTCCTCCTCATCCTCATCCTCCTCCTCATCCTCATCCTCCTCCTCATCCTCATCCTCCTCCTCATCCTCATCCTCCTCCTCATCCTCATCCTCCTCCTCATCCTCATCCTCCTCCTCATCCTCATCCTCCTCCTCATCCTCATCCTCCTCCTCATCCTCATCCTCCTCCTCATCCTCATCCTCCTCCTCATCCTCATCCTCCTCCTCATCCTCATCCTCCTCCTCATCCTCATCCTCCTCCTCATCCTCATCCTCCTCCTCATCCTCATCCTCCTCCTCATCCTCATCCTCCTCCTCATCCTCATCCTCCTCCTCATCCTCATCCTCCTCCTCATCCTCATCCTCCTCCTCATCCTCATCCTCCTCCTCATCCTCATCCTCCTCCTCATCCTCATCCTCCTCCTCATCCTCATCCTCCTCCTCATCCTCATCCTCCTCCTCATCCTCATCCTCCTCCTCATCCTCATCCTCCTCCTCATCCTCATCCTCCTCCTCATCCTCATCCTCCTCCTCATCCTCATCCTCCTCCTCATCCTCATCCTCCTCCTCATCCTCATCCTCCTCCTCATCCTCATCCTCCTCCTCATCCTCATCCTCCTCCTCATCCTCATCCTCCTCCTCATCCTCATCCTCCTCCTCATCCTCATCCTCCTCCTCATCCTCATCCTCCTCCTCATCCTCATCCTCCTCCTCATCCTCATCCTCCTCCTCATCCTCATCCTCCTCCTCATCCTCATCCTCCTCCTCATCCTCATCCTCCTCCTCATCCTCATCCTCCTCCTCATCCTCATCCTCCTCCTCATCCTCATCCTCCTCCTCATCCTCATCCTCCTCCTCATCCTCATCCTCCTCCTCATCCTCATCCTCCTCCTCATCCTCATCCTCCTCCTCATCCTCATCCTCCTCCTCATCCTCATCCTCCTCCTCATCCTCATCCTCCTCCTCATCCTCATCCTCCTCCTCATCCTCATCCTCCTCCTCATCCTCATCCTCCTCCTCATCCTCATCCTCCTCCTCATCCTCATCCTCATGCTCGTCCGCATCCTATGCTCATCCTCATCCTCTTCCTCATCCTCCTTCTACTCATCATCCTATCCTCATCCTCATGCTTGTCCTCATCCTCGTCCTCATCCTATCCTCATTCTCATCCTCATTCTCGTCCTCATGAGCATCCTCATCCTATCCTCATTCTCAGGCTCGTCCTCATCCAACCTCCTTCTCGTCCTCATCCAACCTCATTCTCGTCCTCATCCTATCCTCATCCTCTTCCTC
>NC_032014.1:13122540-13122830 GCF_001865875.1 Lupinus angustifolius | reverse complement strand
TCCTCATCCTATCCTCATCCTCATCCTCATCCTAACCTCATCCTTATCCTCCTCCTCTTCCTCATCCTCATCCTCATCCTCATCCTAAACCACTTCCTCATCCTCATCCTATATTCATCCTCATCCTCATCCACATCCCCATCCTATCCTCATCAGCATCTTCATCCTCATCCTAATCCTCATCCTCATCCTCATTCTCGTCCTCCTCTTATCCTCATCCTGGTCCTTGTCCTCTTCCTCAACCTTTTCCACATTCTCATCCTCATCCTATCCTCATACTCGTCCTCTTC
>NC_032014.1:13122159-13122440 GCF_001865875.1 Lupinus angustifolius | reverse complement strand
CCTCATCCTATCCTCATCCTCATCCGCATCCTCATCCTCACATCCTATCCTCGTCCTCATCCTCATCCTACCTTATCCTCATCCACATTCTCATCCTCATCCTCATCTTCTTCCCCATCCTCATACTACTCCTCATCCTATCCTCATCCTATCCTCATCCTCATACTCGTCCTCATCCTATCCTCATCCTTGTCCTCATCCTCCTCCTATCCTCATCCTCATCCTCATCCTCATTCTCCTCCTCATTCTATCCTCATCCTCATCCTCATCCTATCCTCATC
>NC_032014.1:13121465-13122059 GCF_001865875.1 Lupinus angustifolius | reverse complement strand
CATCTTCATCCTCATCCTCGTCCTCATCCTATCCTTATCCTATCCGCATCCTCTTCCTATCCTCATCCTCATTCTCGTCCTCATCCTATCTTCATCCTCGTCCTCAACCTATCCTCGTCTTCATTCTCCTCCTCATCATATCCTCATTCTCCTCCTATCCTCATCCTCATCCTCACCCTATCCTCTTCCTCAGCCTCATCCTCATCCCGATCTTATCCTCATCCTCATCCTAATCCTCTTCCACATCCTGATCCTCATCCTCATCCTCATCCTCATTCTCGTCCTCCTCCTATCCTCATCATCGCCCTCATCCTGTTGGTCATCCTCATCCTATCCTCATCCTCCTCCTATCCTTATCCTCTTCAACATTCTCCTCCTCATCCTATCCTCATCCTCATCCTCCTCCTATCCTCATCCTCATCCTCCTCCTATCCTTATCCTCGTCCTCATCCTCATCCGCATCCTCTTTCTCATCCTCATCCTCTACTCATCCTATCCTCATCCTCATCCTCAAGCTCGTCCTCATCCAATTCTCGTCCTCATCCTCATCCACATCCTATCCTCATTCTCATTCTCGTCCTAATCCTATCCTCG
>NC_032014.1:13118358-13121365 GCF_001865875.1 Lupinus angustifolius | reverse complement strand
ATCCTATTCTCATCCTCATCCTATCCTCATCCTCGTCCTCATCCTCGTCCTCATCCTCCTCCTATCCTCATCCTCATCCTCCTTCTCGTCCTCATCCTACCCTCATCCTCATCGTCATTCTCATCCTCTTCCTATCCTCATCCTATTCCTCATCCTATCCTCATTCTCATTCTCATTCATTGTCGTCCTCGTCCTATCCTCATCCTCATTCTCGTCCTCATCCTATCCTCATCCTATCCTCATCCTATCCTCATCCTATCCTCATCCTATCCTCATCCTATCCTCATCCTATCCTCATCCTATCCTCATCCTATCCTCATCCTATCCTCATCCTATCCTCATCCTATCCTCATCCTATCCTCATCCTATCCTCATCCTATCCTCATCCTATCCTCATCCTATCCTCATCCTATCCTCATCCTATCCTCATCCTATCCTCATCCTATCCTCATCCTATCCTCATCCTATCCTCATCCTATCCTCATCCTATCCTCATCCTATCCTCATCCTATCCTCATCCTATCCTCATCCTATCCTCATCCTATCCTCATCCTATCCTCATCCTATCCTCATCCTATCCTCATCCTATCCTCATCCTATCCTCATCCTATCCTCATCCTATCCTCATCCTATCCTCATCCTATCCTCATCCTATCCTCATCCTATCCTCATCCTATCCTCATCCTATCCTCATCCTATCCTCATCCTATCCTCATCCTATCCTCATCCTATCCTCATCCTATCCTCATCCTATCCTCATCCTATCCTCATCCTATCCTCATCCTATCCTCATCCTATCCTCATCCTATCCTCATCCTATCCTCATCCTATCCTCATCCTATCCTCATCCTATCCTCATCCTATCCTCATCCTATCCTCATCCTATCCTCATCCTATCCTCATCCTATCCTCATCCTATCCTCATCCTATCCTCATCCTATCCTCATCCTATCCTCATCCTATCCTCATCCTATCCTCATCCTATCCTCATCCTATCCTCATCCTATCCTCATCCTATCCTCATCCTATCCTCATCCTATCCTCATCCTATCCTCATCCTATCCTCATCCTATCCTCATCCTATCCTCATCCTATCCTCATCCTATCCTCATCCTATCCTCATCCTATCCTCATCCTATCCTCATCCTATCCTCATCCTATCCTCATCCTATCCTCATCCTATCCTCATCCTATCCTCATCCTATCCTCATCCTATCCTCATCCTATCCTCATCCTATCCTCATCCTATCCTCATCCTATCCTCATCCTATCCTCATCCTATCCTCATCCTATCCTCATCCTATCCTCATCCTATCCTCATCCTATCCTCATCCTATCCTCATCCTATCCTCATCCTATCCTCATCCTATCCTCATCCTATCCTCATCCTATCCTCATCCTATCCTCATCCTATCCTCATCCTATCCTCATCCTATCCTCATCCTATCCTCATCCTATCCTCATCCTATCCTCATCCTATCCTCATCCTATCCTCATCCTATCCTCATCCTATCCTCATCCTATCCTCATCCTATCCTCATCCTATCCTCATCCTATCCTCATCCTATCCTCATCCTATCCTCATCCTATCCTCATCCTATCCTCATCCTATCCTCATCCTATCCTCATCCTATCCTCATCCTATCCTCATCCTATCCTCATCCTATCCTCATCCTATCCTCATCCTATCCTCATCCTATCCTCATCCTATCCTCATCCTATCCTCATCCTATCCTCATCCTATCCTCATCCTATCCTCATCCTATCCTCATCCTATCCTCATCCTATCCTCATCCTATCCTCATCCTATCCTCATCCTATCCTCATCCTATCCTCATCCTATCCTCATCCTATCCTCATCCTATCCTCATCCTATCCTCATCCTATCCTCATCCTATCCTCATCCTATCCTCATCCTATCCTCATCCTATCCTCATCCTATCCTCATCCTATCCTCATCCTATCCTCATCCTATCCTCATCCTATCCTCATCCTATCCTCATCCTATCCTCATCCTATCCTCATCCTATCCTCATCCTATCCTCATCCTATCCTCATCCTATCCTCATCCTATCCTCATCCTATCCTCATCCTATCCTCATCCTATCCTCATCCTATCCTCATCCTATCCTCATCCTATCCTCATCCTATCCTCATCCACTTCCTCATCCTCATTCTACCCCTCATCCTACCCTCATCCTCATTCTCGTCTTCATCCTTTCCTCATCCTCTTCCGCATCCTCATCCTCATTCTCGTCCTCATTTTATCCTTATCCTCATCCACATTCTCATCCTCATTCTATCCTCCTCCTCATCATCATCCTCAATCTACTCCTCATCCTTATTCTCGTCCTCATCCTATCCTCATTCTCCTCCTCCTCCTATCCTCATCCTCATTCTCGTCCTCATCCTATCCTCATTCTCCTCCTCCTCCTATCCTCATCCTCATTCTCGTCCTCATTTTATCCTTATCCTCATCCACATTCTCATCCTCATTCTATCCTCCTCCTCATCATCATCCTCAATCTACTCCTCATCCTTATTCTCGTCCTCATCCTATCCTCATTCTCCTCCTCCTCCTATCCTCATCCTCATTCTCGTCCTCATTTTATCCTTATCCTCATCCACATTCTCATCCTCATTCTATCCTCCTCCTCATCATCATCCTCAATCTACTCCTCATCCTTATTCTCGTCCTCATCCTATCCTCATTCTCCTCCTCCTCCTATCCTCATCCTCATTCTCGTCCTCATTTTATCCTTATCCTCATCCACATTCTCATCCTCATTCTATCCTCCTCCTCATCATCATCCTCAATCTACTCCTCATCCTTATTCTCGTCCTCATCCTATCCTCATTCTCCTCCTCCTCCTATCCTCATCCTCATCGTCGTCCTCATCCTCATCCTCATCCTCATCCTCCTCCTATCTTAATCCTCATCCTTCTTCTATCCATATCCTCGTCCTCATCCTCATGCTCATCCTCATCCTATCCTCTTCCTCATCCT
>NC_032014.1:13117064-13118258 GCF_001865875.1 Lupinus angustifolius | reverse complement strand
TCCTCATCCTATCCTCATCCTTTTCTTCATCGTCATCCTCGTCCTCATCCTATCCTCATCATCATCCTCATCCTCATCCTAATCCACTTCCTCAACCTCATCCTATTCTCATCCTCATCCCATCCTCATCATATCCTCATCCTCATTCTTGTCCTCATCCTATCCTCCTCCTTTTTCTCATCCTATCCTCTTCCTCATCCTCATGCTCGTTCGTCATCCTATCCTCATCCTCATGCTCGTTCGTCATCCTATCCTCTTCTTCATCCGCGTTCGTCATCCTATCCTCATCCTCATGCTCGTTCGTCATCCTATCCTCATCCTCATGCTCGTTCGTCATCCTATCCTCATCCTCATGCTCGTTCGTCATCCTATCCTCATCCTCATGCTCGTTCGTCATCCTATCCTCTTCTTCATCCGTATCCTCGTCCTCATCCTATCCTCATCCTCATCCTCCTCCTATTCTCATCCTCATCCTCCTCCTCATCCTATCCTCATTCTCATCCTCCTTCTATCCTCATCCTATCCTCATTCTCATCCTCCTCCTATCCTCATCCTAACCTCATCCTCCTCCTCATCCCAATCCTATCCTCATCGTCATGCTATTCTGATCCTCATCCTATCCTCATCCTCGTCCTCATCCTATCATCATCTTCGTCCTCATCCTCTCCTCATCCTCATTCTCGTCCTCATCCTTATCCTAATCCTCATCCTCATTTTTATCCTTATCCTATCTTCATCCTCTTCCAATCTTCATCCTCGTCCTCCTCCTCTCCTCCTCCTCCTCGTCATCCTCATCCTCCTCCTCGTCCTCCTCGTCCTCCTCCTCGTCCTCATCCTCATCCTCATCCTCCTCCTCATCCTCATCTCATCCTCATCTTCATCCTCATCCTATACTAATCCTATCCTCATCCTCATCCTCATTCTATCCTATTCCCCATCCTCATCCTCATCCTCCTCCTATCCTCATTCTCATCCTCATCTTCATCTTCACCCTCATCGTATACTTAACCTATCCTCATCCTCATCCTCATCCTCATCCTATGCACATCCTCATCCTATCGTCATCCTCATTCTCATCCTATCCTCATCCTCATCCTCATCCTCATTCACGTCCTCATCCTATCCTCGTCCTCGTCCTCATTTTCGTCCTCATCCTATCCTCATCCTCATCCTATCCTCATTCTCCTCCTCAAC
>NC_032014.1:13116540-13116964 GCF_001865875.1 Lupinus angustifolius | reverse complement strand
GATGACGATAGGATGAGGACGAGAATGAGGATGAGGATAGGATGAGGAATAGAATGAGGATGAGGAAGTGGATGAGGATGAGAATGTGGATGATGATAAGGATAGGATAAGGAGTGGGATGAGGATGAGGAAGAGGACGAGGATAGGATGAGGACGAGAATGAGGAGGAGGATAGGATGAGGAAGACGAAGAGGATAAGGATGAGGACGAGAATGTGGATGACGATAGGATGAAAATGAGGATGAGGTTATGATGAGGACTAGAAAGAGGAAGAGGATTGAATGAGGATCAGAATAGGATGAGGATGAGGATATGATCAGGATGAGGATGAGGAAGAGGATAGGATCAGGATGAGGATGAGGATGAGGATGAGTATGAGTATGAGGATGAGGATGAGTATGAGTATAGGATGAGGATGAGGATA
>NC_032014.1:13116113-13116440 GCF_001865875.1 Lupinus angustifolius | reverse complement strand
GAGGATGAGGATGAGGATAGGATGAGGACGAGAATGAGGATGAGGATAGGATGAGAATAGGATTAGGAGTAGAATGAGGATGAGGAAGAGGATGAGGATAGGATGAGGATGAGGATGAGAATGTGTATGAGAATAAGGATAGGATGAGGATGAGGATATGATGAGGAAGAGGAAGAGGATGGGGACGAGGATAGAATGAGGACGAGAATGTGGATGAGGATAGGATGAGGAGGAGAATGAGGATAGGATCAGGATGAGGACGACGAAGAGGATAGGATGAGGATGAGAATAGGATGAGAAAGTGGATTAGGATGAGGATGAGGATGA
>NC_032014.1:13112451-13116013 GCF_001865875.1 Lupinus angustifolius | reverse complement strand
GAAGATAGGATGAGGATGAGAACGAAGATAGGATGAGGAAGAGGATGTGGATGAAGAGCAGGGTAGGATGAGGATGACGATAAGGATGAGGATGAGGTTAGGATGAGGATGAGGATGAGGACGAGGATGAGGACGAGGATGAGGACGAGGATGAGGACGAGGATGAGGACGAGGATGAGGACGAGGATGAGGACGAGGATGAGGACGAGGATGAGGACGAGGATGAGGACGAGGATGAGGACGAGGATGAGGACGAGGATGAGGACGAGGATGAGGACGAGGATGAGGACGAGGATGAGGACGAGGATGAGGACGAGGATGAGGACGAGGATGAGGACGAGGATGAGGACGAGGATGAGGACGAGGATGAGGACGAGGATGAGGACGAGGATGAGGACGAGGATGAGGACGAGGATGAGGACGAGGATGAGGACGAGGATGAGGACGAGGATGAGGACGAGGATGAGGACGAGGATGAGGACGAGGATGAGGACGAGGATGAGGACGAGGATGAGGACGAGGATGAGGACGAGGATGAGGACGAGGATGAGGACGAGGATGAGGACGAGGATGAGGACGAGGATGAGGACGAGGATGAGGACGAGGATGAGGACGAGGATGAGGACGAGGATGAGGACGAGGATGAGGACGAGGATGAGGACGAGGATGAGGACGAGGATGAGGACGAGGATGAGGACGAGGATGAGGACGAGGATGAGGACGAGGATGAGGACGAGGATGAGGACGAGGATGAGGACGAGGATGAGGACGAGGATGAGGACGAGGATGAGGACGAGGATGAGGACGAGGATGAGGACGAGGATGAGGACGAGGATGAGGACGAGGATGAGGACGAGGATGAGGACGAGGATGAGGACGAGGATGAGGACGAGGATGAGGACGAGGATGAGGACGAGGATGAGGACGAGGATGAGGACGAGGATGAGGACGAGGATGAGGACGAGGATGAGGACGAGGATGAGGACGAGGATGAGGACGAGGATGAGGACGAGGATGAGGACGAGGATGAGGACGAGGATGAGGACGAGGATGAGGACGAGGATGAGGACGAGGATGAGGACGAGGATGAGGACGAGGATGAGGACGAGGATGAGGACGAGGATGAGGACGAGGATGAGGACGAGGATGAGGACGAGGATGAGGACGAGGATGAGGACGAGGATGAGGACGAGGATGAGGACGAGGATGAGGACGAGGATGAGGACGAGGATGAGGACGAGGATGAGGACGAGGATGAGGACGAGGATGAGGACGAGGATGAGGACGAGGATGAGGACGAGGATGAGGACGAGGATGAGGACGAGGATGAGGACGAGGATGAGGACGAGGATGAGGACGAGGATGAGGACGAGGATGAGGACGAGGATGAGGACGAGGATGAGGACGAGGATGAGGACGAGGATGAGGACGAGGATGAGGACGAGGATGAGGACGAGGATGAGGACGAGGATGAGGACGAGGATGAGGACGAGGATGAGGACGAGGATGAGGACGAGGATGAGGACGAGGATGAGGACGAGGATGAGGACGAGGATGAGGACGAGGATGAGGACGAGGATGAGGACGAGGATGAGGACGAGGATGAGGACGAGGATGAGGACGAGGATGAGGACGAGGATGAGGACGAGGATGAGGACGAGGATGAGGACGAGGATGAGGACGAGGATGAGGACGAGGATGAGGACGAGGATGAGGACGAGGATGAGGACGAGGATGAGGACGAGGATGAGGACGAGGATGAGGACGAGGATGAGGACGAGGATGAGGACGAGGATGAGGACGAGGATGAGGACGAGGATGAGGACGAGGATGAGGACGAGGATGAGGACGAGGATGAGGACGAGGATGAGGACGAGGATGAGGACGAGGATGAGGACGAGGATGAGGACGAGGATGAGGACGAGGATGAGGACGAGGATGAGGACGAGGATGAGGACGAGGATGAGGACGAGGATGAGGACGAGGATGAGGACGAGGATGAGGACGAGGATGAGGACGAGGATGAGGACGAGGATGAGGACGAGGATGAGGACGAGGATGAGGACGAGGATGAGGACGAGGATGAGGACGAGGATGAGGACGAGGATGAGGACGAGGATGAGGACGAGGATGAGGACGAGGATGAGGACGAGGATGAGGACGAGGATGAGGACGAGGATGAGGACGAGGATGAGGACGAGGATGAGGACGAGGATGAGGACGAGGATGAGGACGAGGATGAGGACGAGGATGAGGACGAGGATGAGGACGAGGATGAGGACGAGGATGAGGACGAGGATGAGGACGAGGATGAGGACGAGGATGAGGACGAGGATGAGGACGAGGATGAGGACGAGGATGAGGACGAGGATGAGGACGAGGATGAGGACGAGGATGAGGACGAGGATGAGGACGAGGATGAGGACGAGGATGAGGACGAGGATGAGGACGAGGATGAGGACGAGGATGAGGACGAGGATGAGGACGAGGATGAGGACGAGGATGAGGACGAGGATGAGGACGAGGATGAGGACGAGGATGAGGACGAGGATGAGGACGAGGATGAGGACGAGGATGAGGACGAGGATGAGGACGAGGATGAGGACGAGGATGAGGACGAGGATGAGGACGAGGATGAGGACGAGGATGAGGACGAGGATGAGGACGAGGATGAGGACGAGGATGAGGACGAGGATGAGGACGAGGATGAGGACGAGGATGAGGACGAGGATGAGGACGAGGATGAGGACGAGGATGAGGACGAGGATGAGGACGAGGATGAGGACGAGGATGAGGACGAGGATGAGGACGAGGATGAGGACGAGGATGAGGACGAGGATGAGGACGAGGATGAGGACGAGGATGAGGACGAGGATGAGGACGAGGATGAGGACGAGGATGAGGACGAGGATGAGGACGAGGATGAGGACGAGGATGAGGACGAGGATGAGGACGAGGATGAGGACGAGGATGAGGACGAGGATGAGGACGAGGATGAGGACGAGGATGAGGACGAGGATGAGGACGAGGATGAGGACGAGGATGAGGACGAGGATGAGGACGAGGATGAGGACGAGGATGAGGACGAGGATGAGGACGAGGATGAGGACGAGGATGAGGACGAGGATGAGGACGAGGATGAGGACGAGGATGAGGACGAGGATGAGGACGAGGATGAGGACGAGGATGAGGACGAGGATGAGGACGAGGATAGGATGAGGATGAGGATGACCAAGAGGATGAGGGCGAGGAGGAGGATAGGAGGAGGAGGACGACAATGAGGATTAGGATGTGGATGAGGATTAGGATGATGACGAGTATAAGATCGGGATGAGGATGAGGCTGGGGAAGAGGATAGGATGAGGATGAGGATGAGGTTAGGATGAGGATGAGGATGAGGATAGGATGAGGACGAGAATGAGTATGTGGATAGGATGAGGAGTAGAATGAGGATGAGGGAGAAGATGAGGTTAGAATGAGGATGAGAATGTGGATGAGGATGAGGAGGAGGATGAGGATGAGGAGGAGGATGAGGATGAGGATGCGGATGAGGACGAGGATA
>NC_032014.1:13111732-13112351 GCF_001865875.1 Lupinus angustifolius | reverse complement strand
GATGAGGATAGGATGAGGACGAGGCTGAGGATGAGGATAGGATGAGGATGAGAACGTGGAAGAGAATGAGGATGAGGATAGCATAGGGATGGGGATGAGGACGAGGATTAGGATAGGAGGAGGACGAGAATGAGGATGAGGATGTGGATGAGGATTAGGATGAGGATGAGGATAAGATCGGGATGAGAATGAGGATAGGATGATGAAGAAGATGAGGATGAGTTTGAGGAAGTGGATAGGATGATGACGAGAATGAGAATGAGGATAGGATGAGGACGAGAATGAGGATAGGATGTGGATGAGGATAGGATGGGGATGAGGAAGAGGATGAGGATGTGATATGATCCTCAAAGAGCCTAATCTTTATCTTGGTGGTCTTGAAGGCATGAGTGGCCCTATGACTAGGGCTCGGGCAAAAAGTGTTCAAAATACCCTTGGACAACTCATAATGTTGAGCCATGATGGTGAGCCAAAGATAGCCCAACGGGGTGTAAAGATGCTCACTAGCATCGTGGTCCATGGCTCTGACCGAGCCAAGGATGGACCAGGCCATGCGCAGGACTCAGGCCACGGGTCTGGGCAAGGCGCTAAAAATGGCCCTGGCACGGAGCCAGACGCA
>NC_032014.1:13110724-13111632 GCF_001865875.1 Lupinus angustifolius | reverse complement strand
GAGGAAGAGGATGAGGATGAGGATAGGATGAGGAAGAGGATGAGGATAGGATAAGGAAGAGGATGAGGATAAGGAGGAGGAAAGGATGAGGACGAGAATGACAATGAGGATAGCATAAGGATGAGGACGATGATAGGATGAGGAGTAGAATGAGGATGAGAGTGAGGATGAGGATGAGGATGAGGACGAGAATGAGAATGAGGAAAGGATGAGGATGAGGATGAGGATAGGATGTGGACGAGAATAAGGATGAGGATGAGTATACGATGAGGATGAGGATAGGTTGAGGATGAGGATAGGTTGAGGATGAGGATGAGGACGAGGATAGGACGAAGACGAGAATGAGGATGACGATGACCATAGGATGAGGATGAGGATGAGGATGAGCAAGAGGATGAGGATAGAATGAGGATAAGGACGACGATAGGATGAGGACGAGAATGACGATGAGGATGAGGAAGAGGAAGCGGATGAGGATGAGGAAGAGGAAGCGGATGAGGATAGGATGAGGAGGAGGATGAGGATAGGATGAGGATGAGAATGTGGAAGAGGATGAGGATGAGGATGAGGATAGGATGAGGATGAGGATGACCAAGAGGATGAGGATGTGGATGAGGATTAGGATAAGGATGAGGATGAGGATCATGATTAGGATAAGGAGGAGGACGACAATGAGGATGAGGATGTGGATGAGGATTAGGATGAGGATGAGGATAAGATCATGATTAGGATGAGGTTGAGGAAGAGGATACGGATGAGGATGAGGATAGGATGAGGATGAGGATGAGAATGAGGATGAGGATAGAATGAGGATGAGAATGTGGATGAGGAGGAGGATGAGTATAGAATGAGGATGAGAATGTGGATGAGGAGGAGGATGAGTATGAGGATGAGGATAGGATGAGGAA
>NC_032014.1:13110143-13110624 GCF_001865875.1 Lupinus angustifolius | reverse complement strand
GATGAGGACGAGAATGAGGATGAGGATAGGATGAGGACGAGAAGGAGGATGAGATTGAGGGTAGGAGGAGGATGAGTACGAGGATGAGGACGAGGATGAAGATAGGGTGAGGACGAGAATGAGGATGAGGATAGGATGAGGAGTAGAATGAGGATGAGGAAGCGGATGAGGATGTGCATCAGGATAGGATGAGGATGAGAATGTGGATGAGGATAAGGATAAGATGAGGAGGAGGATGAGGATGAAGAAGAGGATGAGGATGTGGACGAGGAGAGGATGAGGACTATAATGAGGATGAGGATGAGGATAGGATGAGGAAGAGGAAGATGATGAGGATGAGGACAGGATGAGTACGAGAATGAGGATGAGGATTGGATGTGATGAGGACAAGGATGAGGATAGGATGAGGACGAGAATAAGGATGAGGATGAGGATACGATGAGGATGATGATAGGATGAGGACGAGGACGAGAATAAGGAT
>NC_032014.1:13109529-13110043 GCF_001865875.1 Lupinus angustifolius | reverse complement strand
GACGAGGATGAGGTTAGGATGAGGACGAGAATGAGGATGAGGATAGGATGAGGACGAGCATGAGGATGAGAGAAGGATGAGGATGATGATGAGGATAGGATGAGGATGAGGATGGGGGTGAGGTTAGGATGAGGATGAGGATAGGATCAGGATAGGATGAGGACGAGGATGAGGATGCGGATGAGGATGAGGATGAGGATTAGGATGAGGATGAGGATGAGGATAGGATGAGGATGAGGATGAAGATAGGATGAGGATGAAGATGAGGAAGACGATGAGGATAGGTTGAGGATAAGAATGAGGATGAGGATGAGGATGAAGATAGGATGAGGATAAGAATGAGGATGAGGATAAGGATTACGATAGGAGGAGGATGAGGAGGAGAATGAGGATATCATGAGGATAGGATGAGGACGAGGATGAGGATGACAATAGGATGCGGATGATAATGTGGAAGAGGATGAGGATGAGGATGACCAAGGGGATGAGGACGAGGATGAGGATAGGAGGAGGA
>NC_032014.1:13109049-13109429 GCF_001865875.1 Lupinus angustifolius | reverse complement strand
GAGGATGAGAACGAGAATGAGGATGAGGATAGGATGAGAACGAGAATGAAGATGAGGTTAGGATGAGGAGGAGGATGAGTATGAGAATAGGATGAGGAAAGGATGAGGATGAGGATGAGGATGAGGATGAGGATGAGGATGAGGTTGAGGATGAGGATGAGGATTAGGAGGAGGATGAGGATAGGATGAGGAAGAGGATAGGATGAGGATGAGGATGAGGATTGGATAATGATGAGGATATGATGAGGACGAGGATGAGTATGAGGATGACGATAGGATGAGGATGATTAAGTGGAAGAGGATGAGGATGGGGATAGGACGAGGATGAGGATGACCAAGAGGATGAGGACGAGGATGAGGATGAGCATAGGAGGAGGAGG
>NC_032014.1:13108668-13108949 GCF_001865875.1 Lupinus angustifolius | reverse complement strand
GATAGGATGAGGATGAGGATAAGCTGAGGATGAGGATGAGGAAGACGATGAGGATGAGGAAGAGGATGTGGATGAGGAAGTGGGTAGGATAAGTTTGAGAATGAGAATGTGGATAGGATGAGGATCAGAATGAGGATAGATTGATGAGTAGAATGAGGATGAGGAAAAGGATGAGGATAGGAGGAGGAAGAGAATGTGGATGAGGAGGATGAAGATGAGGAAGAGGACGAGGATACGATGAGGACGAGAATGAGGATGAGGATAGGATGAGGACGTGAATG
>NC_032014.1:13108334-13108568 GCF_001865875.1 Lupinus angustifolius | reverse complement strand
ATGAGGATGAGGATAGGAGGAGGATGAGGATGAGGATTAGGATGGGGGTGAGGATAGGATGATGATGAGGATAGGATGAGGATAGGATGAGTACGAGCATGAGGATGCGGATGCGGATGGAGGATAGGAGGAGGATGAGGATGAGGATAGGATGAGGATGAAGATGAGGAGGACGATGAGGATAGGTTCAGGATAAGAATGAGGATGAGGAAGAGGATGAAGATAGGATGAGGA
>NC_032014.1:13089110-13108234 GCF_001865875.1 Lupinus angustifolius | reverse complement strand
GAAATAGTGTTATTAGTTTAAGAAAATATATGTGACAACTACAATAATAGAATTAAGTTATAATAAAATGAATAATTTTACATAGTGTGTGTATTTCAAGTATAAAAGAAAATACCTGTGCGAAATTGTTGTCGGAAAGATGATCTAGCAATTTCACGTACAGACGTCAATCTCAAGGTAGTTAAAATATTTGTTGATGTAGTCTCAAAAGGGTTATGAATAGAACCTAAAATTACAATAAATGAAAGTTGAATAAAACGTATTGTAATATATTAATATTTAGACTTTAAGATGACTAATACTTGAGTTTCTTCAGTGTATGGAAATGATATGTGGCAAATGTAATAATACTTGTAGTTCTTTGTTCAGAGTTTGTGCGAACATGAAGATTGTAATCATTTAATTGTGCTTCATTGTCATTATTTCGTCCATAGCGTGTTAAACGTCTTCTCGCTAATTCTTGTTGTCTTTGCTCTATGTTCATGTTGTTCCTTCTTTGTCTAACATATTGGTTTATTCTTTGTCGACGTTGTTCTTGTGATTCACGCCTACATGAATTTTCCATTCTCTGTAATGACACTTAACATAATGTTAGACAATTTTACGCAATTATAATATTTAAATTAGAAGAATATGAATATTTCTATTTCTTTATTATATATCAGTGTTAATGCTTTTAGATGTATGTAAATAGTGAAAACAAACAATAATAGAAAACAAATATGTTATTAAAATTTAACTATACTTATAGTTCAAACTTTGAACAATAGATTATATAACCATATTTTTTTAATTTTCAAAGTTAACAACGTGAAAAAATATTTCTTTATGTAGGTAATAAAGTTGAAATTTAAGTATAGTTACTAAAAACTTTTAATTATAGACCACATAATAATTACAGAAAAAATTACATGAAAAGGAAAACATTTTTATTTTAATTTTCTTTGAGCACATAATAATATATTATGACAAATATAATTATGACGAAGATATTAAGCTATTATTGTTAATCAAATCTAAGCATATATTGGAAACTAAATGATACGAATTAAACATATATTAATTAAGTATGATTTGCATAGAAGTGAATAAAATTAATCAAATGGTATCTCTATATAAAAAGCATTAGTGAGGAATAGTAGGGAACTGAATGATATAAATTAAATAAACGAAATATTAAGAGCAATAGCGACTATACTTGCTAATAATATAATTGAAGCAATAATCCAACGGCCAGCATACATTTCATCAGAATAATTATTCTGACCGAATCCAAACCGTCCACATACGGTTCCCTAAAGCCCAATCTCAACCGTTCATCTAATCTTTATAAACTAAGCTAAATCCTAAACCCAAGCGTTCTTACATTTTGCTGCCTCACTCTTTGTTGCGGATTATTCAGAAGCTCGCATCTGCTTAAGGTGAGATATGAACCTGACACCCTTTTAGATTCTTAGTTAACCTTCCAATTCTTAAACTTAATCGATTGAAAATGAAATGAAGCTTCACATTTTTAGATTCTACTTTATAATTCGTTGTTTTGAGATATCGCTGTTATTAGCTTCATCTATTGGTCAGTTTTGTTTGTTGTGGTCAATGGGTACAACCCTAGTTTAATAATTTGTAGTTTTTGAAGTGATTTGTATTGTTTGAATGAGATTCAAAGATATTTATACCACATTTAGCGTAAGTGATGGAATTATTCATTCTCATGGGTTTGTTAATTTATAAATGTCTTGTCCCTTAGGACTTAGTAGTTAGTAATATGAAAAACTACTTTTTATAATCAGCCAAGATATTTTTGTGTGATTAATAATCTGACATGATAAAATATGACTTAGACTTACCAGGATGATGAATTTGCACAACAACAATGCAATGTAATTTGTTGATGTCTTGAGTTAGTTGACCGTGTTTATGTTGTGTTCATATGCTTGGCAATACTGACATACATAGAAAGAATCATTAACAAATATAAAGAGAGTCGTTAACAAATATAAAAAGTCATTAACAAATACATAATTTTAACTAACATCTGTTGTCCCTTAGGCCTCAACACTTCCATAGTCAAACATCATCATATATATGTAACTGTGTTTTTTTTATTTTTCATAATACACTAATTTGCTTCCTACATCAAACCCAATAGGTTTATGAAAGTAAAATATGTTTTGTCTTTTCTATGTTCTTATTGATTAAATGCATTGATATAGAGTGTTGATATGTATTATATAAAAACTTTAATAATAGAAAGCAACAAAACCCCAATTTGAGGATTTCAATTTAATGTATGTCAGATAATTGAAGTTCACACGAAATTGAAGATAAATATAAGATGAAAACTACAAAAAGTTTTAAATTATGGTATTAGAAGGTTTAATTTTTTGTTTCAGTACAAAATATTGAATTGATGGATCAAATATTTGACCTTAATTGCATTTTCCTATTTTTTCTACTAAAATTTATGTATGCATTAATTGTTATGCGTTTTATTGACCTCCCTTTCTAAGTAGATTTTCATTTTAAAAAAAATCTATCAGATTTTCCTTGTGATATGATTTGTTATTTATTTTTTGTTCATGTGTTGATTCACTTAGCCATATTTATTTTGTTTAATTTGTTAATTTCGTTCAGAAATGTGTTCATTCACTTGGCCATATTTATTGTGTAATAACTTGAGTAAGCTTAACAATTTAACAAAAAAGTATGACATACCTTGATACTATGGACTGATATCTGGAATGTGTTTTATACTTTCTCCTTTGGTTGATGAATTTATGCACTTCTGTAAATTTCGTTCACAAAATGTGTTAATAAACTTTTGTAACGTTAATAATTTAACATGAAAAAGTATGACATTACCTTGATACTATGGACTGATCTGTGGAATGTGTTTTATATTTTCTCCTTTTGTTGTTGAATTTGTGCACTACTGTAAGTTAGTGTAACAAATTAAAAAATATGCAGGTTCTTGTGGAGGACAGTTTCTTTATGGTTATTGTTGAAGATGAAGATAAGTAATTGTTATTATTGTCTTATCCATTATTGTAATACTGGTTGAAATAATACTGATTGAAAAAAGTTAACTATCATTACTAATAAAACAATATGAAATACCTGAATGTTGCAAAAATATGATATAGAATAAAGATGGAGAGGAAATATTGAGAAATTACTCCAGTGATTTCTATTTTAACAATAATGACAAAACTTGAATTTGCACGTTTATAAAAAAAATGAAAACTGTCACTTCCCATCGACTTTCTCCATACAAAATGGGTACCATCATGGGAAGTTTGAAATAAGAATAAACTGCCATGACCATGTAAACCAGTTACCCACATTCCAGTCCAAACAAAACTGTTGTGGCAGTTTAAAAAGATACATTAATTAAATTAACATACCTCATAATCTATAGAGAAATGATTTTTTAGACTTATAAAGGGTAAAAAAGGAATAAAAATTACTCCAGTGACAGTTAAATGAAATTTTCCCTTTATATAATGGTATAGATATAAAGTCTATACTATATATATATATATACTGTATATAAAGATAAAATATGGTGTAATTTTCATCATGGTGTAATTTCTTTTTCTTATTTTGTTCTTCACATTATTTAATTTTTACAAAAAAATCATATAATCCTAATTAACAATCACCAACACATTAATTAACCACATTTTTTCACCTTAATAATAGTTACTTTAAACTTTCAAACATATATCATGATTATTAGATACACAAAATGAGAAATTAACATAAGTTTTATGTATATCATATTAACTATCACATGTTATCTTTTAAATTTTCACTCTCTATTAAGTTTATATATTGTATTCTATATCAAAATAATCAGCCACTATAGTATGATTTGTATTTCCAGCCTTCACATATTTTTTATTTTCACAACAAAAATCATATAATCATTCTTCAGTTTTTTTATATTCTTCTGCAATCACTTCTTTTATTTCCGCAACAAAAACATATAATCATGATAATTTAATATGTGTAGGTTAAAACTACTTTTTTGGAACTGCTATTTAGAACGTGCCATTATCATTCGTTTTTAAAAAAACTGCCTGAAGGGAATATGTTAGGTGGAGGACTATACTTCAGTTTTTGCAAAAAATGATCTATGACTTTTGAAATATAGTTCATATATTATTTCAAATTTGTGCATAATCTTAGCTAAAAATATCTGATTTTTGAATTATTTAAAGATTATGTCATGGTAGCATTATTTAGAGATGAGAATATAGGATTGCACAAACTAAAAGATAGTTTGTGCAAAAATATAAAATATTTTTGAACCCTGGACCAAATTAATAAACCTTCAAACATAAAATACATTCAAACGTAAATAATTAGTAAGATAGTTTTTCAATAAGATAAATCTTACAATTATCTTCAAATCTCTAAGTATTTATGGTACATTTGATCTATTTTATGATTATTTTCCACAATATCTCATTAACCCAAATGATAAACTTCTAAATTGCGGTCTCTCTATTGTCCATTTCACACTCCTTTCTCATTTCATTTTTTATTTTTGGTTTCCTTTTCTCTCCCCGTCCTTTTATCTTCTCATTGGGTTCGCTTCTTCTCTTTGTTGTTTTTAGGGCATAATTTTTATCAATCGATGTAGTTCCACTACAAATATGCTAATTTTGACACTACTCATGGCATTGAAGTTTTTTTAACAAAGATTATAATGTAAGGTACGATGTAAAAAAAATAACAAAGATATTAGATCTGTAAGGTATACATATTCATTTTACTTTCCATTTCCATACTTTATTCTTATTCTTAGGCATTCTTGAATTTATATGTTTCAGGTGAAAAAGTCTAGCCACCACCATTGCGCTATAATTTTATTATTTTTTATTTGTTGATATATTTTCTTATAAAAGTGGGTGATTAGTGGTGTGATGAATGAAAAATAGATGTTGGTAATTGCACCATATAACATAAGATAAATGATGATAAGGGCATCATTGATATAGATCATACAACTTTTTTTTGCTTGCAATTAAACTTACCACTTTATGCATTGTATTCTAAATATTGATAATGATCTTATTATTTTCTATATATTGCATTGTATTTTGAACCTAGATAGGCGATTTTAGTTTCAAATTTTTAGGTAAGAGTAGATAACATGGTCATGGTGGGAAAGGAAGTAACATGGTGCCAAAATGTTTTATAGGATGATGATTAATTTTCAGTGTCTTTTAAATAGCGTGTTGAGTACCAATTTTTAGCGTTTAATTTCCTGCATACTAAATTTTTTCTATAGAAAGTACACTTTTTTATTATGTATTGGTCATTTCTTTTATCCTCTCTATTTTTTGTTGCAATGTACATGTTTGAAACAAACACAATGTGGAAAGGGATGCATTTTAGTGACATTTGGCAGGACTTTTAGTTACTGATTGCATTAGGTGTCATTTTGAAAATTCAAAGAAAACAACTAAATCTTTATCCCATTTAAAAATAAAGGCAAGAAATTCATGCAAAATATTTATGAAATTGTGTACTTTCTATTTCTATAGTGCTAAAAAACCATCATATTTGAAATGATATGTTTACAATAATATCACTACTCATGTTGCATATTAAAGTAGTGAAATATATTAAAGAAAGATTATTACTCGGATTACCATATTTCTAATTTGGGCGATCATTATTAAAAAATAAGAATGTAATTAGCAAACATTTCATGACGATATTACGTATTATGTTTTAAACATAATTAGCAGTGTATCCGTGCACTTGCACGGGCCGCTTCTTTGTTTATGCATAATGCAAATGTAATATATATATATTTTATAATATCAATAAATCATGTATTGAAACATTATATTTCTCATTCATATAGGTGCAATATTAACATTGATTTTTGAGTGTATATGTAGAATATTAACAATTATAAATGCTTTTGTATAAGCATTTATTTGTTGAAAATATGATTATAGAAAATATTTGATTCTTAAATAACTCAATAAATAAAATTCAAATTGTATTGGATAATATCTCACCTCTATATTCTCTATATAAAATTATAAATATAAAGAGTTATTTTTGCATCATATTTTTTGTGATTACGTTTATAAGTATCATATAAAGTCATAAAGATTTTTTAGCATATCTCTTAAATGTTTATGTTTTATTTTAGATTAATGTTCATTGTGTATAAATATTTGAATATATTTTTAGCATTCAAATATTGTATAATTAAATGTTATTTATTTGATTATGTTTTAGCTAATAATCATTGTATGAAAATAACTCATAAATTAAAAACACACTAAGTTAGGATATGACAGATATTTTTTCTGATAAATTTAATAAAAAGAGTCTAATAATTGATTTGTTATATTACTAATTAAAATACATATATTTTTCATGAATATATATACCATTGTTATCTTTTAATTAAATAATATAATGATAGTAATTAAATACACGTGACCCGTGCATTCGCATGGCTAAAAACACACATGTTACCCGTACATTCGCATTACTAAGAAAACACATGTTACACATGTATTCGCATAGTTAAAACGCACATATTACTAATACATTCATATTATTAATAATATATATCTTACTTGTGTATTTGCATGTTTAAGCACATAAGAAAAATAAATTGATAATTTTTAATTTGAATTTTCTACAATTAGTATTAAATTATTAGTATTAAATTATTATTAACATATCAAATATATAATATAAAATATATAAAAAGTAGGAAGGAAAAAATGTGAGGAGGAGATGACATGTGACATGAAGGAAAAAATGTAAGGAGAAATTGACATGTGACATAAGAGAGTTTTTTTTATTATGTTGTTAATAGAGAAAAATTAAAATGCAAAGAATGTGAACTGTAATATTAAAATTCAGTGCGAAAAAATGTCAAAATACTTTGATGAGGTGAAAAAGTACAATTATTATTAGATTAATGATAAACATTAAATTATATAGATAGATTAATGTAAAGAAATAATTTGAATATGAAAAATGATTTCAATTTCATCTAATGTTCAATGACTATTACTTATTAACATAACAAAACATAGATGTTGTAAACACTCAATTTTAGTGGGGTAGCGACATGAACCAATCACGTGAGAAGGAGGTGACATGTGACATGAAGGAAAAAATGTAAGGGAAAAGTGACATGTGGCATGAGGGAATGAGAAAGTGACATGTGGGAAGGAGAAAGTGACATATGACATGAGGGAAGGAGAAAGTGACATGAGGGAGTTTTTTTTATTATATTGTTAATAGATAAGTTTATTTCAATGATTACGCCTTAATTACATAATCCACCTACAAAAATATTTATGAGGGATTTAATGATTTGAATGCTCAATTTTTAAAAAATAAGATCGAATAATCGTTATAATTTCTCCGAGTAATTATATAATTATACATAGGCTAACACATTTTATTTGGACTTGAGATAAACTATGTATAGATGGAGAATATCTGGGTGAAATAAAGATAATTATAAAAAAATCAAGATAGTGGGCGTTTATTTTGTAAAACTAATTGGGTAGTTTTGTTCCAGCTTCTCAAATAAACGTTTTTTCAAGAACATTCCTCTATGAAACAAAATGAGTGTCAAAATGTAAAAAAAGGAAACAGCTACAAGTACAGTATTGCTGGAAAACATAACCAAAAAGGACATTAGTAAATACAACAGCCATTGAAGAATATGGCACAAAGACCATTATGCTTACATACAACTAGTTACAAACTAGACTGCTACATAGAGTTTGCAATCGCCTCATTCCAAAACATATTGAAGCTGAAATGAGCTATAATAACTCTTGAAACTTGAGTACAGTGTATTATAGAATGAGCACCTAACATGTTATAAGGATTAAAGACTTTCTACTGCTACAAGCATTCTACAACATCCAAGTGGAATGGATTCTAGCTATTGCCATCTTTTAGAGGACTTCGCCAAGGTAGAGCTACTACTAGCTGTGGGTTTTCTAAGACCTGCGAGCGAGATAAAGAAAAAAGTAGCAGAACCAATGGAGATTAGATCGGAGAACAGTTTAAAATAGGAAAAGAAGTGAGAGCAAAGTAGAGAATTAAATTATGGAGACATATTAGAATTCGAAGGGAAAGCTAATCGGATATGCGTACTTGATAAAGATTTTGAGGAGCTTCTGTTCATTGATAGCCTGGAAGGTCTTGGCTGCAGTTTTGGTGGGTCTTGTGGAGCTTTGGGAATTTTGGATGCTACAATGGCTCTGCATTCAATTACATTGATATCAGGTCTGATTTAAATATAGATGGATTGGTAACAAGTCTTGAGCATATAAATGGGACCCAACAATCATTACTTGTTAACTTTACCCAACATCATTCTATGCTAGAATAGCCTTGAGAACTTGAGTGAAAGAGAAACTTACTTTTCCGTGTTCTCAGCTCGAAGGTCGCCTGCTTTTGTGTTCTTAGCAGGTGTAGTTTCAGCTTCCTTATCAACTTCGGGAAAAAGAGTGTACTCCACAATACTGCTGATTGAACCATCAGTTTCTGTTCCCATTGAAAGAACACCATCAGATATGTCACTTAATCTCTCCTCCGAATCCGCATCTCCAAATCCTAAGAGTTCAACGTCCTCATTGAAATTTTGAATGGTATCTTCGCTGTCTAATTTCAACTGTAGAAGACTAGACCTGTTCCTGAAATCATCCATTGATTGATGAGAACCAGCTTCTGAATGCTTATCACTATACGCTGAGCAGTTGTCCACGTCAGAAGCCGCTTTCTCTTTGTCTCCAGAGCTCCTTGCTCGAAAAAGTCTCATGCTGTGTCGGGGAGTCCCTATAGAATGTCTTCTTGGGGATGATAAGTCACGCCTTAGTGAGATCATACCAGGCTTTGAATTTGAACCATTGTGATTAGCCTTCTGTGACTGCAACCGCTCAATCTCTTCATCCTTCCTTGCAACTGTATCCTTAAGAGATGCCACCTGCAAGAACGATATAAGTCAATCTACAATTGTATATGACAGCCGCGATAAATTTTAAGCCAAACTGGTTTCATTTCACAATTCAACCATCACTGTAAGCAAAAAAGTCATCTGCCTAGTGTATTAGACACTACTTTTTGTGGCTTCGTCCATGTTGTTCGATCCATGTAGCTGATCCCACCTAGTGGGGAAAAGGATTGGTTGTTGTTGTTTTATATTTTCCCTATGTAACTTCCCGATTCAAACAAAGTGTCATTGGATTTAGTGCTTCATAAACCATATACAGAGTTGCATACTTCCCAACCAAAACGAGGTGCAACTTTGAATTTAGGGATTCATAAGTTAGGTGTACAATATACATGTGCATTAGCTACTACAAGAGAAATTGGATATGTGGCAATGACCAAAAAAACATCTTGGTGCTTTGTTGATAACAAGACCTCGGCATCTCTTCATCAACTAAAACACCAGCAATCAATGTAAAACACACTGAAAAACAGAAATAACCTGTTCCATAAGTTCTCTCACATCCTTTCCCTCTTTGTTGCTGCGAGCAGCACCTAATTCAACACCAGAAACTCTCTCAGCAAACTTCAAGGTGCTTATAGTTTCAGAGTATGAGGCAACATCAGGATTAAGCTGTACAAACATCAGGGTTTTCGCTTGACCACCTAGAAAATATGAGGAACAAAGCTATTGCAATTAGTAAGCCATGATTAAATATGTTAAAATCAAAGTACCAAAAGATAATTCCAAATTATGATAAAACTGTAAATTTGTATCGACAGTAAAAACAATTACCCAATGAACTCTGAAGAAGCTGAGTCAACTTGCTATTCCTATACGGCACATGGGCACTCTTCTGTGCTAGAGCAAATATCACATCTCCAAGTGCTGATAGTGATTTGTTTATATGTTGAGCCTCCTTAAGCCTATCACCAGTTGCTTCAGAACGATCCACTCTTTCGCTTCCTGCAAGATCTACAAGATGCAGACATCCACGCAAGAGAGAGTTGGTCTTCAAATCCGTTCCGCGAACATGAACAGAGAGAACACTATCACATGATTATAAAAATAAAATGAGCTGTATGCCTTCACAATTGAGAAAATGACATTAGAATAAAATCTTAAAACTGTGAATGTGACCTGTGTGATCTGCTGCTTCTTTCGTTTAAGGCTGTTGCACTAGTTGCACGGTTCGTCAACCCGGTATTCATCAACTCGAGGACATCAGTCATTGAATTCACAGAATGCATACTTGCATCAGGAACAGCCAACCCATTTGGTTGGGTAGTATTCCAAATCCCAAGTGTGTGTAAGTCAAGGAAACAATGTTGTGTTTGAATATAGTGATGCTAACACACATTATAGAAAATAAAGAAACATGAGGCAAGTAAATGAACAATACTAATGTTATTTGATAATGTATTGGTATATGCATAGTTGTAGATTAATACATAAATGAAATAGCATGCAAGTTTAAGGAAAAATACAGAGTTGCATATTTCTGATAAAAAAAGTCAGTCGAATGCATTAGACTCTTGCCAGTGTAAAGTATAGGAAAATTCACTAAGAAAAGGGAAAAAGGATATCTTTTCTGAGAACCATTGCTTGATAGTAGATCACGAATTTGTTCGTTATAAATTTCAACCATTTGCACACAAACTTCATAAATAATAGAGCTTCTCCTACTCTGGGAGATATGGAAAAGATCATGAAGTGCTCGATAGTTTACTCCCCAATCTGAATTTGATAATAGGCTTGGTCCACTCTAGTACATGACCAAATAAAGTAAACTTTTGAACTTTTCTAGCGATGTAAATGAAGTACTAAAAATATAAAATGCATACCATTGTATACGTCTTTCCTGAGCCGGTTTGACCATAAGCAAATATACACACATTATATCCATCAAGAACAGAACGAATTAGTGGTTGAGTGTCAATGAATACTTCCTCTACAACAATAAAATTTTACACATAAGTTGAGCATACTATCAATTTCAACAACCCATAACTTGTAATAAATAATAATAATAATAATAATAATAATAATAATAATAATAATAATAATAATAATAAAAAAAGAAAGAAGACAGTACCTTGAGTAGATACTTGACCAAATACTTTGTTAAATTTAAAATGTTTGCGACTTTCTTTTCCTGGTTTAAGAGGATTGCTAATAACTAAATCTCCATCATCACCAACAAACTCAACTGTTGAGTGTTTTTGACTTTGCCCAGGAAGAAATGGCCTAACTCGACAATATACCCTGATATTTCCTATTGATAAATGGTTTAGAATAAAAAGGAAGAACAAATCAGGTCAGGAATCAAGCAAAGGCACACATGTGGAATGATTTTAATATAAGGAGTAAATCATAAAAACCTTTCAAATCTTGAACTTCATTATACAATTTTCGATTTTCTGCCAGAACTACATGATAATTTTCAGCAGCCTCAGCTAGACCTTTAAGCTTGATTCCTATATGTGCATGAACATCTTGTAAATAACTCTAATTCATCAAAAAAAGGATTAATACAGGATAAATCGTTCAAAATTTTAAACATTGTATCTTACCAAAGTACTTGAATTCCTCCATGTAGCTTCCTTTTGTTTTTATCACTTCATTTTTTATGGACTTCATCCCAGCTCTCAATTTCTATAAAGCATCAAATTATATGGTATAGGACAAGAAAGAAATTGGCAATCATAAAGCAAATAGCATAATCAGAGAGAAGAAAACCTGGATAACTCTATGTTGGGAATTTAAGAAACTTTGATAGGTATGTTCTTTATTCTTCCATTTCAAATATGTGGATTCTGAAGATGCCTCCAGATCCTTCACACGTTTCCTTGCGTTGGCCAAATGACGCTGAAGTTCCTGGATCTTTTTCTCATATTCAGCTTTAGATTCATTAGCTTGCAATTCCAACTGCAAAACCTGTCCTTCATGCGTTCCTCTGGCCATTTCTAACTCTTGCTTCAATGCAGAAATTTCAATTTCATTACGAATTTTTTCTTTCTTTAATCGAGAAAAATCCTGGTCTTCGAGTTTCTTCTTCTCCTCAAATTTATTTTGTTCAAGCTGCAAAGTAAACTGATGGTACAAATGATTGTATCATGTTACTAGCTAATCGAAATCAGGTTGAAAATTGAAAAGAGTACCTGTTATGAAAACTTTAAAAGCTAAAAGTAACATTTAAATATAATTGAAATCAAATCAATCTTATTTTTTCCACAATAATATAAAGGAAAGCCACTTTAACATAAAAGCATTTTATTGTATATAAAGTGATAATCACTCATATAAACCATTTTAATTCCTTAACATACTGGAAGTCAAGTTCACATCAAGTCAGTCTGATTAATGGTATCCCTTTGTTACATGGGAGACAAGTAATATAAGTGATGTTCTTATTGTTAAGAATTATCGTGATAATTACTAGCTTTTCACCCAAATAAATAACATCACTCTAAAATGCAACAGAAATGAGCCAGCCACTTATCTTCTAGTTCATGAATGGGGAAATTTTAAGCAATGATGAAAATGACAATGAAATTATCATAAGTAAATTTTTAACAAAACCCAGGATCTATATTGATAGTTTGTTCCATTATCTTAAACTCAAAGATAGGGCTAGAGATAGAATTGCACCTTCATCTGCTGAACCCAACCTGTAACAACCTGTAGAAAGTGGAGTCAACTCTAATATTAAATCATTAATATAAAAGACCAGTAAAGTGTGATCCTATTTCTAGATACATTAACACAGAAAATACCTCATTCTCTTCAGTTGTCCCTTCAGCAAGGGTTTCAAGTGCATTCATTCTCAATTGGTACTTTCCCTCACGAGCCTTGAAAAGATTGTTTTGCTTTAGGCATGCAACATTGTAAAATGGTCATTTTTCAAAAATAACTGAAAAGCTAATATTCTTTGGGGGGAAATGTGTGAAGAATGTTAATATTACATTTTTCAAGCCTTCCGCTTGATTTGAATAGCGCAACTCAATTACTTGCAAAATTTTCCTCAACAGGCATGCTGCACGCTGAGCCTAGAATCACATAAATAAATGGCAAATTGAATCACTGCTCAGTGACAGAGTCAAATTAAAATTTTCTAGAGTACGAACATAAGTAGTAGTAGTACTATGAATAATTTACTACACAACCATTTACTATTTAGTCCACTTACATGAGGTACATCTCCATTCTTCCTTTCAAAGATATCACCAAGGATCCTATTTCCTATGTTAAAAAGCAATTCAGTTGAGGTAGTCTGCAGAAAAAGAATTTGCTCATATATCAGAGCCGTATGAGTTAACCGCAAGAATGCTAGTGTATATTACATGTTAATGAATTATTGAATGGTAAACACAAGAAGAAAAGGAAACATTGATAGTGAAAACAAATTAGGTGTCTTATTGACTTACATCCAAACTGTTTGATTTTACTAATTCCATAAGTTTAGCATCTGAAAGATCCACATGCGATCCTCGCTTCAATTGGGACAGTTCATTAGATTTCAATCCATCTAAGGAAGCAACTTCATCTGGAGAAGGAAAATAAAATTATAATATAACAAATAACATCAATATACTAGGGTAAGAATAGCAATAACATTCTTTAACAACAATAACCAAGCTATCCCATTAGGTTGGATTGGGAAAAGGGATCACATGGCATCATTGGGCTATAATGAAATTCAAATTTACAACAAATCTACTTCGAGAGCAAGACAATTTTTACAAATCGAAATACCTGATACAACAGAACCGTCAATAGCACGTTGGATTTTTGAAGCATCCTTGAGGCAACTATCAGTTTCCTCTAAGGGTGTTAGATCTGACCGGTCCCACCTCTTTCTAGAACTTTGGATATTTTCCCGAGCAGCATTACAAGCAAAATGAGTTTTCAGAGTCTCAAGGCAGTGCAACACAGGCAACATGGATCCCTGCAAATATTCTCAAACCACAATTAAATAATTAGGACAGAGCAAACAATGTGTAGTAAGAAAATGAAATTTTTTGCCTTGAAAATTGATGTTTTAACATATCGAAAAGTGTCGGACTTAGTTTTTCAATGTTAAATTTATTCTTTTGTATTTCTTAAACAATGCCCTTATGAGTTATGACATTTTTTAAGACAACTCCTCTTTTATTAGCCACAGACCAGCTTAAGCTAGTACAAGTAGAGTACTAGTTTCAAGATCCAAGAAAAATAAAGTAAATATTAACCTCACCTACGACATAGTACTATAGTAGGCATCACAATAAAAAACATTCAGTGGTTCACCTTCATGGTATGGAAAAAGGTTAAACAAAAAATCTATTTCCAATAAAAATAAAAATAAGGCATTCATCCAGCCAACCCTTCAGTCAAGTGTGATCAAAGGGAATCAAAGACGTAACTCAGCATGTTTTCAAAATACAATGCATGTAAGGAACTACTTATACCTGCACAAGGTCTGACAAATCAAATCCGGGCAATCCCAAATCATCCAATGCGACGAGAAACCTTTTAACACTCATCAGCTCTTCCAAAGAACCATTTCCCTGAAGTTAAAAGTTGCATTTCCTTAGAAAACTAAGGACAACTGGATGATAAATAAATAAGGTCTAACTTAGTGTAATCGCAATTACAAAACAAAGAATATGAGCATATGCATAGTGAAACCAAAAGAAAATTATGAAGCTGTATATAAGTATATGATGCAGGGAAAGAAGCCCTACACTTTCCACTGAACCAGGAACCAGCTTGTCCAAAATACTGCATAATACAGATCCATCCCTCAGCCACGACCGCAATTCCTCCTCTGAAGTTTCTAAGGGAAGATTATAGTTAGGAAGCACCGCATTTATCCAATTCACCAGAGACGCAAGCTGGCTACCTGAAACCACATCAAAATCTTTTGTTGTGGATAGGGTATATAAGGAATACAAATAACAATCTTAAGAGACAGAACAGAAAGCATTTGATCTGTTACCTTCAAACACACTTCCCCGAGGAAACCCGTTTAAGTTATCCATTCCTCCTTTCCCCGTCCCACTTGCTCCAACTCTATGCTCGTTTTCGATACTCCTCGGTCTTTAAATTAACTATGCCTACACTGCCACAGGAAAAAATCTTAATAAGCACAAGTGCACAACACAAGTACACGACTATAACCAAACACGCTAACAGTAGCTTAAATTTAAACCAAAGATATTAGCTTTGCAAAAACCTTGTCCAACAAATAAGACAAAAACCATAAGAGGTAATATGAACAAGTATTTTTAAAATTAAAAAAAAAAAAAAAAAAAATCTTTTACCAGAGCCTACTTCTCAGCGAAATAACATTTAATAGGGGAAACAGAATTTTTTTCGTTAAACACTTAAACTAAACTACATTGAACAAAATAGTGAGGTTAAAAGATATTTTGATTCAAATTATTTTCTCAGGAACCAAACAGAGTTGAAAATGCAAATGGAGAAACCCAATTTGATAAAAACAAAATTGAAGAACTGCAACTCCAAAACGGAGCTAAAATCTTTAGATGAAACGCATTAAAAATTGCACAACAAACAAACGAAAAAAAAGGGGAAAGTGTAGCAGATCGAAGCGAACCTATGTTTATAGAGCAATGTAGGAAGAATTTGAAGGAAAAGAAGGCACGATATCACGTTTTTGAGGCAGAAATCAAATCGAAGAAATGAAAACAATAACAAAGTTGGCAGAAAATATAGAGAAAATTTCAATGCAAAATTGCAGGAAAAAAAAGGAAAGGTTTTTTTGGGTTTGGGGGGAAAGAGGAAGAACAGAATTTAGGGGCGAGATTTGGTTTGGTTTTGTTTGGTTTGATTTGAGAGATAAAGTGGGAGGGAGAGAAAGAAGGTTATGGAAAATGGAGCTTTCCTTTCTTGTTTGTTGTGTTGTGTTTTCAAATGAAAAGGGTTGGGGCATGGAATTTTTGGAAATTTTAGTAAAATAGTAAACTGAATTGGATTTGAAGCCAAACAATGCTAGTCTTTGATTTGAAACTTTATTAGTTAAGTAAATTAAATGTATTTAGTAAAATTATACAAATTATTTATCTCTTGTATACTATATTTATTTATATACATATATTATATTAATTATCCTTGTACCAGAAAAAATGTAATCTTTCTAATAAAATATTATGATAAGTTCCATCAATTTAAATAAAATATATAGTAAACTACACTAACACCCTTGAGTTTTAGAGAAATTACATAAATCATCTTCACTTTTCTACACCTACACAAACCCCTAATTTTCATACTTTCATTATACTGATCACCCTGCATGAGAAATAAGTGTATTTTTTGAATAAAAAATGTGATAAATGTAATTAAGTTAAATAAGACATTGTAGATTATGTCCATAATATATTAGTCAATACTTCTTTATTATTTTTGGTTCGTTACGATATAGTATAAGAGCGATTTAAACAATATTCCTTTAGAATTGTTGATACATTTTGTAACCAAAACTAATAAAGATACATTGATTTGTATAGTATTTGAATTTTTCTTCACAATATATTATGTTTTGTTTAACTTAGTTGCATTTATCACATTTTTTGTTTAAAAGATTACACTTATCTCTCATACAGGGATGATCAATGTAATGAAAGTATAAAAACTAGGGGAGGTTTGTGTAGGTATAGAAAAGTGATGAGTGATTTGTGTAATTTCATTAAAACTCAGAGGGTGACAGTGTAATTAACTCTAAAATATAATATATTATCGAGATAAGTTCAAATAGGATAAGAGTCAATATCTTTTTGATATTTTTATTTGCTACAAAATGCATCAATAATTATAAGGATATATTGTTTAATAATGAGATATTGACTCATATATTATCAGATGTATGTGCATAATATACAATATTTTGTTTAACTTAATACATTTATCAAGTTTTTTATTAAAAGAATACACTTATTTCTTACTAGGGATAGTCATTATAATATTTGTATATAAATTAGGGGTTTGTGTGAGTATATAAAATGATAGTGATTTGTGTAATTTCATTAAAACTCATGGATATCAGTGTAATTAACTCTTATTAGTTTACGATGTTTTATTTTTCACCTTTTTTTTCTTTTCAAATGATATCTTCTTATAAGTAATTAACTCTTATTATGTTTCAAATGACAACTCCCTACAAACGCATCTTTAAAAAACTAACGGGCGTTAATTCAAGTGGTACATGCTTGATTCCCCTTAAGTAATGTCTCGGGTTCGAATCTTGTGGATGGAAAAAATGTCCATTTGGAGAGTTAGCACCACGTACCTGTGGATGTTCCATGTAATGCCCCGAAAACTACTCCAAAAAATTTGTGCTCAAAAATGGGTATTTTTTTTATAACAATGTCATATCAAATTTATTTCCTTATATTCGTTTCATTTTTGGAACATCACTTTAAGTAACATACAATGCATAAAATCAAAAACACTATTACCTAAAGGTAATAAAAATATAACTCAATATAACTTTGAATCATATTTCATTAGAATATCATGAAATGTTGGTACGAAGTACAAGGTCGAATCCTAATCGTCGCCCAAATAAAACTACTCGCAAAATAAATACCATACACAGGTACACTAATCAAAAAGCACAAGGGCCTGTGTAAGTATAACTATTTCCCTCAATCCTCCATGCCCCCTCTTGGGACATCGAAAAGCGGTAACTTAGAATCCAGTCAGAATGATCCATCTGAACAAAACGCGAATAGAAGACAAACATAAAGAAAATGGAGTAAAACATGTAATGAATATTACTCATTGATGGCATGGAATTACACGGAATATCACATCCAGACAGACACGCATAATAAACACAATATATACATCACATATAAAAATGCACAATGATGAATGATGTTATAATCTCATATTATAAGGATCAAAGTCCACAGTCTCAATGTATGAATGTTATGCTTGTTTCATTCATCCTTTCACATATATCCTCCCAATATACTATTCGGAAATAACCAAGAGTACAGGTCCCATAACAAGCCGATTTGAACGCACCAAAATTATTCCTCGCAATGATATATGATCAATCTGTTCCGAATAACTATCAATTTCAGGATGGTGTCGTATCAAATAGTTTTTGGGCATCCATCTCATTGATCATGATTGCAAAGAGGGGTTGTTAGAGATCGTCTAGCTTGCGCCGTGAGAACTGTCCGATCCAACAGAATACCTCATTCCGGAATACAAGAGACTTGTCTCACCTAGACTCACCGTCAAGACTTTGCTGACGAATCATCGTCATCGTCGTCCCTCTCAATATCTCGGGGCTCGTTCGTCTCCCATAAATTTCCTCTCCACTACTTCATTATCCATAATGAGTATGCACACTAACCGAGGTTAGTCGATTAAATCTTTTAATCATTATTTTATATGATCGGACCAACCTAATACATCTCCTAGAGGAATGCTTCTTGTGGGACCCGATCTTACGTTAACACGTAAATAGAGGAATAACATCCCTACCACTATGAACCATTGTTGAATCACCTTGGACGGCCACATGACCAAGCCTCTTACGGTCAGACGACCTCGTTGCGTGGTATCATGTAATCCTTTTTTGGGCATCGCCCTAATCATGACATCACAGTCGGAAACTTTGCCATAAATAGGCGCAATAACAAAGGTACTTGTATAAGTTTGTCAATTTTGGGAACCAGACTCAATCATCTGAGTCATGGTCTTTCCCAAATACACTTCACACCCAAGCTAGGGCTATTGCCTAAGCAATCGAACAATTAGAAACCGTCAAAAATATTGTATATCTCTCATTCAAGCGAGAAACTATTGCTCAAACGACGAACTCAACAAAACAGACTCAATTCTCTTCCTGATTCTCGCCCAAGCGAGGGACTGTCGCTCAAGTGACAAATCCATCAAAAATTGGTCAACATACTTGTATGGTCTATGCCCGGGCGAAATACGGTCGCTCGGGCACCAAAAACGCCCAAAACGGGCCCTCGCCTTTAACAAAGCAATTCCTTACTTTTATTACTTTCAAAATTTTCATATAGTTATTTAACTTCACAACTTCTTGATGGCAAACATGCCATTAGGCTCTCGTATATATGAGAGTTATCGTTCA
>NC_032014.1:13079777-13089010 GCF_001865875.1 Lupinus angustifolius | reverse complement strand
TGTTTTCTCACTCACCTGAGTGTGTCGGGTCGCTAGGTTCTCTGTTTGCAAGTGAGCTTACTTGATCTGATCTCCTCTCGAAATCTTCATTACGCCAAAATAACGTTAATTAGTTAATTAACAATAATAATTATACTTACGAAATAAATTTTTACACGAAGATAAAACTTCCGATTTAAAATGAATTTAATTGCTTCCGTCCATCCGATTCAAGGTTGAATATCCTTGAATCATCATTTGTCATTGAAAGTCTTACAATCAAATAACACTTTTTAAAGTAAGATTTTCAATAAAACTTATACCAGAATTATGTCGTAATCTGTGGATATACACTAGGCTAATTCCCAGGAAATAGAGGTGGGTTGTAAAGACACCCTTAAATACCAAGTCTTTCTTTAGACAGAACCTTTCTAGACATGTATGAGAACCTTTCTAGACTTGTATTCCCACTTTATTACATTTTCCCGATAGTTCATAAATCTTATTTTTTGCAAGTAAAACATTTTTACTAAAACTAACCTTTTAAAATAAGATCATTAAGCTAGACTTCTCATTTTTAAAGTAAGTAGCTTTAAACAATATCAATACGTTTTAAGTTAATCTTACCATTTTAAAGTAAGTTTACTTAACTAAGATTCAACATTTTAAAATCATTTTACCATCTAAGACTTCATAACACTTTAAGTTTATAAAGTCAAGACTTTTAGGTAAATCTCATTATTTCAAATATGCTACTAAAACAAATTTTCATAAACATATTAACACATTCTAATTTTTTAGGAAAAAACCTCAAGGGTTAGTCAGTGTTATTTTCATAGTCGTGAAAAAGAATGACTCTTAATTTAATATTTTACACTAAATATCTTTTAGTTATTATTACTCTTTAAAGTAAGTCAACTAAACTAAATACAATAATTTTTTATACATCTTAACACCTCCTAACTTTTTTAGGAAAAATCTCAAGAGTTAGTGAGTGTTAATTTCATAGTCATGAAAGTAAATCATAAGGTAAGATTTTCTATTACTTTAATATCCAAAACTTTATAACACTTTAAGTTTATGAAGTCAAGACTTTAATAAATTATATTTTATCTCAAATCATTGTTTTAACCTGGAAATCAAAGAGTAAAATATGTTAAATCATTTTTAAACATAATACTTTCTAAAAATGAAACATTTTCAACAACAACTCATCAACATCATAAACTTTCAAGAATAAAATATAAACATTTTCCTAAACACATTAAAGGTTCGTTTGATGTTAAAATCATCACCTTTAAACATATTCAAATACTAACAATAATTTCTAATATTTCCAAATAAATAACTCATCTAACCTTGTCCAAAGATATAGTTTTTCCATCTAAGAACAAGGAAGAAATTTCAAGATTTACAAAGGTCAAAAACTACATAAAGGTTCATATGATTTTATTATCATCCCCTTTAGTTATGCCTTCATAAAATACTCAAAGAACAAATATAAACTCTACTTTATGAACAACATAATAAAAGCTCATAACTTTCTATGAAGTATGAGAAGAAGATGAAGAAGAAACATAAAAGACTACCTTAGTTTGTATAGGAAATTTAGTGTAAAAATGAGAGAATGAGATGAGGTATTTATAGGAGAGCCTCACCCTCATCAAATCAGAAAATTTAATGTAAAAAGTAAGTAGGTTTATACTAGTATAGGTGATGTGTCTAATGGTTGTTGAGTGAGAGGATTGGTTGAGTGATTTAGGGAATTTTAGAAGCTTTTGCATTACTTGTGTAACAAGTAAGTGACTCATGAAATGATGACTTCCAACTTTATTGATATGATTTAATTTCCCGATAAACGTCGTGTCCGAACATTTTCGGATAATTTCGTCCGAAAATATACAATCTCCCGATTTAGGTCATTTGCCCGAAACGTCGAAACTTGAATTTCAAGGTGAAAAATATCTAGAGATGAGTTACGGACAAACTTGGTGTCTATCTTGACTCGAAATAATATTTCGAAGGCAATGGAGCAATCGAAATTCGATTCTGAGTTATGGAACTCAAAAACACGTTATTGGGCCAAATTCGGGCGAATTTGGGTCCGACAGCAGCTGAAAAACTTTCTTTCACATAAAATTACGAAAATTTACCAAAAAATAGGAAATTACAAAAAAAAAGACTAACACTCAACTATGGTTTAGTCTAATTCAATAACGATTAATTTATAAAATTAATCGTTGTTAAAATAAATAATTAATAAAACATACATAGAAAATTCACGGTGTTACATTCTCGGCTCGGACAGGATTGCCTCCAGTGTGAAGATACCTGTGGGAAACCAAAAAAAGTTAGAGTCTACAAAATAAATCGGTATATGGTTGAAAACGTGTTAGGTTAGATTCTGTTTTAAAAAATCGAGTTTATATACCATATAGGAATATAAACTTGTTTCCATGTTTAAAATCATTTCAAAGCATCAGTCAGCTTAAAAGTTTGGATTGGCAAATGTATATTATACTTTAAGGTCTTGAAATAAGTCGGCATGCCTATATTAAATAAGTTAATAGACCCACTTTAATTAGGTTTATCTAACCATAACAATTAAATTATATTTTTGTATACATTTTTATATTAAAATTACATATATAATAATATTATTTATATTAAAATAATATAATATAAACAATATTATATACTACAATTAAATGAGTCGGTCTATTAGGCTTAATGAGATGTTTAGATTGCCTAAAGTTTACCATATTAAGCTAAAGAGACTTTAAAAAAAATGTAAATGTGGACTATTTATAAAAAAAAGTTTGGTATGTCATATCCTTATTATAGGCTATGTAATAGGTTCTGATAGACAATTTGGTCCTTTTCAATTTGGACTCGCCCTCCCATTTAGCCCACCACACGTCCACAAAAACTCACAAAATTTAAACAGATATAGACATGTCTTTTTCCCTTAACAAACAAAAAAATATATATGTCTTGCTAATTTTAAAATGAGCTAACAAGCATGCAAAGCAACGAGTAAAAATAATAAATTATATTGGATATGACATCAAAATAGTAAGTTACTTGTGCAGTTGCACGTGACAATATTTTTTGACATGAGGTTAAGAATGTGCATATTACTCATGTATTCGCATGGTTAATAACATATATGTTGTCTCTGCAATCATATAGTTAAGGACATACATATTACATGTGTATTCGTATGATTAAGGATATACATATTACATGTGCATTCGCATGGTTAAGAATATACATGATCACATTGACACGTATTTACGAAACATGCAACCAAGCCATGACCACGTTGCATGGAACTTAATGGTAGTGACTCAATGAAAGAAATGACTATAAGTTATGAAGTTATGGGTTTGAGTTGTGAAGGCTCTATTTAGAAGAAATAAAATATTGTAGAGAGTATTTAAGTAAATTTATAGACCTAAAAGGTCGCATGTCAAGGATATGGTGGAAAAAGTAAAAAATAGCCCACAATTTCAAGGATAAACCTCATCATATAGCTTAACTAGATGAAAACAACAAGTTCCCCCTTTCTATGTTGGCTTTGACTAGATAACATCATGCCTATATAAGAAGTGAAGTAATGTGAGAATGAGAAAACGAGATGACTATTCTAGTTCTAGATTTTGCTCATTTAGAAATTAATACTTCAAATAACCCTTTAAATTGCAAAATGACATTTGTTCTAGTTCTAGTGCTATACAAATCAGGTTTCTTATCGTTATGGACTATTGAATAAAAGCTATAATTCAGCCTTATGAGTTAGTAGTTAATTTTGTGTAGTTTCCTTGTACGGCAAGTTAGTTGAAGTTTATTGGGTTTAGGAAACTCTAAATAACACTTATACATTTTAATAGTGTATGTGTTATATTTTGAAACTCAATATACTTTTCAATACAACTTGAATTCATTCACTTCATTCCATATAAAATTTTCTCACAAACTTCTCCATTCTTTGTTTCTTCTGCAATTGCACCAAGAGTGCATCGCCTTTTGTTCTGCTAGCTGGTGTTGTGCACTGTGTGTGTATGCTCGTGTTTTTGGTTTAACAGGACCATATTTTTGTATTGTTCTGAATTAACTAAAAATGTTTTTAAAACCTATACATCAGATCAAAGAATGAAGCTTTAGTGGGAAACTAAAAGCCAACTTGAATGAAAAATTAAAAGAAAATGAAGTAATGATTTTTAGAAGGAAAAAACGTACAATTAGAGATCAATCTTTAATGTGAAATTAAAAGCCAGTGTTTTGGAAAATGCATAATGTGTAATTAGATAACCAACTTTTGAAAATGCATATCTGATTATTATTAGAGAATCAAGCTTTAATGAGAAATTTTAAAAGCTAAGTTTTTTGAAAATGCATACCAAAATAGGAAATTAGAAATTAAAAGTGAATAAAATAATTTAAAGTCAACCGTAAATTATTTTATTATATAGTAATAGAAGATTTTTTTTTCATTTCTTAAAAAGACTCGTAATATTAAATAAAGTGATTCATTCAACCAAAGCTTGTATAAATATTATTGTTAAAAATTTGATTCAAACTTTAGTCACATGAAATAATTCATATTTTGTAAGAAAGAATAAACAAATAGTACTAACTACTAAGGGAAAAAAGAGGAAATGGTTTAGCATACATTCATTCAGTGAAGGAGAAAATGAAAAGTTAGGGAGGAAATTTAATTAATATTGAGATGACATGTGTATCAAAGTTGGAGGCTTGATAGGTTGTAGAATTAATTACACTAACACCTCCGAATTTTAGCGAAATTACAAACCCTACTTTTTGCACATACACAAACCCCTAATTTTTATACTTTTATTACACTAACCATCCCTACATGAAAAATAAGTGTAATTTTTTAAACAAAAAATATGATAATGCAATTTAGTTAAACAAAACATGATATATTGTAGACACAAGTTCAAATAATATATGAGTCAATACCTCTTTATTATTATTGGTTCATTACGATGTAGTATAAGAGTGATTTAAACAATATATCTTTATAGTTGTTGATACATTTTGTAACAAAAAATAATAAAAATACATTTATTTATTATCTTATTTAGATTTGTTTACACAATATATCATATTTTGCTTAACTTAATTGCATTTATCATATTTTTTGTTTAAAAAATTACACTTATTTCTCATGCAAGAGTGGTCAGTGTAATAAAAATATAAAAATTAGGTGTTTGTGTAGGTGTAGAAAAGTGAGAGATGATTTGTATAATTTCGCTAAATCTTAGGGAGTGTCAGTGTAATTTACTTTAGGTTGTATAATGCAATTATAAAAGAAATAAATGTGAGGAATCTTCTCATAAGATGCTATGGCAGAAAAAGTGAACATAAGATAGTGTGTTATTTTGTCCTATGAGTGTGTATACATGGTCTAAATAGATTGATGACACATGAAATTATCATGAAGTTATGTTATGAGAGTTTTTGGGTTCAAAATTCACAAGCCATGAAGTTGAAATTTAAGCTTGACCGGAATTGAAGAGCTCCAATGTCTAAAATATAGATAGCAAAACATGCAATGATCATGGGCATGATTGCATAGTCTGAATTAATTTTTTTATGTGTAGAACGTACAAATTTTGCATGTTTTGTCTGCCAAATTTATGGGCAATTCTATTGGACAATGCTATACTTTGAGGGAAAAAACTAAAAAATTCAAATAAATTATGATACAATATAATTTTTAATTCCAAAAAATTGTAATCTAATATAATTTGTTCAACTTCATATAAATATAAAAGTTTTTGTTAACTTTTTATCTTCAACTAATTTATTTTTATTTATAATATGATTTTTTTTAATTATTGAACAGTGTTCGTGGGTCGTCCGCATATTTGTTAACCCGTTTTAAAACAGACAGAACAATAAATTTTGTCGATTAAGACAATATGAGCATGTCCATGTTAGTTTATATTTTTGCACGCAAAAGCAAACCAGATCATCTTTAATTTGAAAGAGAAAAAGATGTATACACTAACAGTGTAAGAGTTTTTTACTGTCATTCCATTATCTAACATTCATTTTCAATCATCATTGACTTTTTAGAAAAAATAATCCAAATGAACGATAGATAATACACTGACTGTGTATACATATTTACATTCTCAATGCATAGATTTAACATTCAATTTGAAAAGATTTTTTCCACAAAGGCTAAGAGGCCATGCTCCCATACCACGTTAGGCTAAGAAAATTATATCCAAAATTTTTTACAAACAATGTCCATGTTGCCATTTTTATAAGCAACCATGAGTATTAGTGTGGGCGGTAAAAAAATTCTAGAATTAGACTTTTAGGGTTTCAGACTCTGAATCTCTAAATCAAAATTACTTGTGATTAATGACGTGCTTAGTTGTTTTATTAGAAAGTGATGTATTATCTAATCAATACTTTGTTATTAGATGGAGGTATCTATTAACAATATAATAAAAAAACTTCTTCATGTCATATGTCACTTTCTCTTTCTCTCATGTCACATGTCACTTTCCCATTCCCTTATGCCACATGTCACTTTCCCATTCCCTTATGCCACATGTCACTTTCTCATTCTCTCATGCCACATGTCACTTTCTCCTTCCCTTATGCCACATGTCACTTTCTCCTTCCCTTATGCCACATGTCACTTTCTCCTTACATTTTTTCCTTCATGCCACATGTCACCTCCTCATCACATATTTTTTTTCCTACTTTTTATATATTATATATTTTATATGCTAATAATAATTTAATATTAATTAGTGATTGGTTCATGTTGCTACCCCACTAAAATTGAGTCTTTACAACATCTATGTCTTATTATGTTAAAAAGTAATAGTCATTGAACATTGGATGAAATTGAAATCATTTTTCACATTCAAATTATTTCTTTACATTAATCTATCTATATAATTTAATGTTTACCATTAATCTAAGAATAATTGTATTTTTTCAGCTCATCAAAGTTTTTTGACATTTTTCGCACTGAATTTTAATATTACAGTTCAGATTCTTTGAATTTTAATTTTTCTCTATTAACAATATAATAAAAAAAAATAGTTAGTGATTGGTTCATGTCGCTACCCCACTAAGATTGAGTCTTTACAATATCTATGTCTTATTATGTTAAAAAGTAATAGTCATTGAACATTGGATGAAAATGAAATCATTTTTCACATTCAAATTATTTCTTTACATTAATCTATCTATATAATTTAATGTTTACCATTAATCTAAGAATAATTGTAATTTTTCACCTCATCAAAGTTTTTTGACATTTTTAGCACTGAATTTTAATATTACAGTTCAGATTCTTTGAATTTTAATTTTTCTCTATTAACAACATAATAAAAAAAACTCCCTTATGTCACATGTCAATTTCTCCTTACATTTTTTCCTTCATGTCACATGTCACCTCCTCCTCACATTTTTTCCTTCCTACTTTTTATATATTTTATATGTTAATAATAATTTAATACTAATTGTAGAAAATTCAAATTAAAAATTATCAATTTATTTTTCTTATGTGCTTAAACATGCAAATACACAAGTAAGATGTATATTCTTAATAATATGAATGTATGAGTAATATGTGCGTTTTAACTATGCGAATACATGAGTTACATGTGTTTTCTTAGTAATGAAATGTACGGGTAACATGCGTGTTTTTAGTCATGCGAATGCACGAGTCACATGTATTTAATTACTATCATTATATTATTTAATTAAAAGATAACAATGGTATATATATTCATGAAAAATATATGTATTTTAATTAGTAATATAACAAATCAATTATTAGACTCTTTTTAATATTTTGATTAAATTTATCAGAAAAATGTCTCCCATATCCTAACTTAGTGTGTTTTTAATTTATGAGATATTTTCATACAATGATTATTAGCTAAAACATAATCAAATAAATAACATTTAATTATACAATATTTGAATGCTAAAAATATATTCAAATATTTATACACAATGAACATTAATCTAAAATAAAACATAAGCATTTAAGAGATATGCTAAAAAATCTTTATGACTTTATATGGTACTTATAAACGTAATCACAAAAAATATGCTGCAAAAATAACCCCTTATATTTATAATTTTATATATGAGAATATAGAGGTGAGATATTATCCAATACAATTTGAATTTTATTTATTGAGTTATTTAAGAATCAAATATTTTCTATAATCACACTTTCAACAAATAAATGCTTATACAAACACATTTATAATTGTTAATATTCTACATATACACTCAAAAATCAATGTTAATATTACACCTATATGAATGAGAAATATAATGTTTCAATACATGATTTATTGATATTATAAAATATATGTATATTATATTTGCATTATGCATAAACAAAGAAACCCGTGCAAATGCACGGGTATACTGCTAGTTTCTTAATCAATGAATTACTCGGCAACATCAATTGTTCCGAGCACTGAGTGTTATCATTATAATTATTATAATATGATATTTATTATAAAGAATAATTATATTATATTATATATTTATCTAATTTCGATTAATATAATAAATTAAATGGAAGAGAGTGTTATGAATATTATGTTGCACTTTTAATAAGGGGCACTTTATAGAAAATAAAAAAATATATTATTCTTGCACTTTTAGTTAGTGTTATAAATATTTTATTGATTATCAAGCTTATCAGAGTACTAATATGATAATATAGTAGTTTAATCAGTGATTCATTAATTAAACTGCATATTGATAATGTTGGTTAAACATATATATTATACTAATATTAATGTCCGGAAAATGATAAAGAATGTGATAAATATTTTTATTTATAACTTTTGTTAAAACAAACTGTGTGATTTATTGATAGATAATGAATGGTTTAGAAATATAAACAAAGATACTGATTATGAGTTTGGTCATCCCTAACACATCTTTGTAAAAATTAAGTCACTTTAATAATAAAAAAATTATAATTTTAATGAAAACTAGCGGTGTATCCGTGCACTTGCACGGGTCGCTTCTTTATTTATGCATAATGCAAATATAATATACATATACTTTATAATATCAATAAATCATGTATTGAAATATTATATTTCCCATTCATATAGGTGCAATATTAACATTGATTTTTGAGTGTATATGTAGAATATTAACAATTATAAACGTGTTTGTGTAAGCATTTATTTGTTGAAAGTGTGATTATAGAAAATATT
>NC_032014.1:13070503-13079677 GCF_001865875.1 Lupinus angustifolius | reverse complement strand
CATATTACCCGTACATTCGCATTACTAAGAAAACATATATTACCCATGTATTCGCATAGTTAAAACGCACATATTACTCATACATTCATATTATTAAGAATATACATCTTACTTGTGTATTTGCATGTTTAAACACATAAGAAAAATAAATTGATAATTTTTAATTTGAATTTTCTACAATTAGTATTAAATTATTATTAACATATATAATATATAAAAAGTAGAAAGAAAAAATATGTGAGGATGATGTGAAATGTGACATGAAGGAAAAAAATGTAAGGAGAAAGTGATATAACATACTAGTATATGGACCAATTAATCAGTTTATCGGTTGAATCAGTCAATAGAGAATAGTTTTGATAACAATCATGAAAAAAAAGAAAGAGGTGGAATATAAAAAATCATAAAGGTTATTATTTCATCTTACTTCTTTTACTTATGTGATTTTTTAGAAATATTTGTTGTGCAATCAAATCTTACCGTTAAAACTTTGTTAGATGTCTAGGATGATTAAAATGTATATGTTTTAATTCTTGGGAGCGACACTTAGCTTGTTAGGAGAGACAATCACAAACTAAAAAAAAGATTAATTCCTTACCTAAAAAGTAAATAAAAATCACTGATAATACCAAAAAAATCTTACAGTTAATGTGGTAATTTCCTTTTATAGTAGAGAATGAGAAAAGAAATACAATATGATGGTTGATTCAATTTATACATGTGTTTTTTTCTTAATCAAAAGTTGGGGTCAAATCATGAATAAGTAGGAAAAAATGAGAAAAGGTAAGAAATAAAATATTTAATCTTCTTTTTGGGAGAAAATGTCACTTGATCATATTTATTAAACTTTGACATAGAAGAGTACAGTTGGTGTAATTGGGAGTTGTGTACCTAATGAGTACTAGTCACTCTTTTAAATGATCATACACCAAAACTGGCTAGTTTAAGCATGGTTAGTTCAATCATTTCAAAATTAATGTCATAACATCATCATTTTGATGGAAAAAAGTCTAATTTTTTCAACTTATTTGTAATTATATTTATCATTATTGGAACAAAATATTTGTTGTTTAAATTAAGTTTAAAATCTATTTATTTATTTTTGTTGCAACTAAAGCATAAAACTATGTTTTAGTAAAATATTTATTGCTGATTGTTTAATGAGATAATCATGTTATGCTAACTTTTTTCCATTTAGAATAATAACTTATTAAATAATGTAATATTATGAATATATTCAATTTGATCAACTAAGTCAACTAGTGGCCAATTGGTGTAACTGTTTGAGAGTGTAATATTTATCTATTTAAATTACTTTTTTCAAATAGTCAATTATGAAGCATGAATGATAGATTATGTAATAACAATGTATATAACTCAACTCATATACTGTTAATACATACATATTTTTCTTGATTAATAATAATACCCTTGATCCTATTACAAGACCATAGTTTTATGCAAATTAAAGCTATAGTTATTATTATTATTAAATCTATAAACAATTATATTTATTTTTAAAATTATATTTGTTAATGACTAGTTCATATTATATTTCCAGTTAGATAATTATTAATTTTTTCTCTATAATCAGTTATATATATTTTGACGGAACAAGTACCATTGATATTTTTTCTGCCTTTTGTCCTTCAAAAAGCTTGACCATGTATTTTTTGTGTTGATAATTTCACTAAGAAATAATTATATATGTCATTTCCGATAGAAGTTTTAAAGGCTGCAATTTAGTATGGTTGAAAATGTTGGCCATGGAGAGTATCGACATGTTTTTTCTGAAGATGAGAGTATAAATATTAAATTGTGTGATCCTCTTTAACAGAACATTAATTAGTGGGATAATGCATTTAAAGGTTGATATATTCTCTGTTGATGTTCAACGTTATACATATATTTTATGAAAGTTTTAAATAATATAAGAATTTTATACAATTTGACTATAATAATCTCATTTAAGGTACATTTAAAGATAAATTAAAAAGAAATTGAGCAGTATGAGGTGAAAAGAAGGGCTAATAAAAATAGTATAGTTGGGAAAAAAAGTAAACATGCATATTCTATACCGTGTTTCTAAAATATAAAAAAGATTTAGAATAATATGACAAGTTAAAATATCGAAAATATAACATTTATTTTGATTATATGATATTCATTACCTTTTTTCTTAATATACTCTTTCTTTATGATCATTAAATTTTATATTACTCGCAGAAATCGATAAATAATTACATAAGGGTAAACATAGAAAATAGTAATTAACGCAATAATTTTGTACCTAATGAGAGATCATGCTATGAGATTATACAGATGAAGCATTCAAATGAGGATAAATGAACGAGCAATATCACATAATTATTCAGATAAAAAATAATAATTAACTTAACTTACCTATGTGCAATTCCATTATATAACTTATCATAGAATTTAAAAATAAAATGGTGCCGCATGTTAGCAAGTCGACGTGAACTCCCTTTTAATAAAAAGATGGGAGATAATATAATTTAATAGAATAAAGTATATTAAAAAGTTAACTTACCTCATTATATTATTAAAATTATAACATGTGTTATATTTAATTATTTTTTATGGAAATATTTCTAAAAACTTAAAAATACTACACATATCGTACATGGTTAGAATAGATATTATTTCTCTTAATTTAATGATCATATACTCAAACATAAAATAAAGAGGGTAAAACGTGTGTAGTGAAAGTGTAAAAATTTATACATAATCAATGCATCATTCATTTGTAATACTTTTATTTAAAAGCTAATGATAACTAAAAATTAATGGTGGATGATGTAGTGACAGTGTAAAAAACATTTACGCTGTCAGTGTATATATATTTTTCCCTAAAACAAATGACCAACAAAGTCTCAGTACATGATGTAAGACTCCACTAGATTCACAGAGTGATTAAAAGGTCAAGAAAATTTGATTATTAAAAGCAATACTTGTTAGGAAAAACACCATACACCCTAAAAGATTAGTTCATTACATAAACATCGTTATAAAAAACATAAAACAAATGAAATAAACAAACACGAGGACATTAATCTATGCTCCTTGATCAAATTCGATTTGGTAACCGTTTCATCTACAACTTCAAATAAATCACTTTCTTAACCTTTTCAAAGTATAGTTTTATATACCAACATGATATTAATTTAATGGTAATTTTATACTACTAAAAATATTTCTCACTATTTTGTATAAGAAATTAATTTCTTTCACGATGTATAGTTATTCCTCTTAAAACTGAAATCTTTGACTTTTTTATCATCTTAGAATCTAGCAGGACTTACACAATTTTTAAATCAACACGAAGTTAGTAAAGATACTAAAGTTCAACGATTTGAATCATGACTTTCACTATTTTCATTTGCAATAAATAATTTTACACACAAAAATCATGGAATAGATATATATCTTTGTGGTTTGCATTGCAATCCTCGATGAAGCAACCAAGGGGAATAACTAATTAATTCCCGCCTTAGGTATATAATTATATCACGAGTGATGATTTATTTAGAGTAAGTTTTTAAAATTTATTTTCTATCATAGTCATCAATTTTATGAATATTTAATAGTTTAAATCTATTTACTAATTCAGATCATTAAATTTCCTTAAAATCAATTATTAAGATGAATAATAAATTTAAAAAACTTACTTCCAGTAAGTCACCTCATCATTTACAAAATACTAGAAATAAGTTTAGGAGAAAACATAGGTATAGTGTATAATGAAAATCTGAAAGGAATAAAATGTAACATTTATACATTATCAGTATAAAAATTTAAACATAATTAGTAAATTATTTATCATTTATTTATATTACTTTTTGAAAAGCCATTAATTATTAAACATAGATGATAAATGATGCATTGAGAATGTATAAAACTTATATGTGGAGTGAATTTTTCTCTGGGAATATATGTATTGCGTTTTAGGTTTGTTGTATAATTGTAATTAATAGACAATGGAGAATAGGATATCAGAAATAAATAGTAGGATACTTTGGTTCCACTAGAAAGGATAGAACGAAACACTAAACTAAGTCCTGGTGTCAAACCCTACCTTAAGTGTTGTTGTCATCTGAATAGTTGTGTTGTTTTTCGTATGCAACAGACATTTATATTTTTACTGGGAAACATTACTGCAAATATCCAATGAACAATATCTAAGTTCTGCGATAAGTTTATTATTATTTTAAGTTAGAAAATGGAAAAAAAGAATATTAAAGAAAGTAAAAGAAAATAGATGAAGCTTCATGGTGAAGGTGACTAATTCCTGATCCATTTTTTTATTCCTTTTTGGGTTGCAGATTGAATGAGGAGATGAAGAACATTGATTCTTTAGCATCCCAACTGCATCCAATTGCTTTACTATTTTCTAACTAATTTGTTTTGTTTTACTCTTTTCTTCATGCATCTTTTATTTTTTCTTTTCTTGATAAATTTTTTTAATTATGTTAATATTTATTGTGATTGAGACTCAAATCATCAATCTTCTTTTCGTAATAGGATAAAGATTCATTTCACAATCTTTTTCCAATGCAAGGTTGTTTCTATTACTTTGTGAGGTAGGTAAGTGCTTGTTAGTTTTTACACACTAGGACAGGGTAACAAAGTATCTGAGTGGGCACATATAGAAGTTCTAGCAGGACCACCAATCAAATAGTTGGATTTGTAATTGTGTTGTGCATGTAGTTAGCATCCCGTACAATAATATTTGGTATCACTTACATAGTTAAAGACTTTCTTGTTACGATCGTTGCATAGTGTTGATCACAAGCAATCAAATAAGAGACATAAAAATGCATAGAAGAGAAGAAGACAAAAGACTTTGGTAACGGAGTTTGGAATATTAGATTACAAAAAGTGCACGAAAGAATTAAGAAATATTTCACTCCTTGAGGGGATGAAGAGAAGGAACAAGAAACAAAAAGAATCTAAAAAGAAACTTGTGCTGAATTTTATTATGAGAAGAATGAATTACATGATTTGATATAGAATCTAACTCCTTTATTTATAGAGTATAAAGGGTAGTTAGAAATAACTAACAATTAGAATAACATACGAAAAGACATAAGAAACATGGGCCTCTTGCTTGTATCGCAAGTAATTCTGCTTTGCACTAGATAAGGATTCCTATTGCTGACCCTGTTGGCCAAGCCTTGATCAAGGCTGGCAGGCTCATGACCGAAGCCCAGCCTCCCGACATTGAAGCTAGTTGATCTAGAAAACTCCCTACACTGATCCAATGTCCTATAGTAGTGATCAACATGGTTTGGCTTAGTACGTGGCCTGGTTATGCAACAACACCAAGATATGGACTTGGCTCGGTGAGATACTGATGCATCAGCGTGGAAGTTTTGGTCATTCTCAATGCAACAGGCAGCAACAACAGGATCTGGTGCACCAAACTTGGTCCTAGTGCAGTTAACAAAGTGATTGGCCATTTGAGTGTTATAGCTAGGCACAACTTCATCATTTGTCCTAATCATATGAGCATCATTGTTAGCATATAAAATCATATTCTCTTTATCCTTTAAGACATTGTTAATAGAAGAACTTTCAACATCTTTAGTATATAAATGTGATATTAGATAAAAATTTGATTAGAAAGTTTGCTTCTATAGGTAACAAGCCGTTAAATGAAGAACTTGAAAAGTGATACATATATTTGTATTGGTAGAATATTATCTTACCTAAGATTTAGTTAGTATTATTTATCTTATTAGTTATTATTTAGATCATTATTATTTTATTGTCTATAATAATTTTTGTCTATATAATAAATTATTTGAATTAACTCATATTTGAGTTTGACCAATCTTTAACTTCCGAAATTTCTACAAAAAAAAATATGCATGTCTACATTTTTCATACATTGTGCAGAGATACTAAAGTGCAAACAAAACAACAAAGTTTTTTCTATTTCGGTAGGTAATGTAGGGGATAGAGAACTGGTGAAGTTTCCTTCTGTAATTAGTAAACACAATGGATAAAAATTTGTTGATTTTTCCCAACATTACTATATCTATATTACCGGGCTTTTCTAGCAGACAATATGGTTGAATTTTTATGATTTATGTACATGTTTTTATCATGATGGTTGTTGCTACTAGTATTTATTTGGAAACACAACTCTAGTCTCTAGGTATTAAAAATACTTAAGAGTAACAATTTTTGATGTATTATAGCCATAATGTGCTTCTTGTCTAGGTGAGATAACATGCTTCCATCTTTTTTCATATGAATGTGAATGTATGATGATATGTCACATGGAAAAAGTTAAAGGTAAAGAAAGAAGGATAAGTGCTTGACAAGTATAAGACTTTTTGACCAGCTAGTTGTGAATGCTGTGTTGCAGTGGCATATATGTAAATAATTGTGAGTCCAGGCTAGTGAAGTTTGGAGTAAACTGAAAGCATTAAGCATGGTTGCAGATGTGCCAAAGATTAGAAAATATATCATAAATAGAGATTTGTTGTCTCAAACTTTGTCTCATATATTAATCCGCACTAATAAAAATATGTCATATCAAATTCTATCTCTCATTGATGTGAGAAAAGATATGTCACATGATCCACGAGAGCAAATCTTTGTTTGTATATCATATTATTCTACCATATGGGAGCTATGAAAAAAGACACTTCTTTTCTTGTATGTTTTTTTCGTTGTTAAGAATAAAATCGAAATGTTTGGATTTCGCGTGGGGCAATTTGAATAAAGCCCAAAACCTGAACTATCTGAACTGGATGGTATGAACCATAGTCAAGAAAAAAGGTGAAGTTAAGATTTAAAGACACCAGAAAATATTCGACTATATTGAAGGATTGCACCAATATTTAAAATAAAATTGTGCAAACACAACAGTCAAAGAAAGTAACAACCCAATATTTTGCCTTGAAATAATGAAGGTAATAGCTAGATTTCTTATAACAAAAGGTATTGACTTTTTCTAACAACCACCAGTGATCACCTGTCCCCATTCTTGTCTCACTCGATATCTCCGTCCAATTAAATTTTTAACTTAAATAAAAAATATATTATAATAATATAAATTAATATTTTCACATTATTCTATGTAGTTTTATTGACTAGATATATGAGGACATGAATATCTCGAGACAGACAATATGGGGTTAGTTGGGCTTGTCTTATGCAAGTGTCTTGGATCTTATGAATCTGAAACTCTATTAATGCTTGAGATTGAACAATATTAAATACTTCATAATTGTTGGGCTTCAACAAATTGGAGAGAGAAATTCTACATAACACTTCCAGAAAATATAGGGGGTCTCTATCAACTTTAGTCTTTGCAGCAGAGAACATTTCATTTATAGTATGTTTTTGCTTTGATAAAGCAATTTTTACTCTCTCTAAATAGATGGAAGGCTTCTGAGTTACAGTAAAGTTCTTATATTGTCCAATGATTAAAACTCTTTGGCTCTAGTGGACTTGGTGCAATTTGATTATCTATAGGTCTACCAATTTCAATTTATTCGATTCTTATAAATGATATTTGTTGAGAAAGATAATCACTCATTCCAAAAAGAATTAATTCCCTCGTTAGAAAATGTCCTTAATCATAACAAAAAAATTATTCATAGGTCTTCTTAATTTCCTTAGAGGAAAATATTTCAATCTTTGAATGTAAACTTGGATTTTCATATCTTATGAACTAATTGGTATGATCAAAATTAAAATTAATGATTCATTTCATAAATTTGTATGGTCTCACAACTAATCCCTCAACCCAGATGGGTCTAGATGCAAACATTTAATATTTTTAGATGACTCTATAAATAGATGTGCTTTATGTTGGACAGTTCATGAGTTTAGAGAATTCTTCCATTTTCATTAAATATATTCTATTAATCTGAAGAGAATGTAGCACCATTTTTTTTATGGGAATTGTCGGTTAGTTTACTTATCTGATTTTTTTTGCTCACTTAGAAATTAGAATATAAATGTTAGTGATTTCAGACAATTCAATAGTGTCATGTACAATCTATTTGGAATCATCATAACTATAGAGGATTTACACTCTCAATATGCTCTAGACAATTAAAATCTTAACAATTATCTACTTATTCCATTCTTTTTAATTAAAGTATAATATCAATGTTATATATTAGACTCAGGTTCCTTGTTGTAATGTACACCATATATAAGTACCAATAGAAATACCCAATGGGAAGGTGGACTCATGGGTGTGTTAGGGTTTGTAATCCTTAATCTCTAATAATATCTTGGTAGTCGCTCAGTGCTTCCGGGGATGTAGGCACAATTGACCGAACCCCGTTAATAATTTCTTTTGTTTCTTCTCTTCTATTTATTTTATGCTCTTTATTTGATTGCTTGTGGCCAATGTTGCGCGATGATCGCTTCCGCTGCACCAACAATTGGTATCATAGCCAGGTTGGTAGATGGCTCTTAACTCAGACAGCGGATAATAGCTAAAGAGGGTGAAGGCACGATGGCTAGACAAGGTGCTTCAAAGTTACTGGTGAAGATAGAGTAGATGAGTTGAAGGAGAAGAAAACATGGCAGGTGTAACACCACGAATTTTACGATTTTGAATTATAAGATTTTATTAATTATATTTTCGAAAATGAATTATTGAGAATTTTCGGTAAAGAATTAGATGAAACGCTAGTTGAGTTTTAGTCTTGTAATTCTATTTCCAATTTGGTGGTAAATTTTCATGATTTTTGGAGACAGTCGGTTTCGGACCGCTGTCGGGGCCAAATCTCACTCGAATTCGGCCCAATAACGTGTTTTTGAGTTCCGTAGCTCAGAATCGAATTCCGATTGCGCCATTAGCTTCAAAATATTATTTCAAGTCAAGATAGACACCAAGTTTGTCCGGAACACATTTCTAATTATTTTTCACTCCGAATTCCATGTTTCGAAGTTCTAATCGTAGACCGAAATCGGGAGATTTTTATTATCCGACCGGATATTAGCCGACAATACTCGGGAATGGTTTTAATCGCGCACATTTCGCCGAAGTCGTCACGTCGCATGAGTCACTTCACAAAATCTACATACTAAATCTTATAGATTTCACTCATTAATGCCTTGATTTACTACCACCAAAATCCCCTAAATCACTCAACAAATCCTCTCACTCCACCACCATTA
>NC_032014.1:13069977-13070403 GCF_001865875.1 Lupinus angustifolius | reverse complement strand
AATTAAATTCATTTTAAATCGAAAGTTTTATCTTCACGTAAAAAGTTATTTCATAAGTAAAATAATTATCGTCAGTTAACTAATTAATGTGATTTTGGCATAATGAAGAGTTCGAGAGGAGATCGGATCAACTAAGCTCACCTGCAAACAGAGAACCTTGCGACTCGACACGCTCAGGTGAGAGAGAACACATCGTGACATAATGGTGTCCGAATATGACACCCAGATCTCCTAAACCATCTCAAAGGTTTTGGGGTTAACTTGGGTTTTAAGAAACCCAAGATTTTTATGTTTGAATGCTTTTGAATATATATGATTCTTGATGAAATATATTGAATATGGTATATGAATGTTGTTGAGAACTTTTCTGGGTGCAGGTGTTTGAAAAACCATGTGAAAATACGTTTGATTAGCCGAAAAGGGCAA
>NC_032014.1:13069400-13069877 GCF_001865875.1 Lupinus angustifolius | reverse complement strand
GGTGATTCATCAACAATGTCTTGAGGGAGAGTCTAGGTGAGGCGAGTCCCTTGTATTCCTGGGAGAGGATATCCTGTTGGATCGAACAGTTCTCAAATGCCAAACTAGACGATATCTGACTCCCCATCTTTGCAATCTGGATCAATGAGAGAGATGCCCAAAAAGCGTTTGTTACGACATCGTCCTGTTATGGACTGTTCCTATGGAACTTATTGATCAATTGGCTTATGAAATGTTTTTTGGTGCGTACAAAGTGGTTTGGTATGAGACCTGTACTCTTGATTAATTTTCGACTAGGTTATTGGGAGGATATTGGGGTAAGGTGGATGATCATGACATAGCATGCATATATTGCACTTGTGGAAGTGGATTCCCACATTTGAGTTACAAACATCATGCATCATTAACATTATGCACATATTATTACTTATGGTTATGATATTTGTTTATGAAATGTATGTTGATACATTATTGTGT
>NC_032014.1:13056214-13069300 GCF_001865875.1 Lupinus angustifolius | reverse complement strand
TCATATCTGAGTATAATATTCTGAGTAAGTCCACGTTGTCAATGAATTATATTCATTAGATGTCTTACTCTCTATTTCTTTTCTTTTCTATTGCTTGCTTTTTGGACGTGTGCTCGTCAGATAGACAGCTTTGCTCGGATTTGGAGGTACCCGTCCGTGATGTTCCCGGATGGGGCATGAGGAATTGAGGAGAGGCAGTACCCTAGCTTTGGAGTAGCCACTAGGAGTTGCTTATCATTTTGTGACTTTTGAAACACTGACGGCTTCAGCTTGTTCATGTCTTTGTTTAGTGTCTTTTGGCGATGATTAATATTTTCGCCCTTTCTTGTTCAATATGTATATTAAATACTTATGATCTTTTATATCTATGAAGATGTATATTCAGGAAATGTTGTATCATTTCAGTTACCGTTAGGTAACCGGTTTTGATTTCCGTATTATATGTTACTTAAAGTGATGTCCCGGAAAAGAAAGGTTTTTTAAAGGAAACAATTTTATATCACCAATTCAAAAAAAAAATTACTCACTTTTCCGCGTAATAAATAAGGAGTATTTTTCGGGACGTTACAACAGAATTGTGGTGTGGGTGATGTATGTGTTGATCCAGAACCCCATAAGTTCATGTATTGGGTTAGGATCAAGGTGGAGATAGGGACTCATGTGTTGAGTTTGACCCAGAGACAAATGCTGACAATATCTCTCTAGATGTTGAGAGAATGTTCTCATTTGAGATGAGAAGTAAAATATCATAATGGTGTGTCTGAGATGACATGGTGAAATATGTTAATTGTTAGCAGATCCACACAAGTATAGAGGCGCTCACTGACTTTGATGTATGATGTAACACGGGGATTGACTTTTATGCAAGTTGTAACACGAGCATTGGTGTAGATGCATGAGTGTGACATGAGCATTGATTTGGATGCAAGGATGTGACACAAATATTAGTTAGCATTGACACAAGGTGTGTGCTGTGGGTATACTCCTTATGGCGGAGTATGATAGTTTTTATGAACTAGGATTGTCGTAGTAGACAATGATGGTAGCGATTGAGGCTTTCCAAGGAAGCTCCAAGGTTCAGTTTGATGAGTATTAAAGAGAATGATTGTTGGTGAACTTTTGTATAGATATTCCAATATATCGAAAGACTTCCTAGCAATAGGTGGCTAGGCAACATGTTCCATTTGATGGCGGTACGAGAAGTTGCACTACAAGTTTAGAGAGTTATGCTCTTGGTAACATCGTCAATGATACTCAGAAGGTCTATGTTGTAGGGGAGCAGTTAAAGAGAATTAGACATTGAACAATGTGGAGTCATATATTCGCTAAGGTGGAGATTCTTGTGTAGATTTCTTAAGAATTGAGATATTCGTCTATTTCAATCAAGATGGTGATTGTTGGAGATGTTTGAAATATGTTATTATATGAAGTCTCATATTGCCTAGCATTAGAATAGAGAGAATATTAATCTTCTATATTGAACTCAGGTCCCTTGTTGTAATATGCACCAGATATAAGTACCAAATAGAAACACCCTATGGGTAGGTGGGCTCATGAGTGTGCTAGAGTTTGTAATCCTTATTCTATAATAATATCTTGGTATCTGCTCAGTGTTCCCGAGGATGTAGGCACAATTGGCCGAACCCCGTTAACAAATTCTCTTGTTTCTTCTCTTCTATTTGTTTTATGCTCTTATTTGATTGCGTGGGCCAACGCTGCGCAACGATCACTTCCGCTGCACCAACAGAAAGTATGATTGGTTCTTTAATTTTTCATTATATATACATGACTAACAATACATATACATAATCATATTTTTTTTGTCAAATTACATATTATTAATAATAAGAGAAATATTTAGAAGATTTTATCTAAAAAATATATGATTATATTTAATCGGGTCTATAGTCGAATTCAGATTCAATGATTGTCTCAATTGAAATTTGAGGTCGGGTTAACTTGAGTCTAAGGTCGGATCCGAGTATAAAAAATGATTTTACTGATACTTAGAGTCAAGTAAAAGACAAGCCTTACCCGATCAAATTCAACCCATACTTACCCTAGTTTCATAGATGGGTGGCACCATCATGCGGTCACCTAAACTATTATCTAAGTGATACAAAAGCACAAGTTGGAACATGCTAAATTAGTTGATTTGTCATGCATGAGACTCTTTTTATCTGCATTGCAATATGCATACTTATTAAAATTGGATCGCTAATTAAACCTACTAATGTAGTATGAATTATTGGTTTAGAAATGTATTTCTTCACTCGTGCATTTAGTCGACATATTTCCCATGTTTAGCCAATACCCTTTATTAGTCGTCCATCTTTTAAACATATCTTAATTTACATATTTTGTTCACACTCATTTATTTATTTTTTTGGCATTAATATATAAATATATTTTATTTATATATAACTAGTGTGCGACAGACGCTTCATGCCTGTCGAGTGTCTGTCGGCCACGTTCTTATTTTAAAGTACTGAGTAATGAATTTTATACATTTTATTTTATAAAATTAAAATGTCTTTTTTGTATTGTATTTACTTTATATTATATATTTTTTGTATTTATTAGAATATGCAACTTATAATAAATGTGTTTGGGATGATTATATATGATTATATAGTTTTTCAAATTAAAAAATTGAAGGGCAAAATATGAATATATAAATTATACCATGATGGTGGTTACACCGTGTTTTATCTTTATATATAGTATATAGATGTATAGATATATATGATTTTTTTAGTAGTAAGAGCAAAATAGGAATATAGAAATTACATTCATTCAATTACCTAAATACCCCTTAGCATGTTTTGTCTTTACCTAAATACCCAGCATTCTTATTTTTGTATATAGAATGTATCATCTTCATATTATATTATTTAATAAAACTATCATGGAATATATGCTGAAAGTTAAAAATAAAAGTAAACTGTTGTAGCTAAATAATTTTTCCACATTTCATATTTTATCATGATCAATATAATTCACTTATCTATTGAAAATGAGAGGTTTAAGAATTGATGTGATAGTTAAAAAGGAAATATTAATTTATATTAAGAGAGATATAATATTAGAAACATGAAATTAGAATTACTCCATTAAAGTTATTTTATGTTTTCCCTTTATCTATTAGTATAGATAAATATGAAATTAAAAGTTATAAAAGATTAAATAGGAAAACATAAAATACTCAATGAATAGTTATTTTATGTTATCCCTTTATTAAGTAGTACAAAATTATAGGTAATAATAATAACTTTTATAAAAATTGAACATTTAAAAATCACTTACACTTATGTGCTTCTTTATTACAACACACACTTATTTATAATACAAAGGTATCATTATTTCTTCTACCAAATAAATGGAAAACTACAACAAAAGTTATCTAAATGAAAAATTGACAATAACATCTCCATCATATACAATATAGCATTTCAGTATAGCAATTTGAAATGTTAACTTTACAAATGCTACAAATAAACTACACTTCTGTCATTTTGCACTACTGAAATATCTATGCATCATGGAAGAGAATGGGATGAAATAAAATTTATTATATAAGAAGCTTCTAAGTAATATAAATGGAAGTTAGAGGATGAAAATTTGAAATTACTTTGTAGATTATCATAAGGATGTCTCACTTGAAAGAGTATTGAAAGAGAAAGAAGATAGAGGGAAAGACAATGCAGATTGAAAGAAGATAAAGGGAAATATAATGCAGTTTAGAATAAGATAAAAAGAATATGATGCAGTTTGAAATAGGATAGTGTAACTGCCATGGAGTAGTTAGGGAGAATAAATGAATAATATAAACGTCAGACATTGAATAAAGAGAAGAGATTGGTATCAATATTAAATTGAAAGATAGTTTTTATTTTGGCTTTATTAAGTACTATAAAAGTAGAGAGAAACATAAAATGGAAGTTATAAAACATAAAAAAACATAACATAAAAGTTATAACACATAAAATACTTCATAAATAGTTATTTTATGTTTTCCCTTTATAAGTAACTAGTTTGTACCAGCACTTCCTGCCTAACAGTTAGTATTGTATGTACTTATTATTTAATTTTTATATATTTCATTTTTTATAATTAGAATATATTTGTTGTATTTAGTGTAATTTATATTATAATTTTTGTGTGTTTATGATAATATTTAGTTTAAGGTGAGAGATGTGGTTAATTAATGTGTTGGTGGTGGTTAATTAGGATTATATGTTTTTTTTGTAAAAATTAAATAACGTGAATGACAAAATAGGAAGTAAAAATTACACTATTGTGAAAGTTACACCATGTTTTGCCTTTATATATATTAGCGCGTCGACCGGCACTTCATGCCGGTCACCCGCATTCTTATTTTTTATATAGAATGTATTATCTTCATATTATATTATTTAAGAAAACTATCATGCGATATATGCTGGAAGTTAAATATGAAAGTAACTGTTATGACTAAATAATTTATTCACATTTTAAATTTAATGTCATAATCAATATAATTCACTTATTCATTGAAAAAGTCATATCAGTTTGGAAATAGGAGGTATAGATAAACATGAAATTAGGAATTATAAAAGATAAAGTAGGAAAACATAAAATTTTCCAAGAGTAGTTATTTTATGTTTTTCTAATTTCTATTAGTATTAATATAGAAATTTATATAAAATACTTGATGATAGTTATTTAATGTTTATTAATATTAGTATATATAAAGATGAAATTAGAAGTTATAAAATATGAAATTGGGAAACATAAACTACTTCATGAAAATTATTTTGAGTTTTGCCTTTATTAGTAGTATAGATATAGATAATAGTATTTTGCCTTTATATATACTAGGGTGTACAGGCACTTCGTGCCTGCCGGCGAATATTGTGTGATACTACATATTCAATTTTTATATATTATATTTTTATTTTGTTTATGATCATGTTTAATTTAAGGTGAAATATGTGGTTAATTAATGTATTGATGGTAGTTGCTTAGGACTATATAGTTTTTTGTAAAAAGTAAATAATGTTAAAGGCAATATAGGAAATGAAAATTACACAATGAGGGAAATTATTTCAAGTTTTGGCTTTATATATAACTAGTATGTACAGGCACTTCGTGTCTGCCGGTCAGTATTATATGGTACTACATATTTAATTTTTATATATTTTATTTTTTTATAATTAGAATATATTTGTTGTATTCAATGTACTTTATATTTTAATTTGATAATATTTAGTTTAAGGTGAGAGATGTGATTAATTAATGTGTTGGTGGAGATTAATAATGAAAATGTGCATGTCAAGATGAACACTTTGGAAAGCTCTCTTTATATGTCATGGTTTTGATGAGGACAACTTGTGCTAATAAGAGCTTGAAGATCACCAACAAATCAACGTGCTTAAGTCTTTAATTGGTACTAGGCTTAGACTAGAATCTAGTTTAAGTTGAGTCAAAGGCTTAGGTCACCTAATACATGTCTCATATGCATAAATGTTTTCTATTTGAAAATACATATTTTATTTAGTGTTAATCGATTAACCATACCTTTAATCGATTAACCCAACTGCTGTGTAAAGTGGTTGCCACTGGAACACGTTTTTGTAATGCAGTTAATCGATTAAAGGTTTACGTTAATCGATTAACCTAACTGATTTTTAAGTTGTTAAAACTGAAAAACTGAAAAACAGAATCAGTTATGATTTTTAGTCCCGTTAATCGATTAAGAAGGTATTTAATCGATTATCTGGGGTTCTGGACTGATTCTTTATAAACTGCGTTTTCAGAATTAATCTCATAAGTTGCATGTTGCATTTATTAGAGAGTTAGAGCATTCTACGTGTTAATTGCTGCATCTATTTGTTAATTGCATTAGTGAGTTTAGAAATGAGAGATTCCTTGCTTTAGGATTGAGTGCATTTCATGTTATAATCTCTCATGTTTTCCCTCACATGTTCATGCATATTTTTGATGCGTTTTTCATGAATTTTATAATTCTGTAACTTCTGTTTTCATAACTAATACTTGTCATTTCACATGTGTTTGTGTTAAATGTGCATTAGAGTAAAGCCTTCATGTTGTATTTGAGCTTAGGTATAGCTTAATATTACTCTTGTAATTCTTGTGTAATTGTTGTGAAAGGGAATCTCTTGGTGTCGTATCACCAGTAGAGATTGTGTGTTTCTTCATAGCTTAGAGTGTAAGAAAAGGAAAGAACGAGAGATTCTTTGGCTGGGGCTACGCCGAAAGAAACGTTTTCTTTATCGGTAGGAAGGGAGTCAAACCATTGGATAGTTTCTTTGATTTCTTGTCATTTGCTAAGTGTTGTAATTGGATAATGTGTTTGTAAATTACATTGATTCGATTATAGTGAAGGAAATCTCCCAAGTCAGCCGGGAGGCCTGGATGTAGTTTGCAGTGGACAGCAAACGAACCAGGATAAAAATTCGATTTGCAGGATTTGTTTCTCTCTCTCTCTTTACTGTTTTTCAATCGATTTAATTTGTATATTTGATTCAACTAATACATTCTGTTCTTTTGTTGTATTGCAAGCTATTCTGATATACAAATTTGTAAGCTCTGTATTCGTTCTGTTATCGGTTATTTGTTTCGCATTTAATCGTTTCTGTAATTGCTTACTGGTTCTGTTTAATCGATTAATATTCCTGTGTTAATCGATTATACTGTTTCTATTAATCGATTAAAATAGTTTCTGTTTTTGTGTTAATCGATTAAGACTGTGCTTATAATCGATTATCCTTTTCTCCTTAATCGATTAAATAGGGTTGATTCAGCATTAAGTGTTGATTTGCGAAAAGCGGTAATTCTAACCGCGACACCTATTCAACCCCCCCCCCCTTCTAGGTGTATTGTAACCACTGATACCTAACAAGTGGTATCAGAGCTAGTACGAAGTGCTAGCTCAACCGCGTATTCGTGATCCTAAAGGGAAAAGGAATGGGTTCTTCAAATCCATTTGGTGGTGATGGGTCATCCATTAATCGACCACCAATATTCAGTGGTGAAGGGTATGCCTACTGGAAAGTGCGCATGCAAATTTTTATTGAGGCCATAGACTCGGATATTTGGGAATCCGTAGTCAACGGCCCTTACGTTCCACAACATCTTGTGGACGATCAACCTAAAGATAAACCGAAAAGTTTATGGACCGATGATGAGCGCAAAAAGGTCCAGCATAACCTGCGCGCCAAAAACATCATCACATCGGCCCTATCATATGATGAATTCTTTAGGGTCTCGCAGTGCCATAATGCGAAAGAAATGTGGGACACTTTACAAGTGACTCACGAAGGCACTAGCGAAGTCAAGCGCGCGAGACTGAACGCGCTGACCCACGAATATGAGTTGTTTCGCATGTTACCAAGCGAATCAATATGTGATATGCAAAAGCGATTCACTCATATTGTCAACCATTTAGTTGCTCTCGATAAATCATTTTCTAGAGGTGAACTAACTAATAAAGTTTTGCGTTGTCTTGACAGGAGATGGCAACCAAAGGTGACTGCAATTGTTGAGTCTAAAGATTTAGATTCTATGCCTTTAGCTACTTTATTTGGAAAACTTCAAGAGCATGAAATGGAGTTGGGTCGCTTGACCATGAATGAAGAATCAGACCGGAAGAAGAAGAGCATCACATTGAAGGCCACGACCTCCAAAGACAAAGAAGAGAAAATTGATGATGAATCTGATTCCGATCTAGATGATGAAACTATGGGTCTCCTAGTCCGAAAATTTAGCAAATTCATTAAAAGAAAAGGAGGACTCAAAAAGTTTCAAAAGAAGGAAGCGAAAGAGTCAACCAGTAAAGGCAAGAATAACAAGGATCGCTTCACTTGCCATGAGTGTGGAAAGGTAGGGCACATGAGGTTTCAGTGTCCAACCTACCTAAAGAAGGTTGATTCAGAGAAGAGCACTCCCAGGGACTTCAAATCCAAGAAAGCTTACATCGTTTGGGATGTACCTGAGGAGGAATCGACATCAAGCACACTCCAGTGAGGAAGAGTCAGCAAAGCTATGTCTGATGGCTAGATTTGACAACGATACAAATTCAGACTCACGCGAGGACAATCATGAGGTATATTCTGACACCTCATCCACTTCGGATGATTCACCTCCTTATGATGTATTGTATGATGCTTATGTCGAGTTGCATGATGAATTAAAGAAATAGGCTAGAATTAACATTGATAGGAACAGGATAATCCTGATAAACGAACAAAAAATAAGCCAATTACAAAAAGAATTAGATGAATTAAAACTGGAAAATGAAACTTTAGATCTCATCTATTCTTGTAGCTCATGTAACTGCTCTGCTAATAACTTATGTCAAAAACCTGTCTGTGAGACTTGCGAGACTTTGCAAGAGGACAATTTTAAACTAAATGAAAAACTCACACGTCTCACAAACAGTAAACAGCAATTAGATAACTTGCTTAATCAAACTAGAAATGTTGATGATCGTACTGACCTAGGTTATACTCGCACTGCTAAAAATAAAAGACCATATAGAAAACCGGTAGCTCACACTAAAAATAAATATCATAAGCATTCTCTTACTTGTTTTTATTGTAATACATATGGTCATACTTCTCATTGATGCTATATTAGAAAGTATGTTATACCTAGCGGAGTTTATGTATGGAAAAAGAAGGGAGATGATTCCCTAATCACTAACAGAAAAGGACCCAACATAAATTGGGTACCTGAGAAAAGCAAGTAATCTATTTTGCAGGTATGTCTCCGAACACATGGACAAAAATGGTACTTAGATAGTGGGTGTTCGAGGCATATGACAGGTGATAGATCAAATTTCCTGGATCTCTCACTTAAAGGAAAAGGATACGTCACTTATGGAGACAACAACAAGGGAAAGATACTCGGCACAGGAACAGTTGGTAACTCATCCCAAACTCTGATTGATAATGTCCTTTATGTTGAAGGACTAGAACATAACCTGTTGAGTAGAAGCCAACTCTACGATAAAGGTAATCGTGTATCCTTCGATTCTGATTGTTGTGTCATTCGTGATATCTTATCTAATAACGTTAAATTTGTTGGTCACCGTATAAATAATATTTACATGGTTAATTTGGACGATGTCACTACATTATTTTCAAAATGCTTTATTTCTAAAGAAGATGACATCTGGCTATGGCATAGACGTGTTGCACATATCCATATAAAGCATCTAGATAAATTATCATCAAACGAACTAGTTGAGGGGCTACCAAAATTGAATTTTAAAACTAAAGAAATTTGTGACACTTGTCAAAAGTGTAAACAAACCAAAAACTCTTTTAAAAATAAAAATGTGATATCCACCTCAAGACCTTTGGAGCTACTCCATATGGACTTGTTTGGACCATCACAAATCATGAGTTTTGGTGGTAGCTACTACGCTCTAGTTATTGTTGATGATTTCTCTAGATTTACATGGACATTGTTTTTATCATCAAAAAGCGACGCGTTCAAAAATTTTAAAAATCTTGCCAAGCAAATCCAAAACCAACTTAACCTAAAAATAATATATATACGAAGTGATCACGGGGGAGAATTTGAGAACTTTCAGTTCGACAAATTCTGTGATAAGCATGGCATTTTGCATCAGTTCTCTGCTCCTCGCACTCCACAACAAAATGGAGTTGTAGAGAGGAAAAATCGTGTTTTAGAAGAATTAGCGAGAACCATGCTTAACGAAAGTAATACCCCCAAGTACTTCTGGGCTGATGCAGTTCATACTGCATGTTATGTTATAAATCGAGTACTCTTAAGGCCTAATTTGAACAAAACTCCTTATGAACTTTTAAAAGGCCGCAAACCAAATATATCCCATCTTCACGCTTTCGGTTGCAAATGTTTTATATTAAATAATGGAAAGCGGGCTTTAGGGAAATTCGACTCTAAAGCCGATGAGGGAATATTTTTGGGATACTCGATTCATAGCAAAGCGTTCAGAGTCTTTAACAAATATTTAATGCAAGTTGAAGAGTCTATCCATGTACAGTTTGACGAATCTTCTCCAAAAGAGAAGAGAAAGGTCGTTTCTGATGATGTTGCAGGTGCTTTGGAAGAAGCATACTCCAAGGACATGGATAATGAAAAAGGAGCCAATGATGAAGGTCAAATCGAACCTCAAGAGCACTCAGACATGCCTACCGTGTGGAAAACAAAGAAAGCTCACCCAATTGATAAAGTTATAGGTGACATATCTACGGGAGTGGTAACCCGTAGTTCCTTACGAAATTTCTGTAATTTTGTAGCTTTTGTATCGCAAATTGAGCCTAAGACCGTTGATGAGGCCATTGAGGATGTACACTGGGGTATAGCTATGCAAGAAGAGCTAAACCAGTTTGAGCGCAATCATGTGTGGGACTTGGTCCCCAAACCTAATGATCATCCCGTAATTGGTACTCGATGGGTCTTCAGAAATAAACTTGATGAATCTGGCTTAATAATTCGAAATAAAGCACGTTTGGTGGCCAAAGGCTACAACCAGGAGGAGGGTATCGATTATGACGAAACCTACGCTCCTGTAGCCAGACTAGAGGCCATCAGAATGCTTCTTTCCTTTGCATCTTTAATGAATTTCAAACTTTTTCAAATGGATGTAAAAAGCGCCTTCCTGAATGGATACATTCAAGAAGAAGTTTATGTTGACCAACCGCCTGGTTTTGAAAATTTTAAATATCCGAACCATGTTTACAAACTTAAAAAGGCACTATATGGTCTCAAACAAGCTCCTAGAGCTTGGTATGACAGACTTAGTACCTTTCTTTTAGAAAAAGGGTTCGAGAGAGGCTTGGTTGACACAACGCTTTTTATTAGAAAATCAGAAAATCATGTTCTGCTTGTACAAATCTATGTAGATGACATAATATTTGGATCTACTAATGATATCTTGTGTAGAGAATTTTCTGAGATGATGCAGGGGGAGTTCGAAATGTCTATGATGGGAGAACTCACATTCTTTCTAGGATTGCAGATAAAGCAGCTAGAAAGTGGGATATTCATCCATCAGGCGAAATACTGCAAAGAGCTACTCAAGAAATTTGAAATGGACAAATGTAAGGAAGCTTCCACACCTATGGCATCTGCTTGCTACTTAGACAAAGATGAGAAAGGAAAAGCAATCGAGGTAACGAAGTATCGTGGTATGATTGGGTCTTTACTTTACTTAACTGCAAGTAGACCTGATATCATGTTCAGTGTATGCATGTGTGCGAGATATCAATCATCACCTAGAGAATCACACTATATAACTGTTAAAAGAATCATGAGATATCTAAAAGGAACTATTAACATGGGATTATGGTATCCTCGGGATGCCTCACTATCCTTGGTGGGTTATTCCGATTCCGATTTCGCCGGATGTAAGTTGGATCGGAAAAGCACTAGTGGTACTTGCCACCTATTGGGCAGTTCATTAGTAGCATGGCACAGCAAGAAGCAAGCCTGTGTTGCTTTGTCCACCGCTGAAGCGGAATACATTGCCGCTGGTGTGTGTTGCGCTCAAATCCTTTGGATGAAGCAGCAACTTAAGGACTTTGGTCTTAAACTTGAAAAGATCCCAATAAAATGCGATAATACAAGTGCCATTAACCTATCCAAGAATCCCGTTTTGCATTCTAGAACAAAGCATATAGAAATTAGACATCATTTTTTGCGTGACCATGTACAAAAAGGTGACTGTGTTCTTGAATTTGTGGAAACATCTAAACAGTTAGCAGATATTTTCACCAAGCCCCTTCCCAGGGATACCTTCTATGTTCTAAGGAGAGAACTAGGAATTCTTGATGAACAATATCTTGTTTAAAAATTGTTTAGCTGTTTGCATAAATTGTCTTGCTTCTCTATGCCTATGTGTTTCATGTTTGAATGATATATGTTAAAAATGCAAAAATATATCTCTTGATTAACTTCTTAATGTGATTATATATGTCTCGATAAATCTGTAATAATGCATACGTGTGTCCTAAAAAGTCGAAACCACTCTGCTGCCTAAAAACGAAATTTTCTCTGATTTAATCGATTATGCCAATAGTTAATCGATTACCTGGGCTTCATTTCTGGAAAATTCAAATTTTCTAAAACTTAATCGATTAAACAGCCCGTTAATCGATTACCTGGGCAATTTTTTTTGAAAATTCAAATTTTACACTGTTTTAATCGATTAAACCATCCCGTTAATCGATTAAAACCAGTACGTTAAAGGCAAACAGTGTCTCGGTCTTGCACTTTTTCTGACCTTTTCGCAACCTCTTTGGATTTAATCGATTAAACCGCTCATTAATCGATTACCTAGGCATCTTTTTTTTGAAAATTCAAATTTTGCATTGTTTTAATCGATTAAAACATCACGTTAATCGATTAAAACCAGTATGTTAAAGGCAGACAGTGCCTCGGTTCTATACTTTTTTCGACATTTTATCAATCTCTTTTCTGCTTTAAGTCTCTGAATCAGTAACCCAACCAATCCAAGTGCAATAAGATAGATAAACCTCATCCTAACCCTCTCAAACCATCCGAAATCGCACCTTTATCAGCCTTAGCATCCAATACCGAATCTTCCACCAATCATAACCCTAGGTTAAGTTTGCCTAAAACCTTCTCTGCTCATTCATCACCATTTCGGGCTCAACACATACAATGGAGCAAGGTCGTCCAAAATGGGTCAAGACTACAGCTACTCGTGTACGAAGAAGGGAATCTGGTTCACCTTCCACTCGGGACCGCGGTGACCCATACTATTCACTCATCTTGCAAGAAACTCATTTGGCGAAATTTCAAGGTCGCAAACCGACGTACGTAAGGTATGTTGATTTAACCTGGTTAGCGGAACAGAAATTTAGTTTCCCGCATGAGATGGAGGCTCAGGGAGCCGTTCAATTTTTGGAATTAAAGGGACAAGCCTACCCTGCTCTAGTTAGGGAGTTTTATGCTAATTTTAGATACAAGGATGGAAAGTGATGGTCAATGATTTCTGATAGTCTGTTTGAGCTGAGTGATGATCTGTTTCTGAATGTTGGCGGGTTATCATCGTCTGGTTATAGTATA
>NC_032014.1:13053009-13056114 GCF_001865875.1 Lupinus angustifolius | reverse complement strand
GATTATTTGGTATAGTGGAATTAATTGATACATTCTGTACTTATGATATACTGGATAATACTCTGATATAAAATCTGTAAGCTCTGTTATTCGTTCCATTATCGGTTAACTCTTGTGCGATTAATCGTTTCTGTAATAGCTTACTGTTTTTTGTTTAATCGATTAAAACTGTTGCGTTAATCGATTATCCTTGTTCTGTTAATCGATTAAGTTCTGTTAATCGATTATCTTCATCCTGTAATCGATTAATTAGGGGTGATTCAGCATTAAGTGTTGAGTTTTGAAAAGTGGCTATTCTAACCGCTACACCTATTCAACCCCCCCTTCTAGGTATATTGTAACCACTGATACCTAACAAATAAGGATTACATGGTTTTATGTAAAAATTAAATAATGTGAAGGGCTAAATAGGAAGTAAAAATTACACCATGGTGGAAGTTACACCATGTTTTGCCTTTATATAGTATAGACTAGTGTGTATAGGCACTTCGTGCCTGCCAGCTAATATTGTATGATATTACATATTGAATTTTTATATATTTCATTTTTTTGAATTAAAATGTATTTTTGTGTTCAGTGTACTTTATATTTTTTTTGTGTGTTTAAGATAATGTTTAATTAATGTGAGCTATGTGGTTAATTAATGTATTGGTGGTAGTTTCTTAGGATTATATAGTTTTTTTGTAAAAATTAAATAATGTTAAGGGCAATATATGAAATGAAAATTATACCATGATGGAAGTTATTTCAAGTTTAGACTTTATATATAGTATAGATATAAATGTCGGATCTCGTGACTATTTGTATTAATTTTGATATCAGTACTTTAGTATAATAAGGTAATATAAATCATTTAAAAAAGTAAATACACATGATAAATATGGTTGTTTTAGATGTCAAGTTTAAAGGGGCAAGTGTTCTAGTGTTAAGATATGAGTATCATCAACTAAGGGTGACAATTGGATGGATATATGGATTTGGATCATAATGGATGGATGAAAATCATCCATCAATCCATATAAATCTATAAAATCACATTTCTAAACTATTTATTTCATCCATATCCAACAAACTCCAATCTATCTATTTCATCCATGTAACACCGCGAATTTTACGAGTTTGAATTATAAGATTTTACTAATATTTTCATTAATTATATATTCGAAAATGAATTTCTGGGAATTTTCGGTAAAAAATTAGACGAAACTCTATTTGAGTTTTATTCTTGAAATTTTATTTCCGATTTTGTGGTAATTTTTGGAGACAGTCGGTTCTGGACCACTGTCAGGGACGAAATCCGCCCGATACGGCTCAAAACGTGTCTTTTTGAGTTCCGTAACTCGGAATCGAATTCCGATCGAGCTGTTGGATTTGTAATTTAATTTTGAGTCAATATAGACTCCGAGTACACTCATACCTACTTTCTAAATATTTTTCATTCAGAATGCCGAAATCCGAAATTCTAATCGGATATTAGGATCGGGCGATTTAAAATACCCGATCGAGTATTGGCCGATAATACTAGGGCATGGTTATCACATGTGTCCGCAAGGTGATCATTTCGCATTGGGATGAGAGATTTGACTTCCATAAAGCAAATCTCCCATCACTTTCACCATATCTCATGAGCTCATCATTTGCCACCCTGAGAGATTTGTCATTATTGCCTAGGGAAAATCTGATTTCCCTCTTTCCTTAAACCCTCACACTTCACACTTCACTCTCACACTCTCTTATTTGCAAAATTTCTAGAGAAGGTAAAAACTCTCTCTTCATTTTCTCTCATTTTCTCATGTCTTCTTCCATCTTCAATCTTTGATCTCTCAACATTCAACCAATGGATGTTGATGAGATTTAAGTATGTTGTTCATGAGTATGTCAAGAACATATTCAACCGTTGAAATTTTCTAAAATGCTTTCTAACTCATTTTCTCTTCAAAACCGAAAATGATGTGGTTCTTGAACTCATGAAAATATTTTGTTGAAAACATGAACAACTTGTGTTCATAGAGTTGTTATAATGTTTGTATTACATACTTTTGTTGTTTTAGGCAAAGGGGATGATGATAAAATCAAAGGAACCTTTAGGAAATGTTTTGTAAAAATGAGAATGTATGTATTTCTATTTGTTTTTAGCCTTAAACCATGGCGTGAAACAAGTTGGAAAAGTAGAAATTTTTGTTAAAAAGGATGTTAAGGTTTGTGAGTACATGAATGTCTCATAAAACTCTTAAAGAATACTTTGAATAACTTATTTTAAAATGGTAAGATTATCAAAGAATGTCTTAAATCAGAATATGGAGTTTTAAGTATTTTGGTAACGATTTTAGAAATATCGGAAACTAACGAGTTTTATTATGGTAGTTACGAAGATTTCCGGCATTTGAACCTTGCAACCCAACCGAACCATAGGGATTTCGTAAAGCACGCTTCATTAAGGTGAGAGAGAACACATCGTGACATAGTGGTGTCCGAATATGACACCCGGATCTCCTAAACCATCTCAAAGGTTTTGGAGTTAACTTGGGTTTAAGAAACCCAAGATTTTTATGTTTGAATGCTTTTGAATATATATGATTGTTGATGAAATGTGTTGAATATTGTATATGAATGTTGTTGGAAAATTTTCTGAGTGCAGGTGGTTGAAAAACCATGTTTGAATGTGTCTTGATTGTTGAAAATGACAAAAATTAGCATTCTGTCCAACCAAGTCCCTGTCGCTTGGGCGAGCCCGGGCGAGCAAAAGTCCGCCTGGGCGAGCAAAGGTCCGCCCGGGCGAGCGAAAATCCGATTGGGCGAAAAAAAAAATCCCAGGATTTTCGCCTGGGCGAAGAAGGCATCGTCGGGGCGAGCAAAAGTCCGCCCGGGCGAGCAAAAACCCGATTAGGTGGGAAAAAAAAATTCAAAATTTTAGTGAGTTTCTGGAACCCTCTCGCTTGGGCGATAATACTTTCGCCTAGGCGAGGAAAGCTTCAGTCTATTTGAGATTTAAAGATGAATTATCGCTTGGGAGACTAGTCCCCGCTTGGGCGAGAGATAAGAATTGTGTTTGACTATTTGGATTGATTGGTTGAAGATGTAATAACCCTAGTATGTGTATGTGAT
>NC_032014.1:13052110-13052909 GCF_001865875.1 Lupinus angustifolius | reverse complement strand
AAGTAAGTAGGGACGGCACTGATTGGACGGTGATTCGCCAACAATGTCTTGAGGGAGAGTCTGGGTGAGACGAGTCCCTTGTATTCCTGGGGAGGTACCCTGTTGGATCGGACAGTTCTCACAGGCCAAACTAGGCAATCTCTGACAACCCCTGGATTGCATTCGTGATCAATGAGAGGGATGTCCAGAAAGCGTTTGTACGACCTAGGTCTAGGTAGGACTGTTCCTAAGGGAACCGATCGATCTATTTTTAATTCCTTGCGTAGATATGTTATTTCAGGTACGTACAAAGTGGCTTGGTATGGGACCTGTACTCTTGATTTGTTTCCGACTAGGTTATTGGGAGGATATTGGTGTAAGGTGGATGATCATGACATAGCATGCATATATTGCACTTGTGGAAGTGGATTCCCACATTGAGTTATAAACATTATGCATCATTAACATTATGCACATATTATTACTTATGGTTATGATAGTTGTTTATGAAATGTATGTTGATACATTATTGTTTATGTTGATAAACGGTGGGTTATGATGTCGATTAGAGATATTATATGTGTATGTTATTATTTGGGGTTATGATTCCCACTTATGAGTTGTTTAATTATAGTCATGATATCTTGTCGATGAATGATATATTGATAAATGATGAATTATGATATTGTTTGGGAGTAAGTGTTATTTACATTACATAGATTGATTAAATAATTGTTTATGAGAACAATTGATGAGTTGGTTATATGACTCATGTGGATTAGATAATTGTTTATGAGAACAATTGATGAGTTTGGTTATA
>NC_032014.1:13032203-13052010 GCF_001865875.1 Lupinus angustifolius | reverse complement strand
GTTATAATGTAATATGTTATATATATATATGAACTGTTTTTCATATCTGAGTGTAATATTCTGAGTAAGTCCACGCTGTCAATGAATTTACGTTCATTAGATGTCTTACTCTCTCTATTTCTCTTCTTTTCTATTGCTTGCTTTTCGGACGTGTGTTCGTCAGATAGACAGCTTTGCTCAGATTTGGAGCTACCCGTCTTGAGGAATTGAGGAGAGGCAGTACCCTAGTCTTCGAGCGAGCCACTAAGAGTTGCTTATCATTTTGGGACTTTTGAAAACAAGGACGGCTTCAGTTTGTTCATGTCTTTGTTTAGTGTCTGTTGGCGATTATTAATATTTTCGCCCTTTCTTTTTGGATTTTGTATATGTTAGTGGCGATGTAGTCTCCGCCTTTGTTGACTTAGTTTGTATGAACTAAAGATGACTTAATTCGATAACGATAAGTTGATTTTCCACATTTGAGTTACTTAAAGTGATGTCCTGGAAAAGGAAGGTTTTAAAAATGAAACAATTTTATACAATCTCACCATCTCCTTATTCAAAAAAAAAAGTACCCATTTTTCCGCAATGTTTTTTAGAAGTATTTTTCGTGGCGTTACAATCCATATGTTTATTTTAATGGATAAGATGAATGAATATCCAATCTATGTATTTTTTTAATTTGAAATAAAACATTTTTTGAAAAAAATTATTATTTAATAAAGCATTTTTAAAAATTAATTTAAAAAACATTTTTAATTTTTTTAAAAACGTTTTTTTGAAAAATCTCATTATTTAAATTTATTTGTGAAAGTTCTAAAAGACAATAGTGTAGGCGGGGTCAGAGATATTGTATTGTAAAATCATGCATTTTTTCTTGTGTTCAATTATGACAAAAAATGTTATATCAATCCTTATTGAAACTTTTGAAAGAATACTTTGATAAAAAAATTATTGTTGAATGACCTTTTGTTAGAAAGAGAGTAGTTTATATCACTTTTATTAAAACACGTTCATGCCGGTTGGCTCAACCGGTGAACCGGTCATAATACCGGTATGATACAACATTTATATTGATCATGAATTATACTAGTAAAAACCGGTCATACCAGTTGGTTTTCAATTGAATCTTTCTGATCATACCGGCTAATTTCATTTCAAACTATTTTTTTCTTTAATAAAAATGATTTATTTTTACCAAAATATTGGTATGAATAATCAAACACACAACTACTATATTTTTATACATCTAAAACATGATCTATAATATACATTTTTTAACAAGTAGTATAAATAAAAATAATTATTATCTTCTTTATTGATTTTTCATTATTAATATTAGTATAAAATATATGTATATCTAACTTCACCGAATATGCATTTAAAGAAAATGAATGAAAAATGAAGATTGAAGAGTAATAAAATATATATATTGAATTACTCTCAACTCTTTCATTTCTCTTCATTCTTCTCTAAAATTAATTTTAAAACAAACATATCATATTAGTTTTAGAGATAAACAATATCGGTACTCGTAGACTAACACATATCTAAGTGAATATAAATGACCAATTAGCAATGAAGAAATAGTTATAAAATGCTTTAATAGAGGTGTATCATACTATTAAGACCAAAATTTCATTCAAAAAAATAAATATAGTTAACATTTATAAAATGTGAAATACTTAGTTTTCTATTAATACATGTTTTAAATAGTTTCCTCAGCATGTGTCCTGTGGCACAAACTAGAGAAATAAAAAATATATTTTAATTATGTTTTTATTCATGAATTTTCTAATTATTATAAAAAGGTATCGAATATTTTTCCAAGATAATAAATAATATTTGGTGATTAACTAGTTAACTAGAAAATGATCGCTCAATAGTTGGAAGTGAATAGAAATGAAAAAAGAACAGATCCTGGAACTATAAGCTAAATAATTTTTTATTACAATAAAAAACTAACATTTTAATCATACAACCTACATAAAACTATTTTTTAAATAATCTCGAACAGACCAAACTTATGTTGTCAATACTTAATTCCATTGGACGTGTTGAAACATGTATCATTTTCAATCATTGAATGAATGTTTTTGTCTTGTAATTTTGCTAATTCATGTGAAAAATACCACAAGGCTCATGATGATTTGTTTGAAAATGGGTTAAAAAATAAAGTCACCAAGTGACAGAGATAATGACATTAACCCCTCCATGTTGATGGCAAGAGACATCACCTATCACCTATCTAAAGAACTTTATATTTTCTTGTAATCTTATATGTATCTAATCAAATTAACGAGGTAATATAATTATGTTTTTATAATTTTTTTATTTAATTAAATGACATAGGGTAATTAATGAATGACACTATATAGGACATAAAAAGGGATAAATGATCTCTTTTCAAATGATTATACTAAAAGATTGTTCACACATACTATTTATATGTATAACAATAATATAATATGTATGATTAATGTAAAAATTTATACACTTTCAACATACTATTTATATGATATTTATTAAAAATTGATAATAATTAAATATGAATAATATATAAAAACAGTTAGATGAATGATACATTTATTTCTCCCGATAGATAGTTAATGTGATGGAAGCTAATTGATTAAGAATTGTTAGCATGTGCAACTCCTTTCACAAGGGCGGAGAAATTTATGGCTTCCACTTATTATATTATTAATAATTATTATATTCCTTCTTCTTCTGCAGCCACCAAACTGATGTGATATATATATTTTGTACTATTAATTACTAGCGTATCGACCGATACTCTTGCCGGTCACCCACATTCTTATTTTTTTGATATAGTATATATGATATTTATATTATATTATTTAAGAAAAACAATTTAAATATAAAAGTGCAGTATATAAACTCAATAAAGAGTGAAGATTTAAGAAGATAATATGTGACAGTTGATATGATATACATAAAACTTATGTCAATTTCCCATTTTGTGCATATTGGGTGGAGAAAGATAGAAGATAGAAATAAGATAATGTGTGGAAGATTAATGATATTAAATTATTAATATAAAGAATGAAAGTAATATGTGGAAGTTTATAGTAGTTATAAAAATATAAAATGTTAAGTTTGGAATATAAAAATTATACTATAGGTAGTTATTACTTGTTTTGCCTTTATTAAATAGTATAGATATTTCTTCACTTTTTAGTCAAGTAATTAATTTCTTTTGAAACTAGTGGTTGTTCCTCCCAATTAATGTTGTTCATAAAAATTAAATCATCAAACCTTAAAAATCTAGTAGTGCATTACATGACTAAACCAACATTGATATGAGGAATATTTTGGTACCAAGTCTGCTAAACCTAATTCTATATTTTATAGTAAAAGATGACTCGTAAATCATCATTTACGCACTTTTTTATCTTGACGACCTCGAAGTGAGTGTTAGGTATTATTTAGTCAAAATTTTGTGGGTAAAAATAGGTAGGCTTATTCTAAACCATCAATGATGGACATTGTTTTATTCTATTATATTGAAAATCTCTCAACATGACGTCCTTTTAATTAAAGAGAAAAAGAATGCATTACCAACCCGATAAGAGTTTTTATATTATAATTACTAGTGTGTATAGGCACTTCGTGCCAGCTGGTCAATATTTTATGGTACTACATATTTAATTTTTATATATTTCATTTTTTATAATTAGAATATATTTGTTATATTTGATGTACTTTATATTATAATTTTTATGTTTTATGATAATGTTTAATTTAAGGTGAAATATGTGGTTAATTATTGTATTGGTGGTAGTTGCTCAGGATTATATAATTTTTTTGTAAAAATTAAATAATGTTAAAGGCAATATAGGAAATGAAAATTACACAACGAGAGAAGTTATTTCAAGTTTTGGTTTTATATATAATATAGATATTATTAATTATTCATATTTAATAATAACTGACTTTTTTTATATAAATAGTTCAAATAAATGATGAATAATATATTAATTGTCTGTAATTATTTATAATGACAATGTATAGATTTTACACACTTATTAAATTTACTTCATTGTTTATTTTATTAAAAGATTATAAGATCTTACCTTCATTTAATATTTTTCTTTAATTAGTAATCTTATTTAAAAAATAGATCGTCAAAAATAATAAATATTGTATGAAAATGTAAAATCAACTTCAAATAAATATTTTAGATGAAGCTTGTAGTAATTAGTAGTCATTCTTCTTTAAATAAGAATATTCATTCTACAAAAAACATTCTTATTATTATTCTTATCAGAAAATATAGATCCAAAAGAAATAGAGAGAAATTGTATGATAGGTGATAAATCTAATTAAGAATAAGAATGATTTTTAACAAGTAAAAAGTAAATGATATTCTATTAATTTATAAAATATTATATGAAATCTATGTAAGAATGAAATTGATATTTTGAAACTGAGATTCTATATGAATGTAATGAAGTATTTACATGAGTACCATTTAGTCCCACCCTATTGGATGCCATCAATAAAACTCTCAAGTCAACATCTTCAATAGTTTTGGATTCTGAATCCAATAATTGAACAAAACCAGCTTTTTGATACTACAATATTTTTGGAACACACCCCATTTGCTTTGTTTTTAGACTTTGTTCTTATTATCATTCTTCATCCAAGTAAACAAAACAAGGGTCTTGTCAAGTTACACACATATATAGAGAGACATAGACAAAGCATACAACATAGTACAACATGTTTTCATCTTGAAACTTGGATCTATATGTATAATTGTGTCTATTGTTCTGCAAAAACTAGAAGATGGAGATGGTTCCAGAGAACATGAAGAAACAACTTTCTTTGGTTGTGAGGAGCATACAGTGGATATATGCAATATTTTGGTCTGGCTCAGCTACCAAACCTGGGTACTAAACTGTTTCATTCATATTATTAGCTCTAGATTTTGATTATGATATTGAGTCCTTCAAGATTTAAACATATCATGAGTTTGATTTTATCCTCTTGGGTTAGTTATAATGTCTAAGTGATTCTGATTCTAATCTATATTGCTCCATGTAATGTGGATTTTGGGTGATTGAACCAGGGTTGAAGTTGTTCTCTGTATCTGCAAAAAATTGACTTAACTCATACTTTACAAAAAGCATCTTTTGCTTGTGTAGTTTTGTTTATATTAATACTTTACTAGAAAAGAGAAAAAATTGCCAATTCTAACCATGTCTTTTCCTAGGAGAATAGTTAAGAAAGTTTCTACTTACACACAATCTTATAATTGCACCAACAAAACGTTGGTCTAGTCATGTAAGGCCCTATTGGATCCCGAAATAGGTCAAAATATCAAATGTTCGATTCCTGGGAGTGAACTTGTTGGGAGAGGCAACCACACATTCATACCCATAGGGTGAAGGGAAACCTTTGCTTATACAAAAAAAACTCATAATTGCATAATTTACACCATCTAATTATGGATTCTACCTCATTTTTTGTACACATGATCTGATTTTGTCACCAATACTGATGTGAATGATGCAGGTAGTGTTAGTTAACTAAATAACCAACTGAAAAAATGAATCTACTGTTAGATTTTCTGGTACTACTGCTTATATGGTTGTTGCTATGATGTAATTATTTCTAAAAACCCTCTTTTGTACAGGGTCTTGAGCTGGGGTGAAGGATATTACAATGGAGACATTAAGACTAGAAAAGCAAATCAAGGAGTAGAACTTAATTCTGATGAAATAGGCTTGCAGAGAAGTGAGCAATTGAGAGAGCTATTCAGGTCTTTCAAAACTACAGAAGCAACAAAAAAGCCTTCAGCAACACTGTCCCCTGAAGATCTCACAGATACTGAGTGGTATTATTTGGTTTGCATGTCCTTTGTATTCAACAATGGAGAAGGGTAAATCTGCTCTCATTTCTCAATTTTTATGTGTTTTTTTTATGTTTCCGGCACAATTTAATTGTCTTTGTATGTTTGTACTTTGTAGGTTACCAGGAAGAACTCTAGAAAATGATCGACCTATTTGGCTGTGCAATGCCCATTCTACTGATTGTATACTTTTCGGTCGATCTCTGCTGGCTAAGGTAGGATTCTGTTTCTTGACTTGGTTTGCTTTTGAGTTAAAATGTAGTTTTAGTGTATACATTCTAGCTTTGTACCATACTTAAATATGAAAGTCTGAAATATTTCTCTAATTGTTTGGTTTTTGTTTCACAACAACACTTGCAAACAACTATCTTCTCTCATTCTCAGGGTGCATCCATTCAGGTACCATCCTGATTTTTCTTTACTCAATAGTGCCTGTATTTTAAACTCGCCGAATTATTAATTATTAGCATGCGCTATCAAATATGAACCAAAGAAATTTAGATGTGGTAGAAACAGCTCTTGCTTTTGTGACCACTCTACCAGTATAGTGTTAGGTCTAGGCACTGATATAACAGTATGTATCTTAGTAATTGAATCAGGTAAAGAGAAATATAAATGTGTACCGAAAAAAAGAGAAAGAAAAATAAAAATCAACCTTGATTCATGACAATTCACATGTGACCAGTAAACTCTAGTTTCTGAAACACTAGCTTATTACCAAAACCAAGGCAACACTATTTAAGATCTGTAGTTTTTACAATCCACCATTCATGTTGTTTTCTACTAACAAGGGACTAACATTGCATACTCCTATATAAGACTATGGTGACCACTAAAACTAAAATGTTTCAATTTTAATATGCGAAATCTAATCACTACACTATGTAATTCATGTTTCCTTCATCTCAACTATCAGACAGTGGTGTGCTTTCCATTTATGGACGGGGTTATCGAGCTAGGTACAACTGATCTTGTAAGTTGGTCTCCCTGATGTAACTTCAACATTACTTTTATGTCATTCCCTCGCTCATAAACTGCGTTGCTTGTATTGTGTTGTGTTTATTTTTGCAAAGGTGCAAGAAGATCTTAGTCTCATTCAACGGATCAGAACTTCTTTCTTGAATATTTTGGAATTCAATGCTCCAAAAAGAGATGGAGCCACATTGAACATGATAAATGAGGAAGAAGTTGCTGATAAAAATGCTTATAATGCTAAATCAACTGCAGAAGTAGGAAATGAAATTATCAACATAACCTCTCCTAATACTTCAGATGCATTACAAGGCAATCAACCAGCAGATGAAACATTGATAGTTGAAATGGTTAATGGTGGTAACCCTCGAGTACAAAGCTGGCAAGTTTCGGATGACGAATTAAGCAACTGCATCCATAATGCCATGAATTCTAGTGACTGTATTTCTCAAACTTTTGCTAGTCCTGAGAAGATTGCTTCTGTTGCCAATGGTGAAAATTGTAATGATCATTGTGCAATAAACCTTCAAAAGTTCAATAACCCGGAAATGACTTTAGTGGATCCTCAAAGAGATGATTGGCATTATCAGAGTGTTCTTTCAACCCTTCTAAAAAGCTCAGACCAGTTAACTATGGGAACACATTTCCAAAATTTTCATCAGGTTTCAAGCTTTGTCAGTTGGAAGAAAGCAGGGCCAACAGATTGCCAAAGGCCAAGAGCGCGAAACTCGAAAAGCTTATTGAAGAAGGTATTGTTTGAAGTTCCTCGGATGCATTTGGAGGGGTTGCTTGAGTCTCAAGAAGAGAATGACTATAAAGAGGGAATGAGACCAGAGGTAGATGGAAATGGCATGAACCATGTTTTGTCAGAAAGAAGGAGAAGAGCGAAACTAAATGAAAGGTTTTTAACCCTTAGATCAATGGTCCCTTCAACTAGTAAGGTAATTTATACTTTTACTCATGAGATTTTTTTCATTTGAATCATTGAATGACACTGCTCAAATTAATAATGCCCGTTATTCCTATAGGATGACAAAGTCTCAATACTTGATGATGCAATAGACTACCTCCGAAAGCTCGAGAAAAGGTTAAGAGAGTTGGAAGCTCAAAGGGAGATAATAGATATAGAGACTAGAACTAAAAGGTCACCTCAAGATATGGTGGAGAGGACTTCTGATAATTATTTTAACAAAACTGATAACGGCAAGAAGCCGGTCGTAAAAAAGAGGAAGGTTTGTGATATTGATGCGGCTCGAGTAGAGATCAATGCAGATGCTCTTAATGGTAGTTCTACTAATGATGTTACTGTCACTGTGAGTGGCAAGGAAGTTGTAATTGAGTTGAAGTGTCCTTCAACAGAAGGAAGGGTGCTAAAAATTATGGAAGCAATTAGCTCTCTCAATTTAGATTTCAATTCAGTTCAGTCAACAGAATCTGATGGAACTCTTTATATGACCATTAAATCTAAGGTGAGAACTTTAGTATACCCTTTTAGTTTTGTGTATTCAATAGAATATACCTAACTAGTAATGTTATGCATTTTACCTTCTTATACTACTTTTCTTTTTGTCTTATATTTGGTACTTATGTGCAGCTAAAAGGACCAACTATTGTATCAGCAAAAAAGATCAAACAAACACTCCAAAGAGTGGCTTCAAAGTGTTGAATCTCTTGTATTTCACAAGTGCAAGTTGCTGCATAATTTTTTGAAGATTTCTAATGAAAGGGTAAATATAGCTTTTTGTGCATTCTATAACTTCTTGCTATTGTTTCTTGTAGCATGTACTTCTGCCCAAGCAGTTGTAAATGGTAAGATAGGCTTAGTTGAATACATTTTGTGTAATGCTATTAGCAACTATAGCCTGATAGAATTTGACCAATGACTATATGTTACTTGTAGCATGTACTTCTTATATTATTTTACTGAAGCAAAGTAATATGAACATCAAATATTTTTACTCATTTTTTACTACATGGTAGTTTTGACAACTTCTTTGCATGATAGTCCACTCATCGTAAAATGGTGTAAAAAATGTGCAACTTATATTTTCCTTTACAACTATAATTTGAACCCTTTTATGAAAAATGTTTATCCCACACTTTTTTTGCCCCTAACTCCCTTTATATCCAATTCATAACCATTGGTCATATACCTATTGTTTTTTTCTAAGCAAAAAAAGGTATGTTGATGAATGATTGTGAAGTAAGCTTAAAAAGAGGCATGGAGAAAAAGAATATGAAAATATGATTCATTTTTGTTATACATAAATCTATTTCTCCACTTTTTGCTTATGGGTTCATCCACCAACTTAACATATTCTTAGGACAAGCTACATCATGCATGTGATGTGTGAAACGCATGTAGGTATAGAGAGTCCCATTGGAACCAAATCAATATCTTTATTTTTATAAATGAGAGAAAATTAGGTTATAAATGAGAGAAAAATATGTTTTATATGAGTTTTATACATTGTACTGTATGATCTACTGATCATTATTAACTAATAAATAATATATTGATTATGTATAAATCTTTATACTCACAATATATAAATATTACACTCTAATATTAAATCTAATCTTTCTAAACAAGTCTTTATTAAAGTATTAATATCTTATGTTTCTTTTTATTTATAATTCTTATCTTCTTAACTACTATCATAAAGAGACAATGGATTGGTACTGAAATTTGTGATCAAATTTAAAAGGTGTCCGTATTCTATGAATATGCAGTTTTTCTTTATGAATGCAGTTTTGTCAGAGCATTTGAAAGGAAAAACATCGAAGAGCTATATTGTAGAAAAACATATATAGACGTTAATTCATAATTATATATATTTTTTAATTTAAGTTACAGAAGAAATTGATTAATTAGAAAATGAAAGTTCAAGGCGATAAGACATTTCTCATGGGTTTTTCCTTCTCTTATTTTTGCTGTTTGATTTTCTGTCATAACTAATCAAAATTGCTCAATTTCTGTCAGCTACAACGAATGGTGCAAAATAACCCACTTTCATGTTACATATCACGCCTAGGAATATATATATCACATCTAATAAAAATTACACAAATCAAATTGCAAACATATAATAATCTAACTTTCAGAAAGGATAATTCATTCATAAGAAAAGGAAAATCATCACAATAATACCTATGGTAATGGTTCTCTGAACTCTAGCTACTTCAATCTCAATAATATTACCCCCACCAAAATTCCCACTCCAATCACTTCTCTTCCCTACAAGCCATAAAAACAGGAAGATAATGCAAGAAAATAAAAAAAGTGAACCTTGGCACATATGCAATGTTATACAACCTCACTACTTTTGTTAATAACTACAAAATGTGACACTATTCCCATTCAATTGTTGATGGCGGCTTTGATGTAATGTCTTGCACAACACGGTTTACACCACGAACACCATTACAGATCTTTCGTGAAACATCATCGAGGAACTTATGCTCGAAGTAGTACCTGCAATATATTTCATAATGCAGTTACTACAAAGTGCTGTAAAAGATAATAGGGGCATCTGAAGTTGAAATTCTAATGGTTAATGTTCCGAAAAAATCTTACCAGTCTGCAGTCATTCCATCTTGACTTGTAACAGCTCTGAGAGCAACAACATGGGAGTGTGTTCTTTGATCACCTTGCACTCCGACAGATCGTACAGGCAAGAAAACAGCGAAAGCTTGCCAGATCGAATCATAAAGGCCAGCATCCTTAATTGACTGAATGAAGATCTCATCAACCTGGAAAAAAATATTTGAACTTCAAGACTATCTGAGTAAATATTATAGATACACATAAGCATAAATATTCATGTACCTCCCGAAGAATTTCTAAGGCATTCCCTTCAGTCACATCACCTAAAACTCTTACTGCAAGACCAGGTCCAGGGAATGGGTGGCGTTTTAGAAAGGACCCAGGAACATCCAAGATCCTCCCTAATTGACGAACCTTTATACATGGGAATAAAAAAACCAATTCATCACATACACTGATAGATATAGAAGTTGATGGAAACAAGCAATTAGGTTAGAGTTAAAACCTCATCCTTGAATAGAAGTTTAAGTGGTTCAATAAGTTTCAATTTCATGTCCTTCGGAAGACCTCCAACATTATGATGGCTCTTGATAGTATGGGAATGGGTTCTACCACTTCCGGGCGGTGGGCAGGATTCAATCACATCTGGATACAAGGTTCCTTGAACCAAGTAAGAAGGTTTCTTCCCTAGTTTTTGCTCTAACTCCTGAGCAAAAGCATCAAAGATGCTGATAAACTCTTTTCCAATAATTTTCCTCTTTTTCTCAGGATCTGTTACACCTTTCAGCTCTGTAAGAAATTGATTTGAAGCATCCACACATGTAACTGGTAAATGAAGATTCTTTTCAAAGGTTTCCATAACTCGTTCCCTCTCCTTGTACCTGTGCATAAGAAGAATCATAAACCTTATGAGGTAGCTTCTCAACAACACTTTTACTATTTGACAGTTAAATTCTGTACATGAAATTCAAATGAAGAAACCATTTTCTCACCTAAGCAAGCCATTATCCACAAAGACACAATGAAGTCTATCTCCAATTGCTTTATGAACTAGAGTAGCAGCAACAGTGGAATCAACCCCTCCAGACAATGCACAAATGACATGATCATCTGCCGCTACAGTATTGTTGATCACTTTAATTTCTTCATCCAACACATCCTCCATAGTCCAGCCTGCCGAAACCCCACAGACATCAAATAGAAAATGCCGCAGAGTATCCATTCCTTCTGGTGTATGTGTGACCTATACAACAAGACAACCAACGACAATATCCTCAAATTACATAGTCTCATGTGCTTCAATTACCTTATTCTTTGTTCAATCTATCTTGTAGTGTTTTTTTTACCAAAATTAATCAAAGTGAAACCCACTAATCCCAAATTTAACCCATATGGTTTAAGGTTTTGAATCAGCATAATTTGCATTTAAAACCGCTAAAAACATAAACTTTCCAAGAGAGCTGGAAAAAAAACACTTTCCTCCCAGCCCTATTTAAAAGTGATTCTAAAAAAGTGCTTTCTTGAGAATCTGAAAATATAGCTTCTATAAAATCTAAACAAACATAAACCAAATAAATGTGCAACTGTGCAAGTATCATTGCACTTAAAACCACTAAAAACATGAACTTCAAAACTTTCTTCCCAAAGCCTATTTGTTCATGCTTAAAGAAAGTGTTTCTACCAAAATGCTTTCTAGTTCTAGATAAATAAGCAAGTGTCATTGCTCAGAAGTCACTTCTACATCAAAATAATCATTTTTTAGAAAATAACCTAAACAAATAGCCTGTTAATTTTGAATAACCTCATTTCTATATAAAAAAAATAACATAACAGCAATTGCAATGCAGAACACAAAAAATATACCTCAGGATGATACTGCAGACCAAAAAACTTCCTAGAAGGATTCTCAATGGCTGCAACCGCACCCTGTTCGCTTCGCGCCACGACATCGAATCCTTCTGGTAGTTTCACAGCCTCATCACCATGACTCATCCAAACAACCTGACTACGCCCAACCTTCTCCGCCCCGAAAAGCGCAGACTCTCTCAGGACATTAACATCCATCCGCCCATACTCCTGCTTATTCCCAATACACACCACTCCGCCGAGCCGCTGAACAAGTAACTGAAGCCCATAACATATTCCGAGCACGAAAACGCCGTTGGATTCAGCCCAGTGAAGAAACCCTTCAGGAAACGAAGGGGAGTCAGGGGTGTGAACGGAGTGGGGCCCACCGGAGAGAATGACGACGGAGGGTTTGAGGTCGGTGATGGCGGAGAGAGGGGAGGTGCCGGAGATGCAGAGGGAGAAGACGTTGAGGCTTCGGATACGACGGGTGATGAGATGAGTGTATTGGGAACCGTAGTCGAGGATGAGAACTAGGTCGGATTTCACGGCTTTGGGGTCCAACGCCATTGTTACTCGGTGGTGGTGGAGGTGGCTGCGGCTGTGTTAGGGTTTATGGGGAAAGAGAATGGAGTGATAAGTGGCCAGGGTTTATGGCTTTATGGACGGTTGAGGGATAAAAAAGGAAATATAAAGTACAAATAAAAATAGGAAAATGGAATATTAAATGTACCAAATACGCAATAGTTGTTTACAGTATATTATATCGCCATTCACGCACGTGTTCACTCACTCTTGAGAAAGACTTGGGAAGAGAAAATTATATTGAGAAACCAATAAAATTTTGACAACATATTAATATTTTAGTTCTAATTAAATTTAATCTTAAATAGTAATATCAAAAATTATAAATGTATTTGACTTTTAAATGTGACGTATTACATATCTCTATCTACATTTTTCTAAACTCATGTACAAAAGAGGTTGACGTGTAAACCCGCTATTAGTGAATAATACATTCATGTGATAAAAAACTTTTAAGCTAATAATACACATAAAAAGATTTATGTACCAACACCTGAGAGTTTTTATATGATAGTAATGATATTTTTTATTATTATTGATTTATAAATAAAACTAATAAAAATAAAAAGTGCATGATATATAAATTATTACCGGGTATATATATTACACTCTAATATATATTAGATAAAAGAAGCTAATATGGGTAATTTGGGCTACACAAATTATAATTGGATTTTACGCTTGGCGGGAACTTATTTTCCTTAATTTTTTTAGTTTATCCCTATCTTATATTATTATATTATAATATTGCATAACATCTAGAAGTTGGTAAAATTATAGGAATGTCAAGATTTGAAATTCAATTATGAGTAATTAAATATTCATTTAATTATTCTTCTTCATAGAATTTCAGTCTATATTTTATAATATTCATAAGATATGAAAATATTGTAATTGTGTAATGATAAAGTAAGTCTAAACAAATACACCAAAATATATATTAGTTTTTTGTTAAAACTTTTGTGGGGCACATGGCCTGCAAGGTCCAGGGTCCGTCCGTGCTATTGAAAATGGGGATGAAAATAATGTCCACGGGTGAAACTAAGAATTGTAAAAGTTTGATCACTATAACTTCTAAACTTTAGAAATACTTAGCAGCTTTCAAAAGTTTTATAAGAGAGATGATTTGGAAAATATTTAGGTTACTTTAAGCAATATTTGGATGTTATAAGGGAAAGAGAATAAGACGGATCAAATGACTATGAATGGAAGGAAGGGAATGAAAAGTAACGTAATCTTCTCTATTGTTTGAGAGTATGAAATTTAGATGTGGACGATAAACTAATGATAATGTTAGAATATTTTTTATTTTTCTTTGAAAATATAATTAACAATAAGAAATGGACTATAATATATAATTATATAATTTTATTAAAATTATTTAGACATTTTTATATTTTTTCTCCAAAACACCCTAAAATTGGGGGAATTATAAAAATCGATATATGAAAGCTTTTAGAAGGTTTGAGAAACCTTCCAAAATCATCTCATCTCCTTTTATTCAACTCCCGAATATTAGGAGACTTTCTAAAATCATTCATTTCTCTTCCCCTCCAAAATTGTAACACCATGAATTTTCTATGTATGTTTAATTAATTATTTATTTTACCAACAATTAATTTTAGAAATTAATCGGTATTGACTTAGACTTAACCATATTTGAGTGTTAGTCTTGTTTTGTGAAATCCTCTTTTGTGGTAAATTTTCGTGATTTTATGTCATGGAAAGTTTTTGAGCTCCTGTCGAGCCCAAATTCGCCCGAAATTGGCTCAATAACGTTTTTTTGAGTTCTGTGACTCAGAATCGAATTACGATTGCGCCATTGGCTTCGAAATATTATTTCGAGTCAAGATAGACATCAAGTTCCTTCATAGAGCATTTCTAAATATTTTTCACTCTGAATTCCGTGTTTCAAAGTTCTAACCGTAAACCCAAATGAGGAGATTTTTAATATCTGACCGAGTATTAGCTGACAATACTCGGACATAGTTTAATCGTGAATGTCTTGCCGAAGAGGTCACATCACTTTCATGAGTGAAGTTTGCTTGTCAAACAAGCAAAAATACACATCTCTTACACAAAATCCCTTAAATCACACTTCTACCTTTTACACAATCCACTTTTTGGAAAAAACCTTTGATCATTCCCCTCCCCAAATCTGATTTCTTGTCATTAAATGCCAACATCTAGCTTAGAGTAAAACCCTTGGCATTTTCACTTTTCTTCACTTCTGAATTTCTAAGAACTTCAAGGTAGTTCTTCATTTTTGATTTCTTCATCTCTTAAGATTTAACCATTAGATGATTATGAAATTTTAGTATGATTTTTATATGTATGTTATGAACATTTTCAACCATAAAAATTTTCTAATAATATTCATAACTCTTTTTATGCTCAAAACTCTAAATATGTGCTTTCTTGAGCTTATAAAGTGTTTTTTTAAACCATGAACTCTTTGTGTTCATGGAGCTATTTTTAGTGTTTAAAAGTATGCATTTTGTTGATTTTAGTGAAAGGAGATGATTATATAAATCAAAGGAACCTTTAAGAAGTTTTGAACCATGTAAAGTTTGAATCTTTTCACTTGTTTTTGGCTTGAGTAATAAGCGGTTCCGGTTTAAACCGCAAAACTAATGGAACCAAACCGCAAAATGTGGTTCAGTTCGGTTTCGCGGTTCAGTTCAGTTATTTCTTTAAGGAATCCTTTATGTTCAGTTCGGTTTATGGTTTTATAAATTTAGGAACCGTTGGAACCAAACCGAACCACACATTAAAGAAATAGATACTAGGGATTAGGAAATGATGTTTTATTATTGTTTAAATTCTTCAACTAACTTTCTAGCTTAAATTATCATTTTGTGTGAATTGTAGTGTTATATGTTACTAAATTGCTATGAAGTTAGTATTATATATGTTATTAGTTACAAAATTGTTTCCTAATGTCTTGATGATTTGGAACATATTTCCAATTTTTGTGATATTGAGTTTGAAACTAACATATATCATATATTGTTATACATATATTGTTATATGTGTTACTAATTGTGAAATGTAAGGTTATAAATGTAACTGTCATATATTTTACTAATTGATATATATATTACTAATCATAAATTGTATTGTGATATATGTTACTAATATATATATATATATATACAACTAATTGTGGACTGTAGTATTATATGTGATAATTCGCTTTTTTCTCTAACAAACAATTATGAGTTTCAATTTTTTTACAATTTATATATGATTCGTAATTTTTGATAATAATAGTAGTAATTTTTTTACAATTTACATATCTTGTAATACATTTTGAATTTTCAATTGGTGCATGATTTTTTTATAAAAAAGTAATTGGTGCATAATTGGAACCGAATCGAACCATTCAAGAGCGGTTCAATTCTTATAGTTATATTTGCGGTTAATTGAGTGGAACTGAACCATATGTTTTTTATTGGTCCAGTCATTAGAATGCATAAAAAACCGAACTGAACTGAATTTTTACACCCCTAATGGATAACGAAGTGGTGGAGAGGAAATTTACGGGAGACGAACGAGCCTCGCGATGTTGAGAGGGACAGCAATGGCAATGATTCTTCAGCAAAGTCTTGAGGGAGAGTCTAGGTGAGACGAGTCCCTTATATTTCTGGACGAGGTATTCTGTTGGATCGGACAGTTCTCATAATGCAAACTAGGCGATCTCTGACAACCCCTCTTTGCAATCAGGATCGATGAGAGGGATGCCCAGAAAGTGTTTGATACCACACCATCCTAAAATGGACAGTTCTTTGGAACATATCGATCATATATCCTAGCGAGGAATAATTTGGTGCATTCAAATCGGCTTATTATGGGAGATCTACTCTCAGTTATTTATGAATAGTTTATTGGAAGGATATTGATGTAAGAATAGATGAAATAAACATAACATTCATACAAGCTCGTGGATCTTGATTCTCATGGTTTGAATTATAACATCATTCATCATTTGCATTTATATATGTGATATATATATATATATATATATATATATATATATATATATATATATATATATTGTGCATATTATGCATGTATGCCTGGATGTGATATTCTGTGTAATTCCACGCCGTCAATAAATAATATTCATTAGATGTCTTACTCATTTCTCTTTCTACTTGTCTTTGGTTCGCGTTCTTGTTCAGATGGACTATTCAGTGAGGATTCGAAGCTACCGATTCTCGATGTCCCTGGAGTGGCATGGAGGATTGATGGAGATCAATACACATACACATGTCCTTGTGCCTTAGAGCTGAAGATGGTTTGTGATGGCTCTATGATGCGCTTTCCATCTCATCATGCAGACTTGGAGGCTTCCTTTACTTTGCCCAATCGGAGACCGACACCTATTGTATAATCTACTTAGCCTGTGACTACTCACAGACCAGTTGTTATGGGACCATCTACGAGGTGACGAAGTTGGGAGGACGTGATCAGTTCCCCACCATGGAGGTGAGCCGCTCAGTGGACCATGCCCGAACCTTAGGCAGTTGCGAGAGCAGAGATTAGGCCCTAGAATTCGTCATATGACCCGAAGGAGGAGATGGAGGCTGAGGAGGAGCTGAAAGCCGACGAGAAGGATTGCGTGGTGTTAATTTGCATAGAGGAATTCATCGAGGTAGTAGAACTCTCCCCTGATTCCGATATGGAGGAGGATCCGAGCGAGTGTTCTAGCGCACCCGTGGACACAGGAGCTAGCCGCTAGAGGCCATTTCCATTTTTGTTTTACTTTTTGGGTAGGGTATCTGTGTAGGATACTTTTGATGTACTGAATGACTCAGCTTATTTTGTATAGTTTCAGTTTAGGTGAAGATTTCATTCCGCCTTGTATTTTGTACTAATGTAACACCCTCTTTCAACGAAGAATTATTCAAAGATACATTGAGTTGTTTTTTGTTATCATTAGGTAATGATTATAGATTTTTCCGCAATTTATGTTACTTAAAGTGATGTTCCGAAAGGGAAACAAATATAATGAAAATAAATTTATATTAGATTATTTTAAAAAAAAAATTACCCACTTTTGAGCAATATTTTTGGAGTAATTTTCGGGGCGTTACAATATGATATGAGAGCAGTTCTTTTCTATCCGGCCTTGGGCATGGCCTCACATGCTTTCTTGTATGACTTTATGTGTTTAAGTGTCTGCTTATTTTATTCGGTTGAAAATACAACACATGAATTAACGTGAAACTGCTAACTTGGACTTCATGGCTGCAATGACTACAACAATTCATAATGTGAATGTAAATTTGCATCAGCTGAATTAACAACAACAACAACTCCAACCAACTTAAGGGCTAGCTCAATACATGGGCTTGGGCGATATTTTTCTTCATCAACCCCCAAAATTTGAAGGAGGGTTTGCCCCAGATGTTTCAAATGACTGGATTCAGGAGTTGGAAAGGATCTTTTGGGTACTTATGTGCAATGAGGAGCAGAAGGTCACCTATGCGACCTACATGCTGACTAAGGAAGCTGAGAATTGGTGGGAATTTACCAGACAACAGATGGAGCATAAACAACAAGTTGTCAACGGAACAACTTTCAAAGATAGATTTCTGCAGAAATACTTTCCTGCAGATACGAGGACCAAGAAAAAGATGGAGTTACTGCATCTGTAGGAGGGGAGCTTGACTGCTAGGGAATATGCTACCAAATGTTAAGATTTGGCGAGGTATGTCCTATATTACAATCAATTGGGGAATGAAAGGTCCAAGTGTGCCAAATTTGAGGACGAACTTAGACAAGATCTGAAGGTGATGTTTGTACATCATAAGATACCAGATTTTGCAACTCTGGTTAGCAGATGCCTACTTTATGAGGAAAAATTGAATGCAAGGAATGCGACACTAAAAAGTGTCGTACCACCCGAAAATTCCTATGGCCTCAAAGGAATTTCGGGCAAGGATATGGAATGGGAAAACCTTTCAACCGCAACCAGAAACCCTATGTTTCATCATCAGGGAATCAAAAGAGGAATTTCAAGCCTTACAACAACAAAGGCTTCTGACAAGGAAACAACAACAAAATGAGTTAACTAGTTGGGAACTCTAACAATAACACACCACCTTGGTGTTCGAAGTGCAAGGGGAAGCACTTTAGTGTCAACTGGCCAGTGTGCTATCACTGTAATCAGCCTGGACACATCAAACCGATGTGCCCTAAGCTAAAAAGGGAAGAATTGAATATTGTTCAAGTGACAAGACCTAAGGCCAAAGAAAGGGTGTTCACCATGAGCGGAACTGAGATTGAGGGCAACAGAGACCTCATACAAGGTGCATATTACATTAATGAGATTTCCTTATTTGTGTTGTTTGATTCGGGTGTGACCCATTCTTTCATATCTAATGATGTTGTCAACCGATTAGAATTGCCTATGATATCCTTACCCTATGACCTAATTGTATTAACATCTACCAACAAACCCGTCATAGTGTCAACTATGTGTTCCCAATGTCCCATAATATTAGATGAACGAACCTTTGTAGTAGACCTGATATGTCTACCCTTACCCCAATTAGATACCATCTTACGTATGAATTGGTTCTCTAACAACCATGTTCCTCTAAACTGCTTTGCAAAACAGTAGTTTTTAGTAACCCCAAGAACCTCACTGAATCCTATTATGAAACCAAAAAGTACCACTGCCAATCAACTGAAGAAAATCTTGAAGGATGGAGCTCAAGTGTTTATGCTGCTGGTATCATTGGAGAAGAGATTCAGAATCCACCTGTGGTTAGGGATTTCTCCAAAGTCTTCGCGGATGCTATTCCTGACATACTCCTAGTATGGGAGATAAAGTTTGCTATCGATCTGGTTCGTGCAACTAGCATATAATGTTTTTTATAACATATGTACATATGGTTCACTCAGGACTCGCCATTTAAAACTATAATCTAAACAACAATACATAACATAATAAACATAATATATATATCAACATAATTATGAGTACTAGAGAA
>NC_032014.1:12939092-13032103 GCF_001865875.1 Lupinus angustifolius | reverse complement strand
CAACATATACACTCCAACATAATAGGATATATATACATAAATATACACACGCAAAAAGGTTCTATAGCTGGGTGTACACTGAACTCTCTACAACTACACCAAAATACAATATGGCCATACCATACACAAATGGACCGTCAAAATCATGACCCAACATCCTCATGCTACTGCCCTCCAACACTACCATCCTCAGGGTCCTCCTCTGGATCCTCATCACTAGAAATATATATAATACCATCCCTAACCATAGGCTCAATCGGCGCAACAGAGTATGATGGTGAAGGAGATAATCAAACCCTCTTTACCGAACCACGAATACCAACCCCGTTATCCTAAACTCTCCCACGTACCCTATGAGAAGAGGATCCTGGAGTAAACTCCGGAATCTCTCTCACAGCAGTAGTGGGTGAATCCATATGACTCTCATGTAAAGGAAGACACGAAAAGCACTGGCAATTCTGAAATCTCCGAGTCGTCTCAGTACGACTAGTTGGGGTCACATGTGGTCCCCCAGTAGAACGTCTCACTGAGGCTCTAGGTGTGCACCGAAATAAATCAAACCTACGTCTACGGGCATGAGAGGATCCAGAAGATAGGTCAAGAGGAGTAGTAGGATAAGGAATATACCTGGCAGAAGTAGGAAGAGGTATGCGTCGTAACTCATAACCGTCTATTATGTGCAAGATATAGACCGCTGGAACGATAGAGCGACGAGGGAGTATCACTCTATGCCTATGTAGATACGAACACCTGATCTCTATATCTCCCATATACACCGCCCTATACTGGTCCACCTCAACCTCTCCAGGTGGGAGAGGTAGGATCTCTATTCGATAGGGAGGAGTCACAAAAGAAGCCCCTAAGTCCAACACTACCTGTAATGTGAGATTGGAGAGTAAGTAGCTCTATATAAGATAAACAATCAACAATTAATAAAGTAATAACATTAAACAAATCATACATGCATCAATATGACAATTTAATCATATGTATGAGCATGATGTAATGATGAATACACTCATTAATCCGATGAGACTAATTATTCTCTAGATGAATGCATGAAGAAAATGTCTCCTAACTGGGCCCATAACAATACATCAACAGCAATGGTATCGACTGATCGAGACCAATAAGCCATTTGTTGTTCTTAGGAAGCGAACAAAACGAATACAGCACCGTGCTCACCATAGGTAACCAAAAGGCATATAACTATCGTGCACTCAATATCGCTAGAATACCCACTGGTCAGCAAAGATAACCACTGCATCATCCTAAGCATGATACATTCAAGGGGGTGTCAGAGGTCGCTGTAGTTAGTGCGAAGAGTTATGTCGGCTCAAGGGAGCTATCCTATTCCTGACAAATCAATCTCTACCCACAATGTCCTCTCAACCAAGTCATACATACAAGGTACCCCTCTGGGTTCTCAACACAATCTCAGTGTCGTATCTTCCCGTAGACTATATTACAACAATAAATATAGTGACATGAATATTCTGATTCATACAACAATAAACATATTGACATGAACATATGGTTCTCTCAAGACTCACCACTTAAAACTACAGTCTAAACAACAATACATAACATAATAAACATAACACAGACACACACACACACACACACACACACACACACACATATATATATATATATATATATATATATATATATATATTATGAGTACTAGAGTACTCTCTTATTACTCTCTCTCTCTCTCTCTATATATATATATATCATCATCATCAATTCAAAGAAGCATCATAGTCAAGGAAAGAGTACACCATCCAAAGTCATACCATCAACATATACACTCCAGCATAATAGGATATATATACATAAATATACACACACAAAAAGGTCATATAGCATGGTGTACATTGAACTTTCTACAACTGCAGCAAAACATAATACAGCCATACCATACACAAACGGACCGTCAAAATCACGACCCAACATCCTCATGCTACTGTCCTCCAACACTGCCATCCTCAGGGTCCTCCTATGGATCCTCATCATCACTAGAAATATATATAATACCATCCCTGACTCAAAGGAGTATGATGGTGAAGGAGATAATCGGACCCTCTTTACCGAGCCACGAATATCAGCCACATCATCCTAAACTCTCCCACGTATCCTGTGAGAAGAGGATCCTAGAGTAAACTCCAAAATCTCTCTCATAGTAGTAGCGGGTGAATCCGTATGACTCTCATGTAAAGGAAGACACCAAAAGCACTAGCAAGTCTGAACTCCCTGAGTCATCTCAATACGAGTAGCCGGGGTCACAGGTGGTCCCCCAACAGAACGTCTTGCTGAGGCTCTGAGTCTGCATCGAAATAGCTCAACCCTACTTCTACGAGCATGAGAGGATCCAGAAGATAGGTCAAAAGGAGTAGTAGGATAAAGAATATACCTGGTGTGTGCATGATATAGACTGCTGGAACGATAGAGCGACGAGGGAGTATCACTCTGTCTATCTGGGTACGAACACCTGATCTCTACATCTCCCCTATACATCGCCCTATATCGGTCCACCTCAACCTCCCCCGGTGGAAGAGGTATGATCTCTATTCGACAGGGAGGAGTCACAAAAGAAGCCCCTGAGTCCAACACTACCTGTAATGTGAGATTGGAGAGTACGTATCTTTATATAAGATAAAAAATTAACAATTAATAAAGTCATAATATAAAATAGATCATACATGCATCAATATGACAATTTAATCATATGTGTGAGCATGATGTAATGATGAATACACTCATTTATCTGATGAGACTAATTATTCTCTAGATGAATGCATGGAGAAAATGTCTCCTAACTGGGCCCCTAACAATATATCAACAACAATGGTACCGATTGATATAGCCCAATCAGCCATTTGTTGTTCTTAGGAAATGAACAGAACGAATACAGCGCCGTGCTCACCATTGGTAACCAAAAGGCATATAACTATCGTGCACTCAATAGCGCCAGAATACCCACCAGTCAGCAAAGATAACCGCTGCATCATCCTACGCACGATACCTTCAAGGGGGTGTCAGAGGTCGTTGTAGTTACTGCAAATAGTTATGTCGGCTCAAGGGAGCTACCCTATTCCTGACAAATTAATCTCCACCCACAATGTCCCCTTAACCAAGTCACACAGACAAGGTACCCCTCTGGGTTCTCAACACATTCTCAGTGTCGTATCTTCCCGTAGACTATGTTACAACAATAAACATATTGACATGAATATTTTGATTCATACAAAGCATAACTTTTCATTCTTTTAGATAAAAGAAAAATTAGGGGAAAACCTTTTTAGGGTAATAACAAAACATTTTTCGTTGAAATTCAATTATGACATTTTCATCAAGGTCAAACTCAGTGACTTACTGATCAAAAGGATTTTCTATTAACTGTAAAAATATACTAGTTCCAATAAAATTCAGAAAGACGTTTCCCCTTCATCCTTTGTCAAATCTTTCATAAACAAAGTCTTTCATTCTTTAAGTTTCATCAAGAATATCCATATGTTATGCCATGAAAATGGTTGATGTCAGTTCAATAGTCAACTCAATAATATTTCACAATTTAGAGTTCAATAAAATATTCAATTAAATCAGTACTTTCATAATCAATTTTCAGTCATAATAATCATCTATATCAATAGATATAATCATTCAATTCCATTTGACCACTTCATTCAAACATATCAATCATAGTTTAAAATTAAATTAATTTACAAACAACTAAGTCTCACTACTCAATTGTTCGCGGTCACAGAAATAGTATTTGACTATATCCGTATATGGCCTAGCTTAGAGATGCACAAATATCTTTGGCATCATTTCTAAGCTCCTATATAAAGACACTTCTTTTCATACCTTTACCCTTTTGAACTTAATATTTCCTTTGTCGCTGATTATATCTTAAACGGTTAACTACAATATCACTGGATTATTCAGATTATACAGGAAAACACCTTAATGAGGCTCTAGACATTATAACGTACCCAAATATTTCATTTGGATAAATTTATGATCTTGGTCAGGTACAAAAAGGTTTCAGGGACATACTTGGTTTAAAACTCAGAATTCGACTTGTGAGGCTCGGATTAACTTCAGAATAATTTCAGAAAAATATTTAACTTGAGACACATGTTAAAATTCATAGGAAATAAATGAGCTTGACATGTTTGGGCTCAAAGCTCAGAATTTATAGACCATAAGATAATTTGAAACATACGCTAACACATAGTTAAAAAAATTGGATAGTTTTGATTGTAACTTAGAGACTATTTTTCGTTTTTACCATCATTCAGTGAGGAACCCGAATCCTTGTCCCTAAATAAGATCATAATAGGCTATAAAATTAAAATATGAACACATGCATAGGTCATATGTCAAATATGAACACACGAATTTTTTAGACATAAAAACCTGCACACAGAATATTTCCAACATGCAAAGAGTTCTAAGCATAGCCATGATCATTTCTAACACAACATAAGCTTACAACTCAACAACAACAAAATCATGCATGATTTCCCTAACCACACTTGTGCAGAATTTTAAAGCAACAAGAACAACCTTTGCATGTTATTATTTTGTAAATTAGAGAGAAAATTTGAGTTCTCCATACCTAAAATTAGTAGAGTAGGATCCTTGGAGAAAAGCTACAAGGAATTCCAAGCAAAACCTACACTAAAACCCTTTGTTGCGCCATTTGAGTTTATGACTCCTAAAAGAGAATACAACTAACAAAGCCTAAGAATTGGAAGATACCCATATGTATGATGTAGATATATTATATGAGAAGTGTATTAGCTTGCATGCAAGATTGAGAAGAGAAAAATGGACCTCCTTCCTTTGGCTTCAAAGCCGGCGCACAAGAGAAGGAAATGGAAGAGAGGATTTTTGCTTTGAGTTTGTGAGATGAGTGGAATGAAATGAGGGGAACTTCAGCCCCTATGGGCTATGTATAGATGATTAGGGCTGGAGTTAGTGGATTAGAATATTTTTAATTGTGATCATCATGCAACCAACTCATGGATTAGGTGGCTTGATAAGAACTAAATACATGGCATGGTAATTTTTGTTGAATTCGGTTTGGGCATTTGGTATAATGCATGGATGTGTTTTCTTATGCTCTAAGACATATTAATACAATATTAAACAATTTCTAGGTGAGTAGAGATGATAATTCAAACACTCAAAGAATTGACATAAAAGATTACAGGTACTTCCGGGCAATCTAGTTTAAAGGTACATTAAAACTAATACTTTCTCTAGCAACTCTTTAACTAAGTTATTTATCATAGTAAACACTAAGATAATAAATTCTTATTCTCAAAACTTAATATTAAAAACCTATTATAAAAATCTAATAGGTCAGGTGGTCACTTAGACTAATTCTATCACAATTCTAAGATTATACATTAAGCCAAAAACGATTAAACTTCAAAACTTGGACAACTTTGACTATTAAACTAAAGTAACTTATTTTTCTCATTCTAAACCCAATTCTAATCTTAATTCTATATTAAGACCTAATATATATTTATCTACGTAAAGAAACTCTCTAATTAATACTTCTTAAAAAAAACTCTACACATAATTACTTTTTATCCAAGTAAGTTAGTTCTTATTCTAATAACTCTCATTTTCAAGGCAACTATTAAATATATATCATTCTATTATCAAGAAAATATAATTACATACATAAGCATACACACATATATATATATAGTCCTATGTCTATCTAAGCAATATTATGAAATGAGGGATGTTACACTTCTCCCATCATTTTTAGAAATTTCGTCCTCGAAATCTAGACACGATCTACTTACCGAAAAGATTTGGATAAGACGCTCTCATCTTACTTTCTAGTTCCCACGTGGCATCCTCTTCTTGGTTTTTATTCCATATTACCTTTACCAAAGGAATTTCTCTTCCTCGAAGTTGTTTTACTTTTTTGTGTGCGATTCACATAGGTGTAGCTTCGAAAGTAAGATTATCTCTTAAAGGAAGGCTATCTAGCTCAATCACATTAGATAGATACAATATGTACTTCTTGAGTTGAGACACATAGAAGACATCGTGAAGGTTGGATAAGGATGGAGGTAAAGCTATCCTATAGGCAACAAGTCCAATCCTTTCAATAACTTGATAGGGTCCAACGAATCGCGGGGTCAACTTTCTTGTCTTTATTACTGTACCAATTCCTGTAACTGGTCTTACCCTAAAAGACACATGATCACCTTCATTACACTCTAAAGGTTTCTTACACTTATCATGATAACTCTTCTGGCGACTCTGTGTTGCTTTGAGTTTATCCCTTATTATTTTCACTTTATCTGTGGTTTCCTCCATCAACTCTGGTCCCAACACCATTTCTTCTCCAACTTCACTCCAACATAATGGTGTTCGACATTTCCTTCCATATAGAGATTCATAAGGTGGCATACCAAGACAAGAGTGATAGCTATTATTGTATGTAAATTCAATCAACGGAAGAAGTTTATCCCAACTCCTTTGTTGTTCTAAAACACATGCTCTCAGCAAATCCTTTAGGGACTAAATTTTTCTCTCTGTTTGTCCATTTGTTTGAGGATGATAAGCTAAGCTCATTCTTAACCTTGATCCTAAAGCTTTGTGAAGACTCTGCCAAAAGCCTGAGGTAAATCTCGGATCTCGATCAGATATTTTGCTCGCATGTATTCCATGAAGTCTCACAATCTCCTTGAGGTAGATTTGAGTCAACTTCTCCAAAGAATACTTGACATTAACCGGTATGAAGTGGGCTGATTTGGTTAACCTATCTACCACTACCCATATTGAATCATGACCTGAGGGTGTACTTGGTAATCCTGAGACAAAATCCATGGATATACTATCCCATTTCCACTCAGGAATGCTCAACGGTTGTAACTCTCCTCAGAGTCCTTGATGTTCAACCTTTGCTTTTTGACATGTCAAGCAGGCCACCACATACTCGGTTACATCTTTCTCCAATCCTAGCCACCAGAACATTTTCTTCAATTCTCGATACATCTTGGTGGTTCTAGGGTGAAAGCTCATCTTACTCTTACATGCTTCTTCTAAAATCATCCATCTCAGTTCTTCATTATGAGGAATGCAGATTCTTCCTTGGAATATAGCAATTCCACCCTTTCCTTGTTGGATCTCTGAGTTCCTTCCTTACTCCATAAGTGATTTTTGAATTTGGATTTCTTGGTCTGATTTATGTAGTTCTCTTACATGATCCAAAAATTCATTTGTTATTTTTATCATTCCCAAAGCTATTTTACCTTCCATGAAGTAGTAAACTTGATTCATATCTCTAAAGTCTTCCAATAATTTCAATTCCTTTACCATCATTGATGACAAGTGCAGGGACTTTCGACTTAGGGCATCTACAACCACATTTGCCTTTCTTGGGTGATATTGCAATTCAAAATCATAGTCCTTCAGAAATTCAACCCATCGGCGTTGTCTCATGTTCAACTCTTTCTGATCAAATAAGTATTTTAAACTCTTATGGTCACTGAATTCTCCAAACTTTGAACCATACAGATAGTGTCTCCAAATCTTCAAGGCAAAACCTAATGCAACCAATTCCAAATCATGTGTAGGATAATTCTCTTCATGAGGTCTCAATTGTCGAAATACGTAAGCTACTACCTTTTTATTTTGCATCAGTACACACCCCAAACCTTGTTTAGAAGCATCACAGTATACCTCAAATGTACCATTCAGATATGAAAGAATCAACACTGGAGAAGAAGTCAATCTCCATTTCAAATCTTGGAAACTATTTTCACACTGAGTTGACCATTCAAAAACTTGATTCTTTCAGGTTAGCTTGGTCAAAGGTAACACAATCTTAGAAAAACCTTCTATAAACCTCCTATAGTATCCAGCTAACCCAAGAAAACTCCTGATTTTAGTGACTGTTTGAGGTCTTTCCCATTGTAAAACAACCTCCACTTTTGCTGGATCAACAGTAATGCCATTCTGGGTAATAACATGGCCCAAAAATTGTACTTCTTCTAACCAGAATTCGCATTTTGACAGTTTGGCACATAACTTCCTCTCGTTCAACATACTCAACACTGTTCTCAAGTGTTCGACATGTTCTTCCTTGGTCTTAGAGTATACCAAGATGTCATCAATAAACACGACAACGAAGTTATCCAAGAACGACCGAAAAATCCTATCCATATAATCCATGAACACTACAGGAGCATTCGTAATGCCCATACCGGGTACGAAAAGTAGTTTTTGGCACATCTTCCTTCTTAACTCGAATTTAGTGATATCTCGACCTTAAGTCAATCTTAGAAAAGATTGCAGCTCCTCTTAACTGATCCATTAAATCATCAATTCGAGGAAGTGGGTACTTATTTTTAATGGTTACTTTGTTCAGTTGTGTGAAGTCTACACACAATCCCATGCCCCCATCTTTTTTCTTCACTAGAACACCCTATGATGACACACTCGGTTTGATGAATTGCTTACTCATCATATCTTCTAATTGTTTCTTGAGTTCCAACAATTCTACAGAGGCCATTCTATAAGGAGCCATAGAGATGGGTCATGTTCTAGGGACTAAGTCTATTGAGAATTCCACTTATATTTCTGGGTGCAACCTTGGAATATCCTCAGGAAATACTTCTAGAAACTCTCATACCACTAGTATATCCCGAGTTTCTGATCCTTTTCCAGCCTCTAGGGATGACCGAAGGACAAGCAACCGAGTTCCCACTCGAGTTCTTGTCAATAATTCCTTGGTGGTTAAGAATTATCTATTTTCTTTATCTGAATATTCCCTAGAGTTTTCTAAGAATTATACGGTTTTACCCCGACAGTTTAAAGATACATCATTCTTCGTCATCCAATCCATTCCTAGAATCATATCCAATTGTGATAAAGGTAGGAAAATTAGGTCTATCATAAAGGTTCTCCCTTGAATTTTCACTGGGCTTTCCAAACATGCCTTGGATGTCATTACTAAAGACTTCCTGGGAGTTTCTACAACTAATTCATTTGGCATAATAATGGATTTTAGTCATACTCTTAGCACACAATTATATGATATAAAAGAATGTATAGCTCCTGAATCGTATAAAACCATAGAGGGATATCCATTGATTAGGCACTTACCTTGAATAAGATTTGGGGATCCCTCTACCTCTGCTCCATCATGTCCATATCCTAAACACTATATTTGTTCACCAAGGTATACATATGCATAATCTCATGAAAGCTCACCATTGGCTTTAACTCTAGTCTAAGTCCATTCTCAAATTGAATGCACTTAGCTCTTTCATTCTCCGCTTGTTGGAAATACCTTGAAAATCTTGATAGTTCTTCAAATTTTACAGCATATTCGTCAAGAGACATATTTCTCAGTTTGAGCTCTAGAAATTCAATCTCTTTCTTTTGATGAATTTCTTCAGGAAAGAACTTCTCAAGAAATTTCTTCCGAAATATCACCCAAGTAATTTCTCCTTGTTCATCTTCTATTTGAGATCTGACATAATTCCACTAGTGTTCAGCCTCTCCAACCAACGTATGAGGGGCTAAGATTACCTTTTGTGCTTCAGTGCACTACCTGATCCTAAATTTTTTGTCTATATCTTGGAGCCACCAATAAGCACCTTTCAGATTAAATCCTCCTTCAAACTGAGGCGGGTTATTTTTCAGAAACCTTTGTAGACATCGATACTCCGAAGTGCTATGATCTGCTGCAACATTCATATTCTCAAGTATTGTTGCCATTCGATCTAACTACTCATTGGTGGCAATCTCATTCCTTCTTGCCATACTTTTACCTGTGTTCTGTATTAAATATAGTCAGACACACAACTAGAGGTGTGTGAGACCTGTCACAGGCTAACAAGACTGAACTACTCTACTACCACTAACGTGTAACACCATTTTCTTAATATTAAAACAATTACATACAAGACCGTCGTTTACATTCTTGGTTAATTATATTTTTATTTTGTGAAAATAGCGTATAATTTTTTTATAACATATGAAATATGGTTCTCTCAGGACTCACCACTTAAAACTATAATCTAAACGATAACTATATATATATATATATATATATACATCATAAGTTCAAAGAAGCATCATAGTCAAAGAAAGAGTACACCATCCAAAGTCATACCATCAACATATATACTCCAGCATAATAGGATATATATACATAAATATACACACGCAAAAAGGTCATATAACTGGATGTACACTGAACTCTCTACAACTGCACCAAAATACTGTACAATCATACCATACACAAACACACCGTCAAAATCTTGACCCAACATCCTCATGCTACCGTCCTCCAACACTATCCTCCTCATGGTCCACCTCTGGATCCTCATCATCACTAGAAATATATATAATACCATCCCTGACCATAGGCTCAATGGGCGCATGGGACTATTATGGTGAAGGAGAAAGTCAGACCCTCTTTACCGAGCCACGAATATCAGCCCCTCTTTACCGAGCCACGAATATCAGCCCTGTCATCCTAAACTCTCCCACGTACCCAGTGAGAAGAGGATACATGAGTAATCTCCGGAATCTCTCTCACAATAGTAGCGGGTGAATTCATATGACTCTACTGTAAAGGAAGACGTCCTAGTATGACTAGTCGGGGTCACAAGTGGTCCCCAAGCAGAACGTCTCGACGAGGCTTTGGGTGTGCACCAAAATGGCTCAACCCTACGTCTACGGGCATGAGAAGATCCAGAAGATAGGTCAAGAGGAATAGTAGGAGAAGGAATATACCTGGTAGGAGCATGAAGAGGTATGCGTCGTAACTCATAAGCGTCTGGTATGTGCATGATATAGACCGCTGGAATAGTAGAGCGACAGGGGAGTATCATTCTATGCCTATCTGGGTACGAACACCTGATCTCTATATCTCCCTTATACACTGCCTGTACCAGTTCACCTCAACCTCTCCTGGTGGGAGAGGTATGATCTCAATTCGACACAGAGGAGTCATAAAAGAAGCCTCTGAGTCCAACACTACCTATAATGTGAGATTGGAGAGTAAGTATCTCTATATAAGATAAACAATTAACAACTAACAAAGTCATAACATAAAACAGATCATACATGCATTAATATGACAATTTAATCATATGTATGAGCATGATGTAATGATGAATACACTCATTAATCTGATGAAACTAATTATTCTCTAGATGAATGCATGGAGAAAATGTCTCCTAAGTGGCCCCCAACAATACATCAACAACAATGGTACCGACTGGTCGAGCCCGATCAACCACTTATTGTGCTTAGGAAGCGAACATAATGAATACAACGTCGTGCTCACCATTGGTAACCAAAAGGCATATAACTATTGTGCACTCAATAGCGCCAGAATACCCACCGGTCAACAAAGATAACCACTGCATCATCCTGAGCATGATACCTTCAAGGGGGTGTCAAAGGTCACTGTAGTTATTGTGAAGAGTTCTGTTGGCTCAAAGGAGCTACCTTATTCTTGACAAATCAATCTCCACCCACAATGTCCCCTCAACCAAGTCACGCATACAAGATACCCCTATGGGTTCTCAACACAATCTCAGTGTCGTATCTTCCTGTAGACTATATTACAACAGTAAACATAATGACATGAATATTCTAATTCATACAAAGTGTAACTTTTCGTTCATTTAGAGAAAAAAAAATCAGGGGAAAACCTTTTTAGGGTAATAACAAAACATTTTTCGTTGAAATTCAATTATGACATTTTTCAGTCATAATAATCATTTATATCAATAGACATAATTATTCAATTACATTCGACCACTTCATTCAAACATATCAATCATAGTTTAGAATTAAATTAATTTACGAACAACTAAGTCTCGCTATTCAATTGTTTCCGGCCACAGAAATAGTATTCGACTATATCCGTATTTGGCCTAGCTTAGAGATGCACGAATATATTTGGCATCATTTCTAAGCTCCTATATAAAGACACTTCTCTCCATACATTTACCCATTTTGAAATTAATATTTCCTTTGTCGCTGATTGCCCGAATGTTGAGTAACCTGATTATATCTTAAACAGTTAACTTCAATATCACTAGATTATTCAGATTATACAGAAAAACACCTTAATGAGGCTCTAGACATTATAACATATCCAAATATTTCATTTGGATACATTTATGATCTTGGTCAGGTATGAAAAGATTTCAGGGACACAATTGGTTTAAAACTCAGAATTCGACTAATGATGCTCGGATTAACTTCAGAATAATTTCAGAAAAATATTTAACTTGTGAAACATGTTAAAATTCATAGGACAGACCTGAGCTTGACATGTTTGGATTGAGAAACGCAGAACTTATAGACCATAAGATAATTTGAAACATAGGCTAACATAGTTAAAATATTGGATAGTTTTGATTTTAACTTGGTGACTATTTTTCGTTTTTACCCTCATTCAGTGAGGAACCCGAATCCTTGTCCCTAAATAAGATTATAACAGGCTAGAAAATTAAAAGATTAAAATATGCATAGGTCATATGTCAAATTTGGACTTTGGGAACTCAAGTTATCAAAGAATTAAGGTTCTAGAGTTTCCTTAACTCTTAAACACTTATGATTAATTGCATGACTTTCATGCCTTCCAAATTTTTGAATTTCAGTCCTTGAGAGAAGTTCGCTACCATATATACATAACTTAAACAATCTAGAGCACATGCAAGGGTTTGAACTTCAATCCCCAGCAATTCTAGGACAAGAGATGGCATTTAGAGCATCCTTTCTTGTGTAACAACAACACACGAAGGTGGTTGGGTTTAGAGACTCTTAGACCATGAATTTTTGAGACATAGAGACCTGCACACATAAGATTTCCAACATTCAAGGAGTTCTAAGCATATCCATGATTATTTCTAACACAACCATAAGCTTACAACTCAACAACAACAACAATCATGCACGATTTCCCTAACCACACTTGGGAAATTTTTTAAAACAGCAAGAACAACCTTTTCATGTCATTATTTTGTAAATCAGAGATAAAATTTGAGTTCCCCATACCTCAAATTATTCGAGTTTTCCTTCCTTTGGCTTCAAAGCCGACGCACAAGAGAAGGAAATGGAGGAGTGATTTTTGCTTTGAGTTTGTGAGATGAGTGGAATGAAATGAGGGGAGCTTCAACCCCTATGGTCTATTTATACATGATGAGGGCTGGATTTAGTGGATTAGGATATTTTTAATCCTGATTATCATGCAACCAACTCATGGATTAGGTGGCTTGATAAGAACTAAACACATGGCATGATAATTTTTGTTGAATTCGGTTTGGGCATTTCGTATAATGCATGAATGTGTTTTCTTGTGCTCAAAGACATCTTAATACAATATTAAACAATGTATAGATGAGTAGAGATGATAGTTCAAGAACTTAAATAATCACTCAAAGAACTGACAGAAAAAATTACAGGTACTTCCGGGCAATCTAGTTCAAAGGTACATTAAAACTATTCTCTAGCAACTCTTTAACTAAGTTATTTATCATAGTAAACACTAAGATAATAACTTCCTATTCTCAAAACTTAATATTAAAAACCTATTATAAAAATCTAATAGGTCAGGTGGTCACTTAGACTAATTCTATAACTATTCTAAGATTATACATTAACCCAAAAACGATTAAACTTCAAAACTTGGACAACTTTGACTATTAAACTAAACTAACTTAATTTTCTTCTATATTAAGAACTAATATATATTTATCTACGTAAAGAAACTTTCTAATTAATACTTCTTAACAAAACTCTAGATGTAATTACTTGTTATCCAAGTAAGTTAGTTCTTATTCTAATAACTCTTATTTTCAAGGAAACTATTAAATATATATCATTCTATTATGAAGAAAATATTATCACATACATAAGCACGCACAAACACACACACATATATAGTCTTATGTTTATCTAAGCAAGGTGCTGAATGGAGGGATGTTACATAACATGTTTTCAAAGACCGATCTTAGATATGGGTACTACCAAATACGCATGAAATCGGAGGAGAGTCCAAAAACTACTTTTCGGACGCGATATGGTCATTACGAATATCTTGTGATGCCTTTTGATGTAACCAATGCTCGTGTAGTGTTCATGAATTACATGAATCATATTTTTCATCCATATCTCGACACATTTGTGGTCGTATTTATCGATGATATCCTGATTTATTCGAAAGATCGAGAGTTACATGCGAAACATCTGAGAATAGTGTTGTAGGTGTTAAAGAATAACCAACTCTATGTCAAACTTTTGCAATGCGAATTTTGGTTAGAATTGGTGAATTTTATCGAGCACAAGATATCAAACGAAGGAATTGTTGTAGACCATGCTAAGGTAGGGACAGTGGTGGAATGGAATACTCCAAAATCCATAACGGAAATTAGAAGCTTCCTTGGTTTAGCAGGATACTATCAAAAGTTCATTGAAGGGTTTTCGAAGTTGGCGTTGCCACTGACTATGTTAACAAGGAAAGACAAGGCTTTCGTGTGGATGGCGAAGTGTGAGGAAAACTTTCGAGAATTGAAGAAAAGATTGACTATAGCACGTGTGTTGATTCTACTAGATCTGTAGGAGAACTACAACGTGTACTATGACACGTCTAAATAAGGCATGGGTTGCATGTTGATGCAGTAACAAAAGTTGGTAGCTTATGCTTCAAGACAACTAAAGACACATTAGCATAATTATCAGATGCACGACTTGGAGTTGGCTAGGATCGTAGTTGCTCTCAAGATCTGGAGACATCACCTCTATGGTGTAACATTCAAAGTCTTCAGTGATCACAAAAGCTTGAAGTATTTGTTCGACCAAAAGGAGCTGAACATGAGGCAAAGACGATTGATTGAATTCCTCAAGGACTACGACATTAATCTCCAGTACCACCAGGTGAAAGCTAACGTGGTGGCTAATGCCTTGAGTGGAAAGTTTATGCATATGTCAACCATGATGGTCAGGATATGGAATTGATTGAGGATTTCAGGAATTTAAGTTTTGCGGTGCAAGTAAAACCTAAGAGTTTGACTTTAGGTATGCTTACAGTAACAAATGAATTTCTGGTACAACTAAAAGGTTTGCAAAGTTCTGATCCATAACTGCAAGAAAAGAGAACCTTGTTTGCTGAAGGAAGAGCCCGAGAATTTCAAGAAGGAACAGATGGAGTGTTGAGATGCAAGAACCGAGTCTGTGCGCCAAGAGACCCCGATTTGAAGATGACAATCTTGGACGAAGCCCATAAGAGCAAACTAAGTATTCATCCTGGAGCTACCAAGATGTATCAAGACTTGAAAAAGATGCTCTGGTGGTTCGGTGTGAAGAAATAAGTAGCAGAGTATGTCTCGCGCTATTTAACATGTGAGAAGACAAAGATCGAGCACAAGCAACCCGAAGGAGAACTTCAACCTTTCGATATCCCCGTTGTGAAATGGAATAGCATCGCAATGGCTTTTGTGAGTGGATTTCCTTAGACTCAAAAAGGTTATGATGCAGTTTAGGTGATAGTGGATCGTTTGACGAAGACAACTCACTTTTTGCCAATCAATATGAAATACTCCTTGGAAAGGCTAACAGATTTTTACATCAAAGACATTGTCTGATTGCATGGTATTCCTACAAATATCATCTCGGATAGAGACCCACGTTTTACTTTGAAGTTGTGGAATGATTTGCAAACAACCTTGGGAATCAAATTGAGTGTGAGTTCAACTTACCACCGACTGACGGATGGCCAATCTGAATGGACTATTCAATCTTTTGAAGACCTGTTGAGGGCATGTGTGTTGGAACACTCTGGAAGTTGGGTGGACTACTTGCATTTGATAGAGTTCACCTACAATAAGAGTTTTCATTCAAGTATCGGTATGGCACCATATGAAGCTCTTTACGATAGAAAGTGCAGAACACCGTTATGTTGGTTTGAGGCAGGAGAGAATCTGATACTAGGACCTAATGTGGTTCAGCAGATGACGGAAAAGATAAGAATGATAAGGGAAAACATGAAGACAACCTAGAGCAGACAAAAGAGCTACTATGAGAAAAGGAGGAACCCTCTCAGTTTTGAGGAAGGAGATCATGTCTTCATGAGGGTGGTTCCGACATCTGGCATTGGCAGAGTGCTTAAAGCCCGTAAGCTTACCCCGAAGTTCATGGGACCATACCAAATCCGTAGAAAAGTCAGACCAATAGCTTACCATATAGCCTTGCAATCCTTATTGTCAAATCTACATAATATCTTCCATGTGTCTCAACTTATAAAATATATTAGTGACATGTTGCATATCATTGAACCCAATTCAATCTAGCTAAAGGATAATCTCACTTTTGAAACTATGTTCTCGAGAATTGCTGATCGAAGTGTGAAAATGTTGCGAGGCAAAAAGATTGCCTTAGTTAAAGTCATTTGGAGCCAATCAAACGGAGAAGATGTGACTTGGGAGGTCGAGGATGCCATAAAAGAGTCCTATCCCTATCTGTTTTCTTAAGGGGTAGGCTTAATTTTCAAGGACAAAAATCTTATAAGTGGGAGACCATTGTAACACCATGAATTTTCTATGTATGTTTTATTAATTATTTATTTTACCAACAATTAATTTTAGAAATTAATCGTTATTGATTTAGGCTAAACCATAGCTGAGTGTTAGTCTTATTTTGTGAATTCCTATTTTATGGTAAATTTTCGTAATTTTCAGTTATAGAAAGTTTTTGAACTGCTCTCGAGCCCAAGTTCGACCGAATTCGGCCCAATAATGTGTTTGTGAATTCCGTAACTTGGAATCGATTTCCGATTGTGCCATTGGCTTTGAAATATTATTTCGAGTCAAGATAGACATCAAGTTTGTCCATAGAGCATTTCTAAATATCTTTCACTCGGAATTCCGTGTTTCGAAGTTCTAACCATAAACCAAAATCGAGAGATTTTTAATATCTGGCCGAGTATCAGCCGACAGTACTCAGGCATGGTTTAATCGCAAATTTTTTTATGAAGAGGTCACATCACTTTCATGAGTGAAGCTTGCTTATCAAACAAGCAAAACAACACATATCTTACACAAAATCCCTTAAATCACTCATCTACCTCTTACATAATCCAATTTTTGGAAAAACCTTCGGTCTTTCAGCTCCCCAAATTTGATTTCTTGTCCTTAAAAGCCAACACCTAGCTTAGAGAAAAACCCTTGGCATTTTCACTCTTCTTCACTTCTGAATTTCTAAGAACTTTAAGGTAGTTCTTCATTTTTGATTTCTTCATCTCTTAAGATTTAACCATTAGATGTGCATGAAATTTTAGTATGATGCTTATAGGTATATTATGAACATTTTTAACCATTGAAATTTTCTAATGATCTTCCTAACAATTTTTATGCTCGAAACTCTAAATATGTGCTTTCTTGAACTTAGAAAATATTTTTTTTAAACCATGAACTCTTTGTGTACATGAGGTTGTTTTTAGTGTTTAAAAGTATGCTTTTTGTTGATATTAGTGAAAGGGGATGATTATGAAATCAAAGGAACCTTTAAGGAGTTTTGAACCATGTAAAGTTTGAATCTTTGCACTTGTTTTTGGCTTGAGTAATAAGCGGTTCCGGTTTAAACCACGAAACGGATAGAACTGAACCGAACCAAACCGCAAAATGTGGTTCTATTCATTTTTGCGGTTCAGTTTGGTTATTTTTTAAGGAATTGTTTATGTTCGGTTTAGTTTATAGTTTTATAAATTTAGGAACCATTGGAACTGAACCGAACCACACATTAAAGAAATAGATATTAGGGATTAGGGAATGATGTTTTATTATTGTATAAATTTTTCAACCAATTTGCTAGCTTAAATTATCATTTTGTGTGAATTGTTGTGTTATATATATTTTTAAGTTTTTATTAAGTTAGTATTATATATGTTATTAGTTACAAAATTGTTTCCTAGTGTCTTGACGATTTGGAACATATCGTCCAATTTTTGTGATATTGAGTTTGAAACTAACATATATCATATATTGTTACATGTGTTACTAATTGTGAAATGTAAGGTTATAAATGTAACTATTATATATTTTACTAATTGATATATATGTTACTAATCATGAATTGTATTGTTATATATGTCACTAATATTACTAATTGTGGACTGTAGTATTATAAATGATAATTCGTTATTTTCTCTATCAATTGCATAATTGTTATATATGTTACTAACACACAATTATGAGTTTCAATTTTTTTACACATTTATATATGTTTTGTAATTTTTGATAATAATAGTAGTAATGTTTATCCTCTTATGGATAAACAATTTATCTTGTAATACATTTTGAATTTTCAATTGATGCATGATTTTTTTTAAAAAGTAATTGGAAAAACCGTGGAACTGAACCGAACCATTCAAGAGCGGTTCGGCTTTTATAGTTAAATTTGTGGTTAATTGAGTGGAACAGAACCTTATGTTTTTGTTTGGTTCAGTCACTAAAATGCATAAAAAACCGAACCGAACCAAATTTTTACACCCCTAATGGATAATGAAGTGGTGGAGAGGAAATTTACAGGAGACAAACAAAACTCACGATGTTGAGTCGGACGACGATGACGGTGATTCGTCAGCAAAGTCTTGAGGGAGAGTCTAGGTGAGACGAGTCTCTTATATTCCTGGACGATGTATTCTGTTAGGTCGGACAGTTCTCAAAACGCAAACTAGATGATCTCTAACAACCCCTCTTTGCAATCAGGATCGATGAGAGGGATGGCTAGAAAGTGTTTAATTCAACACCATCATAAAATTGATAGTTCTTTGGGACATATCGATCATATATCCTTGCGAGGAATAATTTGGTGCGTTCAAATCAGCTTGTTATGAGACCTGTACTCTTGGTTATTTCTGAATAGTTTATTGGGAGAATATTGGTGTAAGGATAGATGAAATAAACATAGCATTCATACATTGAGCTCGTGGATATTGATCCTCGTGGTTTGAATTATAACATCACTCATCATGTGTATTTGTGTATGTGATATATATTGTGTATATTATACATGTCTGTCTAGATGTGATATTATGTGTAATTCCATGTCGTCAATGAATAATATTCATTGGATGTCTTACTCCTTTCTCTTTCTCCTTGTCTTCGGTTCGTGTTCTTGTTTAGATGGACAGTTCAGCGATGATTCAGACCTACTGATTCTCTATGTCACAGGAGGGAGCATGGAGGATTGATGGAGATTACACATACATAGGCCCTTGTGCCTTAGAGCTGAAGATGGTTTTGATGGCTCCACGATGCGCTTTCCATCTCATCATGCAGACTTGGAGGCTTCCTTTACTTTGCCCGATCGGAGACTGACACCTATTGTATCATCTACTCAATATGTGACACCTCACAGACCAGCTGCTGCGGGATCATCTACGAGGCGTCGGAGTTGGGAGGACGTGATCAGTTCCCCACCATGGAGGAGAGCTGCTCGACGGACCATGCCCAAACCTCATGCAGTTGCGAGAACGGGGATTAGGCCGTAGAATTCGCCCTATGACTTGGTGGAGGAGATGGAGGCTGAGGAAGAGCTAGAAGCCAACAAGGAGGATTGTGTGGAGTTAATCTGCATAGAGGATTCCATCGAGGTAGTAGACCTCTCCTCTGATTCCGATATAGAGGAGGATCCGAGCGAGTGTTCTAGTGCACCCACGGACACAGGAGCTAGCCGCTAGAGGTCATTTCAATTTTTGTTTTGCATTTTGAGTAGGGTATCTATGTAGGGTACTTTTGATGTGTCGGATGACTCAATTTATTTTGTATAGTTTCAGTTTAGGTGAAGATTTCATTCTGCCTTATATTTTGTACTAACGTAACACCCTCTTTCAATGAAGAATTATTCAAAGATATATTGAGTTGTTTTTTGTTACCATTAGGTAACGATTATTGATTTTTCCGCAATTTATGTTACTTAAAGTGATGTCCCAAAAAGGAAACGAATATAATGAAAATAATTTTATATTACATTATTCAAAAAAATTATCCATTTTTGAGCAATATTTTTGGAGTAATTTTTGGGGCGTTACAACATGGTATCAGAGCGGTTCTTTTCTATCCGGCCTTGGGCATGGCCTCACATGCTTTCATGGCTGCAATGACTACAGTGATTCAGAATGTGAATGCGAATTTGCATCAGCTGAATCAACAACAACAACAACCCCAACCATCTCAAGGACCGACTCAATACATGGGCTTGGACAAATTCTTTCATCATCAATCCCCAAAGTTTGAAGGAGGTTTTGCACCAGATGCTCCTAATGACTGGATCCAAGAGTTGGAAAGGATCTTTTAGGCACTTATGTGCACTGAGGAGTAGAATGTCACCTGTGCGACCTATATGCTGACTAAGGAAGTTGAGAACCGGTGGGAATTTACCGGACGACAAATGGAGCATGAACAACAAGTTGACAACTTTCAAAGATAGATTTATGTAGAAGTACTTTCCTGCGGATATGAGGACCAAAAAAGAGATGGAGTTCCTGCGTCTACAGGAGGGGAGCATGACTTTTGGGAATATGCTGCCAAATTTGAAGATTTGGCAAGGTATGCCCACACTACAATCAAGTGGAGAAAGAAAGGTCCAAGTGTCCCAAGTTTGAGGACGAACTCAGACAAGATCTGAAGGTGATGTTTGTACATCATCAGATACTAGATTTTGCAACTTTGGTTAACAGATGCCGACTTTATGAGGAAAGCGTGAATACAAGGAATGTGGCACTGAAAAGTGACGTACCACCCGAAAATTCCTATGACCCCCAAAGGAATTTCGGGCTAGGATATGGAAGAGGAAAGCCCTCCAACCGAAACCAGAAACCATATGTTTCGTCATCAGGGAATACGTAGAGGAATTTCAAGCCTTACAACAATATAGGCTTATGACAAGGAAACAACAACAACAATAACAAAAATGAGTTAACCAGTTGGGAACTCTAACAACAACACACCACCTTGGTGTTCGAAGTGCAAGGGGAAGCACTTCAGTGTCAACTGCCTAGTGTGTTATCACTGCAATCAGCCTGTACACATCAAGCCGATGTGCCCTAAGCTGAAAAGGGAAGAAGTGAATTTTGTTCAAGCGGCAAGACCTAAGGCCAAAGGAAAGGTGTTCAACATGAGCGGAACTGAGATTGAGGGCAAAAAGGACCTCATACAAGGTACATGTTATATTAATGAGATTTCCTTATTTGTGCTGTTTAATTTGGGTGCAACCCATTATTTCATATATAATGATATTGTCAACGGATTAGAATTACCTATAGTGTTCTTACCCTATGATCTAATTGTATCAACACCTACCAACGAACCCGTCATAGTGTCAACTATGTGTTCCCAATGTCCCATAATATTAGATGAATGAACCTTTGTAGTAGACCTGATATGTCTACCTTTATCCCAATTAGATATCATCTTAGGGATGTACTGGTTGTCTAACAACCATGTTCTTCTAAATTGCTTTGAAAAACAGTAAACTTTAGTAACCCCAAGAACCCCACTGAATCCTATTATGAATCCAAAAGCATTAGTGCCAATCAACTGAAGAAAATCTTGAAGGATAGAGCTCAAGTGTATATGTTGTTGGCATCATTGGAGAAGTAAGGTAGAGAAGAGATTTAGAAACTACCCATGGTTACAGATTTCTCTGAAGTCTTCTCGGATGATATTCATGGCTTACCCCCGGTATGGGAGATAGAGTTTGCTATCGATCTAGTTCCTAGAAGTGGACCGATCTCTATAGCTCATTATAGGATGGCACCGTTGGAGTTAACGGGGTTGAAGAAGTAGTTGGAAGACTTGCTATATAAACAGTTTGTCAGACCTAGTGTTTCACCATGGGGTGCTTTAGTGTTATTCGCAAAGAAGAAGGATGGTAGTATGCGGCTGTTTACTTACTACCGACAGTTGAACAAAGTCACCATCAAGAATAAGTACCCATTGCCAAGAATTGACGACTTGATGGATCAACTTAGAGGAGCTAACATGTTTTCAAAGATCGAGCTTAGATCTGGGTACCACCAAATACGCATGAAATCAGAGGATAGTCCGAAAACTGCTTTTCGGACGCGATATGGTCAGTACGAATATCTCTTGATGCCATTTGGTGTAATCAATGATCCTGCAGTGTTCATGGATTACAAGAATCGGATTTTTCATCCATATCTCGACACATTTGTGGTCGTATTTATCGATGATATCCTGATTTATTCGAAAGATCGGGAGTTACATGTGAAACATCTGAGAATAGTGTTGCATGTGTTAAAGGACAACCAACTCTATGCCAAACTTTTGAAATGCGAATTTTGGTTAGAATTGGTGAATTTTATCGAGCATATGATATCAAATGAAGGAATTGTTGTAGACCATGCTAAGGTAGGGACAGTGGTGGAATGGAATACTCCAAAATTCGTAACAGAAATTAGAAGCTTCCTTGGTTTAGCAGGATACTATCGAAAGTTCATTGAAGGGTTTTCGAAGTTGGCGTTGCCACTGACTATGTTAACAAGGAAAGACAAGGCTTTCGTCTGGATGGTGAAGTGTGAGGAAAACTTTCGAGAATTGAAGAAAAGATTGACTATAGCACATGTGTCGATTCTACCAGATCCGTAGGAGACCTACAACATGTACTACGACACGTCTAAATAAGGCATAGGTTGCATGTTGATGCAGCAACAAAAGGTGGTAGCTTATGCTTCAAGACAACTAAAGACACATTAGCAGAATTATCAGACGCACGACTTGGAGTTGGCTACGATTGTAGTTTCTCTCAAATCTGGAGACATCACCTCTATGGTGTAAGATTCAAAGTCGTCGGTGATCAGAAAAGCTTGAAGTATCTATTCGACCAAAAGGAGCTGAATATGAGGCAGAGACGGTGGATTGAATTCCTTAAGGACTATGACTTTGATCTCTAGTACCACCTTGTGAAAGCTAACATGGTGGTTGATGGCTTGAGTGGAAAGTCCATGCATATGTCAACCATGATGGTCAGGGAGATGGAATTGATTGAGGATTTCTGGAATCTAAGTCTCGCGGTGCAAGTAAAACCTAAGAGTTTGACTTTAGGTATGCTTACAGTAACAAATGAATTTATGGAAGAGAAGAGAACCTTGTTGGCTGAATGAAGAGCCCCGGAATTTCAAGAAGGAACTCATGGAGTGTTGAGATGCAAGAACCGAGTCTGTGTGCTAAGAAACCCCGATTTGAAGATGGCAATCTTGGATGAAGCCCATAAGAGGAAACTAAGTATTCGTCGTGGAGCTACCAAGATGTATCAAGACTTGAAGAAGATGTTCTGGTGGTTTGGTATGGAGAAATAAGTAGTAGAGTATATCTCACGCTGTTTAACATGTGAGAAGGCAAAGATCGAGCACAAGCGACCTGAAGGAGAACTTCAACCTTTTGATATCTCCGTTTGGAAATGGGATAGCATCACAATGGATTTTGTGAGCGGATTTCCTCGGACTCAAAAAGGTTATGATGCAGTTTGGGTGATAGTGGATCGTTTAACGAATACAACTCACTTTCTGGCAATCAATATGAAATACTCCTTGGAAAGGCTAACAAATTTGTCAATCAAAGAGATTGTATGATTGCATGGTATTTCTATAAATATCATCTGAGATAGAGACCCACATTTCACTTTGAAGTTGTGGAATGGTTTGCAAATAGCCTTGGGAACCAAATTGAGTATGAGTTCAGCTTACCACCCATAGACGGATGACCAATCTAAACGGACTATTCAATATTTGAAGACCTGTTGAGGGCATGTGTGTTGGAACACTCTAGAAGTTGGGTGGACTACTTGCATTTGCTAGTGTTCACCTACAACAACAGTTTTCATTCAAGTATCGACATGGCGCCATATGAAGCTCTTTAGGATAGAAAGTGCATAACACCGTTATGTTGGTTTGAGACAGGAGAGAATCTGATACTAGGACCTGATGTGGTTCAGCAGATGAAGAAAAGGATATGACTGATAAGGGAAATCATGAAGACAGCCTAGAGCAGACAAAAGAACTAGTATAACAAAAGGAGGAATCCTCTCAGTTTTGAGGAAGGAGATCTTGTCTTCATGAGGGTGGTTCCAACAACTAGCATTGGCAGAGTGCTTAAAGCCCGTAAGCTTACCCCGAAGTTCATAGGACCATACAAAATCCTTATAAAAGTCGGACAAATAGCTTACCAAATAGCTTTGTCACCCTTATTATCAAATCTACATAATGTCTTCCATGTGTCTCAACTTATAAAATATGTTAGTGACTTGTTGCATATCATTGAACCTGATTCAATTCAGCTAAAGGATAATCTCACTTTTGAAACTATATCCTCGAGAATTGTTGATCGAAGTGTGAAAATGTTGCGAGGCAAAGAGATTGGCTTAGTTAAAGTCATTAGGAGCCAATCAAACGGAGAAGATGCAACTTGGGAGGTCGAGGATGCCATAAAATAGTCATAACCCTATCTGTTTTCTTAAGATGTACACTTAATTTTCGAGGACGAAAATCTTATAAGTGAGGGAGGATTGTAACACTATGAATTATCTATATATGTTTTATTAATTATTTATTTTACCAACAACTAATTTTAGAAATTAATCGATATTGATTTAGGCTAAACCATAGTTGAGTGTTAGTCTTGTTTTATGAATTCGTATTTTGTGGTAAATTTTCATAATTTTCTGTCACAGAAAGTTTTTGTGTTATTCCCCCGAATTTGGCCCAATACCGTGTTTTTTAGTTCTGTAACTTGGAATAGAATTCCAATTGCGCCATTGGCTTCAAAATATTATTTCGAGAGTCAAGGTAGACATCAAGTTTGTCCATAGAGCATTTCTAAATATTTTTCACTCTAAATTATGTGTTTCGAAGTTCTAACCGTAAACCCAAATCGAGAGATTTTTAATATCTGGCCGAGTATCAGCCGACAATACTCAGGCATGGTTTAATCACGAATTTTTTTATGAAGAGGTCACATCACTTTCATGAGTGAAGCTTGCTTATCAAACAAGCAAAACAACACATATCTTACACAAAATCCCTTAAATCACTCATCTACCTCTTACATAATCCACTTTTTGGAAAAACCTTTGGTCTTTCAGCTCCCCAAATTTGATTTCTTGTCCTTAAAAGCCAACACCTAGCTTAGTGAAAAACCCTTGGGATTTTCACTCTTCTTCACTTTTGAATTTCTAAGAACTTCAAGGTAGTTCTTCATTTTTTATTTCTTCATCTCTTAAGATTTAACCATTAGATGTTTATGAAATTTTAGTATGATGTTTATATGTATGTTATGAATATTTTAAACAATTTAAATTTTCTAATAATCTTCCTAACTCTAATGGTTAAAAGTATGTTTTTTGTTGATTTTAGTGAAAGGGGATGATTATGAAATCAAAGGAACCTTTAAGGAGTTTTGAACCATGTAAAGTTTGAATCTTTTCACTTGTTTTTGGCTTGAGTAACCATAGTCTTGGACAAGATAGAAAATATTTATTTTGTGATGTTTCTAAGTTAGATGTTTATGAGTTGGATGATTTTTTTTTTTTGAATAGATGGTTCATTGTTATTCATGTCTATGAAACCAACACCTATTAACCTTTGTGGTTATGTTTAGAGGTGTTGAAATGATCATGAAACTTTTTAAATATACCTTAGTTAACTTACTTTAAAGTGGTAAGTTAAACAAATGATATTTTGGTTTAAAAAATGCTAACTTTATTATGTTATTCATGACTATGAAACCAACACCTATTAACCTTTGTGGTTATGTTTAGAGGTGTTGAAATGATCATGGAACTTGTACAATCTACTTTAGTTAACTTACTTTAAAGTTGTAAGACTAACAAAAGATACCTTGATTTAAACTGTTGTTTTAAGTATGAGATCAACACTATCAACACTTGTAGTTGTATTAGAAAAGAATGTTGTGAAATGACCAGGGAAAACTATTATACAAAATATGGAATCTACTTAAGATGACTTGCTTTAAAGTGGTAAGATCAACTTAGGAGACATTGATTTAAAAGTATGGACTTTGATTGAGAAACTTACCTCAAAGTGGTGAGTATGACCTAAAAAGTCTCCTTGAAAGTATAAACTTATGCGGTGACAAAAGTATAAACTTTATTAAAATCTTACCTTGAAAATATGGAAATCATGAACAAGACTTTTGAGGATAAAGGTTGGTTCAAGAATATGAATCTTGGACCAGATGGATGAAAGTGATGGAGTTCATAAATGGGTTAAAACGATGTATTTACCTTAGGGTTATCATGTAAAAATTTAACTCGTAAATCACTAATTTGTTTTTGTGTTTAGTTTCAAAGCTTTCGAAGTCAGACAACCTACCGATTCGCAGGTAAAGGGAATCAATCGTTCAACAACCTAAGGTGAGGGAGAATACATTGTGACATAGCGGTGTCTGAATATGACACTCGGATCTCCTAAACTATCTCAAAAGTTTGGAGTTACATTTGTGTTTTAAGAAACCCGTACTTAATCAAATGTTTGCATGCCTAGATTAAGTACAGATAATTTCTTAAGTTGTATGCTTTAGGATAGACTAAAATATTGAGTAATATAATAGATAACCACAAAGGAACACCACTCCGAAAAACAAAAATGCGTAGGGATCGAAAACAATGGTGGTATTCAATCCGTTGACCCAAAAGGTTGAGAGAGTGGTCTTGGCCATTAGACCAGCCACGTCTGGGCGAGCCAGACACGCCTGGCCACTGGACCAGCCACACCTGGGTGAGCCAGCCACGCCTATGTGAGCCAGACACGCTTGGCCACTAGAACAGCCACGCCTGGGCGAGCTAGACACGCCTGGCCACTAGACCAGCCACGCATGGCCACTGAGCCAGCCACGCTTGGGCGAGGGCCAGACATCGTACTTGGTCTGTTCTGGGTGGTTTTGGGTGCCCGCGTGACAGTACCTCTCCAGGACGAGGACCAAATAGTGATTTCGACCAGTTTTTGGTAGATTTGTTGTTTGAGCGACAGTCTCTCACTTGGACGAGAGCAAGACATAGAATTGAGTCTATTCTGATGAATTTGTCGCTTGGGCGAGAGACAGACAATCATTTTGATTGGTTGATTGCTTAGGCAATAGCCCTAGCTTGGGGGAGAAGGTATTCGATACTTGGGAGAGACTGTGGCTCAAGTGAGGAGTCTGATGTCCAAATTAACAAACTTATATAGTTACCTTTGTTCTTACGCCTTATTAGGGCAAGATTTTCGACGTTGATGTCATGATTGGGGCGATGCCCAAAAAGGATTACATGATACCATGCAGCAAGGTCGTCTGACCCGTAAGAGGATTAGTCATGTGGCCATCCAGGATAATTCAGCGACGGTTCGTAGTGGTAAGAATGTTATTCCTCTATGACGTGATGATGTAAGATCAGGTCCCACAAGAAGCATTCCTTTCAGAGATTTCTTAGTTTGGCCCGATCATGTAAAAGAATGATTAAAAGATTTAATCGGCTAACCTCGGTTAGTGTGCATACTCATTATGGATAATGAAGTGGTGGAGAGGAAATTTACCGGAGACGGATGAGCCCCGCGATGTTGAGAGGGACAGTGATGGTGGTGATTCGTCAGCAAAGTCTTGAGGGAGAGTCTAGGTGAGACGAGTCCCTTGTATTCCTAGATGAGGTATTTTGTTGGATCGGATAGTTCTCACAGTGCAAACTAGACGATCTCTGATAATCCTCTTTGCAATCAGGATCGATGAGAGGGATGCCCAGAAAATGTTTGATACGACACCGTCTTGAAATGGATAGTTCTTTGGGACAAATTGATCATATATCCTTGTGAGGAATAATTTGGTGCGTTCAAATCGACTTGTTATGGGACCTACACTCTCGGTTATTTTCGAATAGTTTATTGGGAGGATATTGGTGTAAGGATGGATGAAATAAACATAATATTCATATATTGAGCTCATGGATATTGATCCTCATGATTGAATTATTACATCATTCATCATTTGCATTTGTGTATGTGATATGTATTGTGTATTATGTATGTCTGTTTGGATGTGATATTTTGTGTAATTCCACTTCGTCAATGAATAATATTCATTGGATGTCTTACTCCCTTATCTTTATGTTTGTCTTCGGTTCGTGTTCTTGTTCGGATGGATCGTTCAACGAAGATTCAAGCATGCTGCTTGGCCCTCACCCAAGCGTGGTTGGCTCGCCCAGGCGTGTTTGGCACAATGGCCAGGCGTGGTTGGCTCGCCCAGACTGCATAGAGGACTCCATCGAGGTAGTAGACCTCTCCTCTAATTTTGAGATGGAGGAGGATCCGAGCGAGTGTTCTAGCGCATCCACAGACACTAGAGCTAACCGCTAGAGGTCATTTCCATATTTGTTTTTGCTTTTTGAGTAGGGTATATGTGTAGGATACTTTTGATGTTTTGAATGACTCAACTTATTTTGTATAGTTTCAGTTTAGGTGAAGATTTCGTTCCGCCTTATATTTTGCACTAACATAACACGCTCTTTCAATGAAGAATTATTCGAAGATATGTTGAGTTATTTTTAGTTACCATTAGGTAACGATTATTGATTTTTCCGCAATTTATGTTACTTAAAGTGATGTCCCGAAAAGGAAATGAATATAATGAAAATAAATTTATATTACATTATTCAAAAAAAAAATTACCCACTTTTGAGCAATATTTTTGGAGTAATTTTCGGGGTGTTACAAAAATCATACTCCCAAACAAAACCTTAGAGTTTAATGTATCATTACTAGTTTCTTCTAGACTATGAATTGACTTCAAGTTGACAAACTTAACATGCACTTAGTTGGTGGTGCAAGTAGGGATAGCAAAAAAAAAATTATGGGTACTAGTAAAAATATCCATAATGGATGCTCACAATAATAGATTATAAAAGAGAATGAGTTTTATGATATCCGCTCCATATATAACAACATATTTATAAATTTATTTTTTAATTAATAATTTTTATATATTAGAGTTTTTTATATTTCAATATTATATATTATATATTTTATTATTATTTCGTAATAAATTGCAGTGATTTGATTATAATCATAAATTTATCATATAATTATTTTATTGAATACCCACTACTTGCATGTATACCTGCGAATAGTACGAGTTTTGGAATGAGAAAACACTTCATGTGTCCGCCCAACTTTGTTGCCTCCCTACATGCAACTTAATAAAACAATTTTTTTTACATAATCTTTGATATAAAATTTAATCATTATGATAACTCGATATATTTGATTATGTTAATTTTAGAATTATATGAGTGAATTTATTCAAATGGACTACTTATTATATTTTGTGATAAACAATAAGATTAAATGGTAAAGATGCAATTGGATATGGAATAATTGGTTATGCAAAATTATGATTGTATAAAAAGCTATAAGAATATCAAATTGATAAGAGATATTTTATTAAATCCTTAATTATACAAGAGAAGTATCACAATAAAAATGGTGAACAATTGAGCTAGGCCACAACACAATTTAAAATCAACGAGACACAAGGACATTAGAGAATATTACATTTACATAGAGCTTGAAAGTTGCTAACATAATAAGGATTAGAAGTCATCTGGTATTACAATGAGATTATGTGTATCACTACCTTCTATTCTATGTGTAGCTAAACCTTTATGGTTTGTTTGGTTGAGGGGAAGAAAATGAGAGAAGAGAGATTAATGAGAAAGAGATAACGGAGAATTATAGTAGATTTTTCTATTGTTTGGTATGAGAGGAAAAAAAATATAAATAGAAAAGAAAGAGATAGAAATAAAAATATTTGAATGACAAAAGTGTTTATACAATAAAAAGATTATAAAGAAGTGTTTTACTACAAATTAAATAATTAATATTATAAAGTTTATTTTAAATTAAATATTATGATGTAAAATATTAAAACTTGTTCTTGTAATACAATTGCCACAAAGTTTTTCCATTAAATCAATTAATTCATTGGATAATAGTTTATGTAAGAAAACAATACAAGTGAGAGGTATTTTTGTTATTGCAAAACATTTCTCTTCTCCTTTCTCCTCTCTTTCCTATTTTTCATGTAAACCAAAGGGAAAAAAGATACAAATTATCTCTTCTTTCTCTCTTTACAACTTCTTTCTCCAAAAAATTCTTGCATGCTCTTAGAGCTAATGAAAAAATGAAACATTGATTTTTTTAACATTGTTATATTATTTTGTTTTTACTCATTAATATATCTTTTGAAAAAATATGTCTAGTCGTAAGATGTCCATGAATAATTTATTTGGAAACATAATTGATATAGATGATTTTAATATTGATCTTAGTAGACTCCCAACTTCAATCATCTTATATCTCATTCAAATCAAATTCAATTATTTATTGTCCTTACTTTTTCTCCATTTTTTATAAATCTTTACTTGTTGTTGTTGCAATTAGTTTAAAGTATATTTAACAATATCTAAAATTTACATTTAAGTTTTTGTGGAATCAAAATCATACTTGTATGATTGTAATTCATAATTATATGTGTATTGTTAAGACTATAAAAAAATACTATTCACCAACTCAACTAATAATTATATATGGTATACAACAAATAACTATATCTCACATGGCTTCTACATGGATACCACGATAATCTTGAATTGAGCTATATATTTTGTTTTTTTGGGCTGCTTAGTTATAGGGCTGAGTGGATGTCATCTAACTCATAAATCTAGCCATTTCGAGTCGATTAACTTAGATGGTTTGAATTTGTCCATTAGATTTGATTGGGTTCAAATACTATAATATGTAGATCATCAATTCAAGTTTTGAGTTAATAAAATTTGCTACCACTTAAACAAATAAATATATTGTAAGTAGAACTAACAATAAAATTCAACTTAATATTTTGTGGAACTCGACTTATTATTCATGTTGATAAATATCGTTTATCGGTTAAACAAGTCAAAATTAAGTTTGTTAAATAAATAAGTTAAATTTGATTCAAGTATAGTTCAACTCATTAAATTCACGAGTTAATTCAATTATACATATAAATCATCTTTAAAATTATATATATATATATATATATAAACAAATATATTCATACACATAATATTTAAATAAATTTTTAAAAAAATATCATAATGCACATGTATTAATATATCAGTTTATATGATATATATATATATATATATTAATGGTCACCCCTAGATTTTAAGGTGATAAAGTGTCATAAATCTAAACTAGTTAACCCACTCAAAAGTTCATAAGATTTTAATTGAGTCGATTTGAACTGAAATTGTTTGTGCAGTGAACTCAATTCTAATCAATCTTTAATAAGCCAAATTGAAATGAAATAAGTTATGTTCAACTTGATTCATTTTGACCCATAATTATGAGATTTCAATTTGTGCTTCTCATTCAAACCTCATATCATATTCTTTGGGATTTCAACACCTCCCCCAATACCCTTACACTTTAAGCCCATCTTATTCCCACAACTATTAGCCGTCAACATCTCCATGCACACTCCTTGCACCACCGAGTTATCATAAAAACCATACCAACAACCCCTCTTGATTCTTTTAACACATTTCCCTTTCTTAACATCGCAACTTAGTTCCACCCTAAAACAACATCAAACTACCACTAATTGTGGCCAAGGCACTATCTTGCGAAGCTCATTTAGATTAAACTTATTTTAGATGTTATCATTGCAATGCCTTAGCTTCACCACATCTTTCTAACTTTTCAATACGTTGTAGCGGAAGACCCATGGAGAAAATATAATAGAGAAAATGACACCAATAATTTAATGTGGTTCAACAATTTGCATACGTTCACGACTGGAGAGCATAAGAATGTTCCACTATGATAAAAAAAATTATAAGTCTTTTACTCACTTCCCAAAACCCAAGTACACCCAATTTCACCATCACTCAAGTATTTCTCACAATATTATAACAAGAGAACAAGAATAGAGAATATGCACTAAGCTAAGTATTTGGTGTGTCTTACAATGACTTGGAGCACTCTTATTTATAGCCAAAGCTCTTGAAGATTATGTGACCAAAGGAAAAGAACATTAACGTTGGTTTCACCATAGCCACTTCCTTTTTGCTTGACTCAAGAAAATATTTTCATTATCTTTTTCTTTTGGCCAATATTCAATAAATCTCCACCTTGGCTAAAAGACTATCATAGTTATTCTCCTACTACTCTTCTTTATGGTCACTAGAGATTCTGAACATTAATCAAGTCTAGACAATGTCTGAACTTGATAGTTGGAACTGGCTTCGTCATCATATCCGTCAGATTATCTGCAGTGGGTGTTTTCTCCACTCTAACAACTTCTCTCTCCACTATATCTCTGATAAAGTGCATCTAAACATCAATATGCTTAGTTCTTTCATGATACATATGATTCTTTATCAGATGTATAACACTTTGACTATCACAGTAGATGGTTGTTTCTTGGAGTTGTATACCCAACTCTTCAATTAGACCTTTCTCCTAAATGATTTCCTTTACAACTTTTGTTATTGCGATGTACTGCTTCAGTTGTAGGCAAAACAACAATTGATTATAGTGTTGCTTTCCAACTAATAGTACAACCATATAGTTTAAAGACATATCTGGAGAGCGATCTTTGCTTATCTAGATCTCCAGCATAATCCGAGTCAACATATCCAATGATCTTGTTTCTAACGTATTTGACTTTACCATACAAAAGCCCTATAGTTGTTATACCTTTCAAGTAGCGCATAATCCACTTTACAGTCTTCAAATGAACTTTACCAAGATTTACCATATATGTGTTTATCACACTTACTGCATGTACAATATCTAGTCTAGCGCACTTCATGACATACATGAGACTGCCAACCGCACTAGCATAAGGTAAACTTGACATCTCTTCTTTTTGATTCTCAGTTTGTGGACATAAGATCATTGAAAGTTTGAAATGAGTCGCTAATGGAGTAATGATTGGTTTAGCATTTTGCATGCCAAAGCATTCCAACACCTTCTTAATGTACTTCTTTTATGATAGAAATAGTGCCCCATCTTTTTTATCCCTCTGAATCTCCATTCCCATAATTTTCTTTCCATCTCCTAAGTCTTTTATTTCAAACTCTGAGCTCAATTGAGCTTTCAAGTTTCTTATTTCTGACATGTTCTTACATGCAATCAACATGTCATCAACATATAAAAGCAAATGGACAAATGACTTATTCGCAAGTTTCTTGTAGTAGATGCAACTATCATGTTCACTTATGGAATAACCATTTTCAAGCATGAAGGTGTCCAATCGCCGATACCACTGTCTGGAAAATTGTTTTAAATCATATAAAGATTTCTTCAGCAAGCAAACATGATCTTTTTTCTCTTGAACTTCAAATCCTTCAGGTTGTTTCATATAGATTTGTTCCTCCAACTCACCATGTAAGAATGTCGTTTTGACATCTAGTTGGTCAATTTCTAGATCAAATTGAGCTACAACAACAAGTAGGATGTGAATAGAGCTATGTTTTACCACAAGGGAGAAAACTTCATTGAAATCAATACCTTATCTTTGTGTAAAATCGTTGGCCACTAATCGCGCCTTGAATCTTGCATCTTCAACCCCATGGATTTCTTCCTTCTTCTTGAAGACTCATTTGCATCCAACAATCTTTTGAGCCTTCGGCCGCTTCACAAGAACCCAAGTATGATTCTTATTAAGATATTCAATTTCCTCTATCATGACAGAAATCCATTTGGAAGCTTCTTTGTTGTTGATAGCTTCTTCATATGAATGTGGTTCACAATTGCTAATATCATCAACAACATTTAGAGCGTATGACACAAGATCAGCATAACCATACTTTTCTAGAGGTTTTATATGTCTCATTTGTATGTCCCTTGTCAACTGATAATGCTGTAATTGGGAGATATCAGTACACGCATCACATACTTCTTCTTATTGATCAAACGCTTTTTCTTTTGTTGGCTCTACCTCAAACTCCACCTTCTCCAAGATATTAGGATCTTCATTTTCACTTGATGACTCTTTATGAGGCTTTAGCATTTCAGCTTCATTAACTTAACATCTCTGCTAATGATGCATTTTCTTTTCTCTAGTCACCATAACTTATATCCTTTCAAATCATCAAGATATCCAAGAAAAATAAATTTCAATGCTCTTGCATCAAGTATTCCTTCTTTGTTATGAGCATATGAAAGACAACCAAATATCCTCAAATTTTCATAATTTGCCGGAATACCCGACCACATCTCTTCTCGAGTTTTGAAACCAATGGTCGTTTATGGACATTTGTTGATCAAGTAACAAGCTGTATTGACAGCTTCCGCCCAAAATTCTTTTTGCAATCCAGCATTTGGCAACATACATCTTGTCCTTTCAAGTAAGGTTTTGTTCATTCGTTCTGCAAGTCTATTTTGTTGTGTAGTGTGTCTCATAGTATAATATCTGACAATACCTTGATCCTTGCAAAAATTTCTGAATTATCCACTGTAGAATTTTAGACCATTGTCAGTTCTCAGTCTCTTGATCTTTCTCCCGGTTTACTTTTCGATCAAGGTTTTCCACTATTTGAACTTGACAAATGCTTCACTCTATGTTTCAAAATGAAGATCCATACCTTCCTTGAATAGTCATCAATGAATGTTAACATATATTGCTACCACCATGAGAAGGTACTTGAGAAGGACCCACAAGTCAGATGTACATAATCCAACGTGCCTCTTGTTCGACGAACTGCAATATTGAATTTTATCCAACACTGTTTTCCGAAAATACAGTGTTCACAAAAGTCGACCTTCTCGACTTGTTGACCGCATAGTAATCCTTGTTTGGCCAACTCGGCTAGACCTCTTTCACTGACGTGACCCATTCTCAGATGCCATAGTTTGGTGACATCAGAATCAGATGTTGAGGAGACAACAACAACAACACTTGTGATTGTGTTTCCTTGTAACATATAGAGACTATTCTCTTTCTTTCCTTACATTACAATCATAGTGCCTTTAGATATTCTTATAGCTCCACCTTCACCTTTGTAGCTATAACCTTTTGAATTTAGTGTTCCCAAGGAAATCAAATTTTTCTTCAATTTTGGAACATGCTTTACATCTGTCAACATCCTTACGATTATGTCGAACATCTTGATTCTAATTGTGCTGATGTCGATGACCTTGCATTGAACATTATTTCCCAGAAGGACCTTACTCTCATCTAAGGGTTGGTAAGTGGAAAACCAATCCTTATTGGGACATATGTGATATGAACATCCAGAATCAAGTATCCATTCATCTTTTGAGTCGTGTTATGAGACTATTAGTACATATGCACTATCATAGCCATTTGCTACAGCTGCATCTCCATATTCATAAATATTTTTATTGCCTTTGCGCTATAAGCAATTCTTTCTTATATGCCCCTCCTTGTGACAATGAAAACATTTATACTTTTTAGGTTTCGCTTTAGACTTGGACCTAGATTTCCCTCTTTCACCAAATTGATTTCGCCTATCTGTTCTTCCTCTAGCGAAGAGACTTTCACTCGAGCCTTCAGATCAAGAATCTGATACTCTTTTCTTCAGTTCTTTTGAGTGCAATGCAGCCTTTACTTCGTCCAAGGTCAGATCTTCTCGACTATACATCATGGTATCGGTGAAGTGCTCATAAGAACTTGGAAGAGAACATAGTAGAAGAATTGCTTAGTCTTCATCTTCAATTTTAACATCGATATTCTTTAGATCAAGAATAATTTTATTAAACTCATCCAGATGATCTTTTATGGGATTTCCTTCATGCATTTGAAGAGTATATATTCTTTTCTTCAAATACAATTTGTTGGTGAGTGACTTCGTCATATACAGGCTTTCTAGCTTCAACTATAATGAAGCAGCTGTAGTTTCATGTGACACTTCTTGCAAAACTTCATATCCCAAGCTCAACAAAATTGCACTATATGCTTTTTCCAAGGTTTCATCCTTCTCATCCTCGGCCAGAATCGATGGTAGCTTGTTTCTACATTCCAAGGTTTTGCTCAAGCCTTGATGAACTAGTAGACCTTTCATCTTCAATCACCAGAGGTTGAAATCATTTTCTCCATTAAATTTCTCCAAATCAAATTTAGCACTCGTCATGATAACCGTATACTAGAACAATGTCGTAGTCCATGAACATACACCAGGAAAGAGAGGTGGGTCTTAATAGACACGCTTAAATATCAAGTCTTTCCTAAGACAAAACTTTCCTAGACATGCACTTTCACACTACTATACTTTTCTAGTAACAAGAACAATTTTTTTCTGTTGTGTAAGAACAGACAATGTTGTGAACATAGAGCATACATGCTATGAATTTTCTTTTAGATCGTACGACTTAGCATGCAAGAGCTCTACGAGCTCTAATACCAGCTTGTTGTAGTGGAAGACCCATGAAGAAAATATAATAGAGAAAATGATACCAAGAATGTAATGTGTTTCAGCAATTTGCCTACGTCCACGTCTGAAGAGAACAAGAATATTCCACTATAATAAAAAGAATTACAAGTGTTTCACTCACTTACCAAAACCCAAGTACACCCAATTTCAATATCACTCAAGTATTTCTCACAATATTAGAACAAGGGAACAAGAATAAAGAATATGCACTGAGCTAAATATTTAGTGTGTCTTACAATGGCTTGAAACACTCATATTTATAGCCAAAACTCTTGAAGATTATGTGGCCAAAGGAAAAGAACATTAATATTGGTTTTACCATAGCCACTTCTTTTACTCGGCTAGAAATTTTCCCTTTATTCAAGATGATATCTTACACTTCCTTTTTGTTTGGCTCAAGAAAAAAAAATTATCATCTTTTTCATCTACCCAATATTCAATACTATGAGCTAGTGTTGTTTGACCTCCTTTCTGTGCCAATAACTATGTCACCATATCTCATCCTTTTTGGACTAGTATGTTAATGGTGCACATGAGTTAAGTTAAGTGACTATTTTTTTTTTTTAAATTAGACCCGAATCAAATAAACTTTTGATCATTTGATTTGAATTGGCCCATATTTTTGTTATGTTGTATGTTTCATATAGTTTTATAAGGAAAATAATTTATAATTATGAAATTTACTATAAGTCTATGTCGTTCGATTTGTTAGGGTAAATATTTTTTTATTTATTAGACTTTTTTGGATTTCACAAATACCTTTGGAATTGCTTGGTGACTTATTTTGGTTTTGACGCATTTCACATAATAAGATTGTATGATCCACCAAACAAACTTAAGACTTCAGCTAGTACATAAAAGTCCGCACAAGTATGGAATAACATTTTCCATGAGTTTGAGAATGGGGATTAAAATCCCGTGAAGCAATACAAATATACCAACTTGAAAGATGTGGTGGCCACAAAACAGACTTGGAAGAAAACACATTTTGAATTCCACTTAAAAGTTCACTTCTCAATTCAACCGTAGAAAAAAAAAATTTATTAACAAGGTAAGAGTTTTATACGTTGTTAATTGATCATCGATCATTCATTTTTAACTATCATTGACTTTTTAATAAAATAATAATATAAATGACTAATATATGATATATTAATTACATATTAATCTTTACACTGACATTATATAAATATTCAATTCTTCAATTCAACAGTAAGGTATAGTATGATAATAATTGTTTATTTATGTTCATATAATTAGTGGGCATGAGTATGTATAAGTAGCCAACAAGTATGAGGGATATGATGACATCCATTAAAGTTACTAGCTATGCAAATATTGTGCTGGGTACTATCAAGATATCAACTTCCCTATAAATAATGATATCTATTTTGGTATGTGTGATTTTTCATCCTAATAAGTATCACTTTCATGAATTAAATTATTGATCTTTTAGTTATTTTGTAATCTAATAGAGCCTTATACTATTAGATAAATGCATTATTCATTACCTATACAAATATTATGATAAATACTCACTAAAAGATAATATAATTACCTTCATTAGTATGCATGTGACTGGACAAAATAGAGTAAAATAAACAATATTAAATTAGATCGACACAACCTAAGGTTTGAATATTATATCATATATAATTACTATTGATTCTTTAAAAAATATAAATAAATGATGGGTATTTAATGATTGTGTATAAATATTTACACCAACATTAGATAGATATCATGCTATATAAATTGTGGATAATTTGTATCTATACTACTTAATAAATGGAAAATATAAAATAATCACCTCACTATAATGTAATTTGTTATTCCATATTTTGCATTTATTATCCTCTTATTTCTACAAAAAAAAATAACATTATCTTATTATTTTATATTCATTATTCTCTTATTTTGAAAGTGTGATTAAAAAAGTTAGATATTACACCGATCAAATAAATTCAACTGTAAATTATAAATATTTAATACAAAATATTACATTTGTCATTTATAACATACAAACTACACATTACAAATGATAAAATAGGTTGACAGACACAACATTGACTATCAACATGCTAGTAAATATAAAAAAGATATTATATGCAATGGTATTTTAGCATAATTAATTATAAAATAAATGAACAGTGTAATTTGTTTGAGGAGGATGACATGGAAGATAAGAAGTTATGGCAAAAGGAAGTAGCAGTTTAAGTTAAAACCCTTCTCCTCTTCCTCTCCCTATCTAAAACCCAAACTCTTTCCCTTCTTTCACTACTTCACTTCCACACACTTCACCACTTCTATGGCTTTGTCATTTCTATCTCTCCCACACTTTCTCTCTCCTTCAACCACAACAACAACCAAAACTAAATTCCCTCCTTCAACCACTCCCTTCCTTCTCCGTTCATTCCCTTCTCCTCTCCGTGCCATTGGTCCCCACGGCAAGTACCACAACCCTACCCCCTCCGACAACGACCCTCCCGAAGCCCCCGAAGACACCGCCCACGGCGTCTCCCGCTTCCAACAAATCCACCGCCAAGCTGACCGTGCCCGCCTCCGCGAGGAGCAGGATTTCAAAGAGAATCAGTCCACATACCTTGCCGCTATTGCTGACGTGGAAGATGCTCCTGATGATGATGACCCTTCCTCAATCGATTCTCAGTACTCCGGTGACGATCTTTTCGGAGAAATTGATAAGGCTATTGCTCTCAAACGGAAAGAGTTTGTTAAGCAAGGTCTTCTACAACCGAATCCGAAGAAAGTAACGGTTGCTGTTGAGGATGTTGATGAGCTTCAACCTGAGGAGGTTGTTGATTTGGAGGAAATTGAGCAATTACAAGGGTTACGTGTGGTTTCTGAGGATTCTGATGGACAGGAAGCAGCGGATTCGAGTGAATTGGACGCGAAAAACCGAGGTTCTGATTTGAATTCTGATTCTTCATTTGATTTAGATTTTGACAATTATGGAAAAAGTAAGACTAGGATTGTGGAGCCGAAGTTTAGGATGAGTTTAGCTGAGCTTTTAGATGAGAGCAAGGTTGTGCCTGTGTCTGTTTATGGTGATTTAGAGATAGAGATCACCGGGATTCAGCATGATTCTAGGATTGTAACTTCTGGTGATTTGTTTGTGTGCTGCGTCGGCCAACAAACCGATGGACACTTGTTCTTGACTGAGGCTGATAAGAGAGGAGCGGTTGCTGTTGTCGCCAGTAAAGAGATTGATATTGAGGAAACCTTGGGTTGTAAGGCATTGGTGATTGTGGAAGATACTAATGCTGTGCTTGCTGTATTGGCCGCATCGTTTTATAAGTATCCTTCCACGAATATGGCGGTTATTGGGATAACGGGGACATATGGGAAAACAAGTACTACTTATTTGATTAAAAGCATGTATGAAGCAATGGGGCTAAGGACGGGAATGTTGAACTCTGTTGCTTATTATGTGCATGGGGATAATAAATTGGAGTCATCGAACACGACTCCCGATGCTGTTTTAGTTCAGAATTTGATGGCAAAGATGCTTCATAATGGAACTGAAGCAGTTGTCATGGAGACTTCTTCTGATGCATTGGCTAAAGGGAAGTGTGATGAGGTTGATATTGATATTGCGGTTTTTACTAATTTGAATCAGGAGGAAGATAGAGATGCAAAGGCTAAACTGTTCTCGAGAATGGTGGATCCTGAACGGCACAGGAAAGTTGTTAACATTGATGACCAGAATGCGCCTTTCTTCGTTTCACAGGGGAACCCCGAAGTTCCTGTTGTGACATTCGCATTGGAGAATAAGAGTGCAGACGTTCATCCCTTGAAGTTTGAACTCTCGCTGTTTGAGACACAGGTGTTGGTTAATACACCCAGTGGAATACTTGAAATTTCGTCAGGTTTACTTGGAAGACATAATATTTACAACATTCTTGCTGCCGTGGCAGTTGGCATTGCTGTCGGGGCACCATTAGAGGACATTGTTAGAGGGATTGAAGAGGTTGATGCAGTTCCTGGTAGGTGTGAGTTAATTGATGAGGAGCAAGCGTTTGGGGTGATAGTGGACTACGCTCGTACTCCTGATGCCTTGTCCAGATTGCTTGATTTTGTAAGAGAGCTTGGACCTCGCAGGATCATAACTGGTATGCCTGTGTTTCTCTTGATTGCTATGGAAAATTTCCTTTTTAATTTTATTTTGGATATTAAGAAACTAAAGCAAATCATTTTCTGTTACAATAAAAATTGAAACTGCACAGTTAGTTACATGCCTGAAGTTCTATTACTAGTATTATTTGACTGAAATCATGTCACATTTTTTTTTACTTTTGAAGTTATTGGCTGCTGCGGTGAGAACGAGAGGGGGAAGAGACCTCTGATGACTAAGATAGCAACAGATAAAAGTGAAGTGACCATGCTGACATCTGACAATCCCATGAATGAAGACCCATGTATGTATTGTGACCATGGTTTATAGCCTTTGTGGCAATTTGGAACGTTTTTGCTTGCTTACTCCAAAATGTCAAAATTCTAATTTTGAGTTGTCAATTTTTACTCTGTATCCAGTGGATATTTTGGATGATATGTTGTCTGGGGTAGGATGGACAATGCAGGACTACCTGAAACATGGAGAGAATGACTACTACCCACCTCTTCCAAATGGTCATAGGCTTTTTCTCCATGACATTAGGAGGGTAGCTGTTCGAGCTGCAGTTGCAATGGGAGAGGAGGGTGATGTTGTTGTAAGTTACTGAAACTCCATTCTACATTGCACCTTCTAACATATTGAATGAGCTAATTGAGGATGATGCAAAAGTGACTTAATCAAAAGCATTTTGATATTGCAAAACAGGATTTATAGTTGAGCTTTTTTCTCCTGAAAATAAAAAAAGCATTAAGATGTATATCAAAGTGATATTTGAACAAAGGAGATTTTGTTGAAGTGCAAAGGAAGCAAACAAATATATTCAAGTACGTTGACTAGGAGACAAATTTGGAGAAGGTTAAGTTTAAACACAATGAACAAACATCAAATCTATTAACTAGGATGATAATAACATTTCCTATTGCATGTGCATGAATTCTCCATAACATTCAGTTTTATGTATGGCATTCTAGTATTCCTATTACCATGATGGGTTGATTTCCTATTACCTCTCAAATGTGGGAATTGTAGTTTTTGTCTCACTTTCACATCCTTTCTTCCAATTGAAGCCTTAGTTTATCCTTTCCATTTTTATCTATCTTGTGATTGATGCAACATGATCCTTATAGAGATCGTCCAAACTCATTTTGCTTAATGATTTGTGTTCACTGGAGTTAAGAAAACTTCACGTTGACTGTAAGTCTATTATTGATCCTATCTTTTATATAAGTCTTACAGGGACTGCTTAGAAAAATAAAATAAAAAACTAAAAGCATTATTATACCAGAAGGAATAGTTATTATTTTTCAATTAGTATTTATTTTCGTAATACCAATTTTAGTTAAGATAATGCACTGAAGAAATTATTATACCAGAAGGAATAGTTAATTTGTGGACTGTGATTTGTAAAATAAGGGGTAAACTTTTATATGCATGGTACAGGTGGTTGCGGGCAAAGGCCATGAAACGTATGAAATAGAAGGTGATAAGAAGGATTTCTTTGATGACCGAGAAGAGTGCCGAGAAGCATTGCAGTATGTTGATGAGCTTCACCAGGCTGGAATAGATACAAGTGAATTTCCATGGCGGTAATGTCAAAAGTTTTCCTCTATATTAGTTATCTTTTCATAACTTGGTAAGGGTAGCTAGTTACAAGCATTATTGGTTCAAGACCACACCTGTAACAAAATAAGAGATGAAAAGAGCAGAAGAATAATAAGAAGTCATCTGTTGCTCAGTTTTATGAAAATAAATGTCACATGTTTCTATGTTTAATTCCTTGTGTATGTTGTTGCAGGTTACCAGAGAGCCACTAATAATCAAGGCTGCTGTGACGAATAGCGGGTACCACATTACTTGTTTCCCTGAGCACAAATTGTGCAAGATGAAAGAAGACGACCTTTTTGCGATTAGAGGGCTCTTTTCTGGAGATTCGGAATCAGCCAGGTAAAAATGACAGTTTTCATGTTCACTTGCAATGGCCTTAAGTGTCCATCATAAAGTTGCAAGTATGGCACAGTAAAGTTTTATCTAACCGTTTTTTGTTTTTGTTCATACAAGTGTAATCATTTGTTTCCCTCGGTATTTCTTGGGGTCTCCTTTGTCATTGCCACACTGTAGTTGTACGTCCTCTTATAAATTATTGATGAGCAATATAAAAGTCCATCTTCCTCTTTAGCAAATACATAAAAAAATCACCCTTGCTCTGACTTAGTAGGGTATAAGAATGATAGATGTATACAACCTATTTTTGCAAGTGAAGAGAGTGTTTCTAGGATTTAAACTCATGACCAATCTTGCCATTGTGCTGAGACTCACCTTCCCTAACAAACACATAATTGTACAAAAATCTTGTATTGCAATTGTTGTCCGGCCAATAGGATCATTTCCACACACGTTCAAAACTGTGAAGAGAACAATTGAAAGACGGATCAAGATGGGTTACAAGCTTGCTTATTTGGTCAACGAGTCTTAAGTCTATGCAATGAATGTGTAGATGAAATGTTTTTTAGATGCAATCTTTTTATCTGAATCTCATTTCCTATTATGAAAAAAGATGAAAATATGATTTGGAAGTAGAGTTCTGCAAATTCTAGTTAATTAGTGTGAAGATAACAATCAAAATCAATTCATCCCTTATTGTTGAAGTTCTTATGGTCACCATGTAGTTCAATTTGGCACACTCCTCCAAACCCGGAGCCACTCTAGAATTTAATTAACTAAATAAACCTTCCCTCCAATGCACACCCACAGTGGTGGTCGATGTCTACCAGGTGCGGTTGTTCTTGAGGTGGTCGTGAGTGTGCGCGAGGGAGGATGGTTGAGCCTTTTCTGGCTTAGAAAAGAAGTTATGAATGACAGACAACTTAGAAAAGTTGGTGGTTCTACTTCTAATAGAAAGAAGAATAAGGCAGACTAAGGGGAGCATTAACCAAGTTTTTATTTACATAGAAGGATAATATTGATTGCAGAGATGGCAAAATGGCCAACGTCCGCAACCCCGCCCGTGTACCCCGCAAAAATTTGCGGGCATGACATAGAAATTTTGTCCATTAGCCTGTTTAGTCCCACTCGTTTGCCCGCTATGCTCACGGGTATTTTTATTGGGCAATGTGGGCTGCCCGCGAGTACTTAAGAGAAAAAAATAAGAAAAGTTTAAAAATATTATGATATGATGTGTTCATATAAAATATCATAGCATTTTTTTCTAAATCTCTTGGACCACGTTATTTATTTTTTTACTTTATTCTATTAATTTTCTAATTTTTTATTTATCAATGTCACAGGCTGCCTATTAACCTATTTTAAAACGGACATGACATACAATTTTTGTTTATTAAGCAAGATTTTGGGATCACAAGCAAAACATGCCTCTGTTTGCCATCTCTAATTCTAATCCCACTGAATAAAGTTTTTTATTTATTTTATACTATAGTTGATATGATGATGTTGACTTGCCTCTGTTAGGTCACATTATTATTTTCCATCCATCAAGTTGGGAACCAAAATCAAAACAGAAAAAGAAAACTATGGTCTAAACTCATTTTTTAGGAATGAATTTTCAAAATAACCAATATTTATAGAGACCAAAAAATATTTAAGTAGAAACATTATTGAGAGGTCTTATGGAATTTTCTAGTGAATTCCATTTTTATTTAAAATTATTAGTCGTGTTGCCTTTCCATTCAATCCATTCATCAATATAGTCTACCAATAATATTGTCATAATATGTATATGGTGGTAGCTTTTTGAAGTAATATTCATTTTGTAATTTTTTACTTTCCCTGATTAAAGTAATCATTTTATATTGCTATTTTGCTTTCAACCTCCTTATAATTCAATATAGTTAAATTCGATGTATAAACGTATACAAAGATATCATCTCACCTATGTTTGACATGTCACACATTCATTTTTGTCCATAAAGAATTGTCATTTGTCTCATAACAATGACTCTAGAATATATATTTATTATTTTTCACTAAATAAAAATATATATACACATATAATGTAAGAAATTTTAATGTGTTATTACATCATCCATCATTCATATTTTATTGTCATTAACTTTTAAATATAAGTAGTAAAAATGAATAGTGGATTGTTGTATATAAATATTGTACTCTTTAACAAAGAAAAAATATGTATACCCTAACATTGGATAATATTTGTAGAGTGATAATCATTCATATTTTACTATCAATAAATTTAAATATAAATAATACAAATATATTGTGAAAGATATATTGATTGGATATAAATATTTGACAACAACATTGCATAAATATATACTCTTTGACTAAGAAAAAAGAGTATTTTCAGTGATCGTATAATTTTTTTACACTATTAATGCATCATATATCATTCATATTTTTCATCATTACTTTTTATAATGCAAATGTGAAAGTAAGTCACTGGTTTAGAAATCAATACATAATGATTAATGATGATAAAAATATTCTTATAAAACAGTATTCCCCTTTAAATTTTATGCAACGAACGATTATTGCTCAGCCAAGTTGTTCTCCGGCATAGACAGACAAAGGTCATAAAACTTTCATATTGTACTAATCTTCTAAATCTGTCATAAAAGTTGAAAGGACAGATGAACATATAGCACGATTACTCAGTGAAATTATAAGAGAAATAAGTTTATGGTGTAAAATGAATTTTCAAAAACAATTAATATAAAATTAGTATTTAACTTACAAAGTTATAGCACCAACAATTATAATTGACACATTTCCCACATGCAAACCCTCTATAAAAGCAAGAAGGAATACATTGGGCATCAGTTACACATTCCTCCGCAATGGCATATGTTTCTGTGGTATAATACAAACAAGAAAGGAGATTGTTAAAATAGAATATGGGAATATTTTATTGGTATTACCAATGATATATTCAACTAATTCATTTTGGGTAGTATGATTATCTTTCCCAACAAGTGATGCTCACCAAAATTGAACATATGATCTTGTGATCTTTCTGGAAATCCAGCGAGACCTTAGACCAATTGAATCATATGAAAATGTGAAATATGCAATAAAAAAATGATGAATGACAAATGTAGTTAAACAAAAACGAAAACGAGGAGAAAATGGAATGCTCACTCGTGATTGAAAGAAAAAGGAGAAAGAAAATCAACACATAAACAAGGTTGAGATTCTTAGCCATAGGTTTCCACATTTACTTGTAATAAGAAATAAGAAATAATTTGTTCGCTTTATAAGTGAATGATGATTTAATAAATAATTTTGTATTAATTCTTGAGTTGCAAGTTACCCTTTTCCAATAGCAAAACTATACTATGTGGCTCCAAAATACATGAGCGGGATGTTGTTGTCCTTTTAACACACTCAAATAATCAATTTCACACCAATGAAGATATGAAAACATAAACTTCATGATCAATAAGTGATTAAATGTTTTTTTTGTAGTTTGCAAAACTTCTAAATGTTTTTTTTTGTAGTTTGCTTACATCTACTACGAATCATAATTCTCATAATTTTATAGGATGTTTATTCTCATATCACCTCACAAATTGTTACTACTCATCATGAATGATCTTTGTTCTAAAGGCAATAGTCTCATATTCTTAGAAGTATTATGAGTTTTTTCTCTAGCTAATTTTTTCGTCAAATGATCTAATAAGTTATTATCAATGCGTACATGTTCAACTCTAACAGTTCATGTTGAGATTAACTCTTTAACAATGTCCTGCTTACGATGCATTTGTCATTTCTTACCATTATAAAAATAATTATCTATCTTTGCAATAGTCACGATATTATCACAATGAATCAACACAACTAATATCAATTTTTTTAAAAGGGAATCTCTGCAAGCAAGCTTCTCAATCAACTTGCTTCTTCACTAGTTGTTGCTAGTGTTCTAATCTCGCCTTCTATAGTAGATTGAGCCAAAATAATATGTTTATTTGGCTTCCAAGAAACAAATCCACCAACTGCGCTAAATATATAATCACAAATTACTTCGGAATTATCTGAAAGAATGTTCCAATTAACTTTATTGAATTCTTATAGGTACCTGGAAGCTTTCAGTAGTGTAATTTAAGGTTCATTATTTTCTTAAGGTACACCATGACCATTTCTATAGCATATTAATGCTTCATACTAAGTCTACTATTAAACCTGCATAATAATCTCACAACATAGCAATGTCAGATCTAGTACAATCAATGGCATACCGAAGACGATAAATGATACTAGTATACTAACTTTGTCTTATACATTCACCAGCGTTCCTAATTAGTTTTTCACTTGTATCATATGATGTGTTAGTAGGTTTACGATCATCGTATGAAAAGCGGTCTTTAAAATCCATTTGATGTACTACTAAATCATGTATCGCATCGAGCAATATTAGTACTCTAATGGATGTTATTTTACTCAGGGTGAAAATGTGTTGAAGAAATCTACATTCCCCATTTTCCTAAAACCCTTGGCTACAAGGTGAACATAATATTTGTCCACCATGCCATCATGTTTCAGTCTCTTTATCAATATCCACTTACAACCAATGAGTTTGCAACTAGGAGGCAAGTTGGCTAAATGTTATAGCAGCAGAAAACATCTTAAAATTGTTGATTTTTTGTAGCTTGCAGCAATTGTAGCTATCAACCACATCGTACCCAGTATAAAACAGTTCAACCCTATGTTTTCGAATTCTTACTACATTGTAAAAACCAATCTTAAATACATTAACAATATGATTATTGGTGTCAATTCTCTTAAAATACTCACAGTATAATCACCCATGTCAATTATACTTTTCTTCAATCTCATTATAGTGTCACTTAGTTCGCGAAAATGAATGGTGATAATGTAAGGTAGGTGCATAGATTTTTAAAGTATATGGAGATATATTACACTCATCTAGTGTAAATCTTACCCAGAGAAAATATATAGCATAATAGATTTATACATGGACTAATCACCCACCATTCATTTTTAATAATGGGTGACTCTTCAAAAAAGTAACTACAAATGAATGATGAATAAAATATCGACAATATATAAATATCTAGACTAACAGTATATAGATATTACCCTCTATCAGTGTTGTGATAACTGGATCGCTTTGAACCGGAGAAATTTCAGTCCCACCGCGTTAAACTACTCTAATGTTTTGTTTCACTTTATCCAAAAAAGATGGAAAAATGTTATTTCAGTATAATTATACATAAATATTAATTAAATAATTTTGTATTTATACATAACTATATATTTATATATAAAATTGATAAATTATATATGAAATGATAATACGGGACATCTTCCGGTTTTGATTCCGGTTTTGATTAGGCTAAGGTTTCACTTGCCCTCTATTTAAAAATATATATTTAAAACCAACCTGGGATGAGAATTTCTATTGATCACTCTGTTTGACTGTTGTTTTGTTAGAGTTAGTGCGATCGTAATAAGATGTGGTTTCTTGGTTGGAAAGGGGCATCTGGCTTCTCAGCCTCTTCCACAGCCGAACAAGTCACTCAAGCCATTGATGGAAATTCCCTCACTGCAATCGTCACAGGTTCTTCTTCTTCTTCTTCTTCTTCTTCTTCTTCTTTTTCTCCGATAGCTTTTATTTCTGTATTCGATTATGATATGGTTTGGTCTTATAGAAGCTTCATCACTTATAATTTCCTATTGAAATGTCAATATGTTTTGTTGCATAATCTGCTACATATTACCATTGCCAAATTCACTTACAACCCATTCGAACTACGTATCAATTCGCACGATCCGATTCACGGTTCTTCTTCGAATTGATACGTGGTGGAACACAGAGTTGAGTAGAGATGATGAATATAAAAACATTAAGCAATGGGAGGAAGGTTGAGAGAGTTGAAGAACGGAATGTGCATTAGGAAGACTAAAACCCTAAATGCCTATTAGCTTATTTTTACGGGTCGACCCATTTAAGCTATGGAAGTAAACATTTTTTAGACCCAATTACACTTCAATTTATAAGTTGAGTTTAAAGTGATTATACATAATAAGACAATGTGGTTGGCTAACATATGAACTTATTTAGATAGCTTATTTTAATGGGCTTGTGTTTTAATTTAACCTCTAACTAGTATATAAATAACAACAACAAAAAAGAGTGTATCAACTAAAATGCACCACCAAATCAACTAGCGTACCGGCTAAGTATACCCTCAAGTGTACCATGTGCTTGACAATTAACAAATTGTGTAACGTATACCCGTATCCATAACGAAATAGTATTGAATATTAGGTGACTATGATCTGGTATGCCCTACAGAGTTCTTTTTTTCTTCCTGAATTCTGATGGTGACCAGTTTCCTGAATCATACTAATAAACAATAACCAACAGCATCGTAGATCAGTTGGTGTGGGGAGTTGTTCTTGCTTAAGCAGAGGTCTCAAGTTCGAGTCAGTTCTTTGCCGCTCATAGAGACACAGTTCGAGCAGGATTTCCTCTGGTTGGTGGAGGATACACATGATTTATTTATACCAAAAAAAGAACCATAAAACAAAACTCCTATAACCTATTAATTTAAGTTAGATGGACTGAATTTTGCATTGGTTTCGACTATCTTATTTCACAATGTGGGACTGGTTACATGAATTAAATGATGTTGTTGTGTTTTGCCAAAATCTGAATCTTTGGAGATGCCATTTAAATTTTGTTCTGATTCCTAGTGCAAGTAAGATAAGTCTCACATTTGAAAATAAATGAAAAAGTGAGTATCGTACAATTAGATGGACCTATGAATAAAGTGTCTTAAGGTTTAAGTCAAGATGTGGTCTCAAGTCCACCAATTTGGTTCTTTGCTGAGTCTATTGGGTGTAGATCACTTTGGTGTCAGGGGCTCCCTAAACCAACAATTGTAAATTATTTATAATGGTTTCACTTAGTTTATCTTGTTCTTTGTCCAATTCTAATTGTTGGGTCACCATAGTTCAGTGCTTATTTAGTTCAATTTCAGGAGCATCAAGTGGTCTTGGTCTGGAGACCACCCGGGTTCTTGCATTGCGCGGTGTTCATGTTGTTATGGCAGTAAGGAATGTGGAAAATGGTATGAATGTAAAAGAAACATTACTTAAGGAAATTCCCACTGCAAAAATTGATGTCATGGAGTTAGATCTTTCCTCTATGGTATCTGTGAGGAAATTCTCAGCAGATTATAATTCATCTGGCCGCCCACTCAATATCCTAATGTAAGAACTTTAAATCATGGATGCTTTAGATATCTAATATGCTCTTTTTATTTTACCTTCTAGCTCATCGCATCACTATTTCTGTATGTTTCTCCAACTGATAAAACTAAAGTGACTGATTGAGGTCCTCTGGTTAATGAATGCTTTTCTCTCCGGAAAAAATGGTTGTCAACTTTACTAGTTTCCAATTGACGTCGTGCTTGATACAACGTTCATGTAAAATTTGCTAAATGAACCTCCTCTTTCCCCTTCACTCTCTGTACTCGCTTTGAATTTTGCAGAAGGAGGATCTCTCTATGCTTTTAGATTGCACATTTGAAAGTTGAAACAAACGATATCCTTTCTTTCTTTTGTAGCAACAATGCAGGGATAATGGCAACCCCTTTCACGCTTTCCCAAGACAATATTGAATTGCAGTTTGCGACCAATCATTTAGGTATTAACCGTATTATATTACATTTCCCCTCACAGAATGAGTTATAGTTCTCCAAACTAATGTTTCTTGATTATACCTTTCTAAATGATACAATTGAAAATTGTTATTTACTCTGTAATAATATACAGCAGATATAAAGCATTAATACTAACACTATCTTGTAGGTCATTTTCTCTTGACAAACCTTTTGTTAGAAACTATGAAAAAAACCGTACGTGAAAGCAACCGGGAGGGAAGGATAGTTATTCTATCATCAGAGGCACATAGATTCCCATATAGAGAAGGGATTTGTTTCGAAAAGCTTAATGATGAATCAGGGTAATGGTCTGGCTGGAATGATAGACCAATGACTGTTTGTTTTCACTACGTGCTACTTACTTCATCCTATAATAATGTGCACTAAATGTTTACCTTTTACGTACACCGTCTTTAGCTCCCAATATAATATAATTCCCCCCTGTCGGATTTTTTTGCAGATATAGCAGTTATTTTGCTTATGGACAGTCAAAACTAGCTAATATTTTGCATGCAAATGAGCTGGCCAAACGCCTGAAGGTATCATAATGATGAAATACTTTATTGAGTTCATATTATTCCATTTTGTTTAATGTAATCTTTTGATGTGAAACCTGTGCCTATTATTTTGTTTGACAGGAAGAAGGAGTGGAAATAACTGTTAACTCCCTTCATCCTGGATCAATTATTACAAATATTCTGCGCCATCATAGTTATATGAATAGTTAGTATCTATACCATTCAATTAATGTCTAAGTGTGTTCATTAGTGTAATCCTTTAATCCTTGCTTCTTGAAGTAGGTCCCATAGCCCGTTCAATATATGTGTCATGTTATGTCTAACATTGACAAAATTCTTATCTAAATGCTTTTCATGTTATGCATAATCTTGTTGAAGGACAGAGACAAGCAAAATGACATTGTATTAGCTGGTTGTTCCTATACATAATTCCTTGCATAAATCGTTTCTATCTATATTTATGTATTTACTACTTTGTTTGTGCAGCCTTTGCTAATATGGTGGGCAAGTACTTCTTGAAAAATGTGCAGCAGGTATTTGTCACATCCCTTAAAATATCTAAGACTGGTATGAGGGTGAGTGGGTGACATAACATGCATACCAACAAGATGTTGGTCTAGTGGTGTAAGTCCCCACTGGATTCTCAGATAAACCAAAAGGTCAAAGATTCGATTCTTGAGAGCAGTCTTTTAAATTGTGGTTGCGGCAATTGTTGCGGTTAATGCGATTGCGGTCATTGCGATATGGATTACAGCCGTTGCGGTGTGAATTATTTTATGATTAAAAAAATATTTTGAATTCGATGCGGTCCAAATGCGGACCGATGTGGCCACATCACTGTGATTCGGAGTCACACCGCAATTGCGGTGTGATGCGGTTGCGGTGGCTGCATCAGGTGATGCAGTGCGCAATTTAAATCACCGCTTGGGAGTGAACTTTTGGGAGGGGTAGTCATGCACTCCGAAATGGATTAGTTCCTTACTCATTGGGTGAAGAGATACCCTGGTTGTAAAAAATATATTATGAGTCTGAATGTTAGACCTAATTTACTAATAGAATTGGTGTGGCATGTTTACAGGGAGCTGCAACACAATGTTATGTGGCATTGCATCCACAAGTCAAGGGAATAACTGGGGAATACTTTATGGATAGCAATAAGGCAAAACCAACCTCTCTGGCTCAAGATTCGGAGCTGGCTAAAAAGTTATGGGATTTCAGCTTAAGCCTGACTAATAATACAAAGTAGCTTGGAGGTTTGTGTGACTAGAATGGTATTGATAAAGACATTTCAGAGAATATAAGTTTGAAGTGGTATAAGATTTACACTATGAAGCATTGAAAGGTAATTAAAGCTCAAACAAACCTTTACTTTCTGGATATGGTCATTGTTGAAAATCAAGCAATATATAATACTTGAAATTTGGTTTCAAACTTGACCCATCACAGTGCTCCATTGCATTGATATGGAACTAAATTGTCGTGACCATGTGCACGGAACTTTGGAAATTGTTTAACATGTCACAAACTCACAATATAGTGTGTATTTGGCAATATAAGCTTATATCCTATTTGATAAATTATAGCTTATTAACTTGGTCAAAATGTTTGCAGATATGTTCAATGAACAAAAATTAAAGGTGTTTGTAGTTTTTGAAAATATAGATCGTAGTTTTTTAAGTTCTTCCAATTGATGATATCTCATTGGTATTGGGGCTTTTAGTAGTGACATTGATACTACAATCAATCACCAGGAAACGGCGCTCACAACAATTATTACCCTTTAAATGATTTCATCTAAATCAAGTTTTTTATTCAGTGTTACGTAGTATATTTGTATATCGATTAATGTTACATTTGTTTTAACTTGGATATACTGTTTGAACTTGTAATTATATTTTTTAAAGCTAGAGCCAAAGCACAAGGAAAATAAATTACATCAAACCAATTTTAGGAGTGGAGGCTCCCAAAACATCAACAGTAAGAACCCCGGATCCAATATAAATAGGAAAGTTAACAAGAGTAACACAATACCCAATATATGACATAACCATAAGTATTTCACATAAAATTATAGACACAATCATGACTATAAAGATCTTAAAGAAGAAAAAATAATTACACAACCCATGTGCAAACTGTAACTTTGTCATTCTTACTGTAGAACTCTTTAGTATATATATATTAAGCAATATTATACAATTCCAAATCTAGAAAATTGGCAGTTGTAGCAGATGCGATTTACCATTCACAAACGCCAACTTGACTATACCTGTACAAGTACCCACATCAAATAGTTGTTGGAGTACTTATGAAGGCACCTTGTCTTCACAAATTTAAAGTACAAATCAATGCTATGTGCTCCAGCATTACATATAGTTTAGTTTAATTAAATACATATTCTATAGTAATATAGTATATATGATGCAATAAGTCACATACCCATTCAAGCAACAACACCCTTTTAAGTTACAACCCCTTGATTAATACTGCTGAGACCTTCTTTAATCTTTTCTATCATCGGCCTGAGATCCCTAGCATGCACATTCATTTTTAGCCCGTACTTCATGAACAATGTTAGTGACATCTTCTGCTCCAGGCGGTGGTCCTGCGCCACAGTGAGTCTGTGGCGTAGAAGCACGGCTGCAGCAATAGATTTCATCTGTAAATAAGTTAAGTCCTTACCTAAACAAATCCTTGGCCCTGCATTGAAGGAAACAAATTTGTAGGAATCTTGTTGCCGTCGGCGGAGAGCCACCGCTCCGGCTTGAAATCAAGGCAATCCTTCCCCCAAATGTACTTCATCCTCCCAATGCTATAAATCAAATATGTAACTGCAGATCCTGTAGAAACAAAGGTTCCACTAGGCAAAACGTCGTCGTTTATAACATGCTTAGAGTCTTCAGGCACTGAAGGGTAGAGCCTCAGTGTCTCTAATAATGCAGCTTTAAGGTATACCAAACAATCAACCTCCTCAAACACTAGAGGTTCATCCACCCATTTTGACACGTCATCACCACGTGTCTCAAACAAAACAGTGCAGAGCTCCAACAATATCTTCTCCTCCACATTGGGGTTGAGAGTGCATAACCAAAAGAACCAACTAAGTGCAACTGATGACGTGTCACGTCCAGCTAGGATGAAGTTGAGTGCCACATGTTGGAGAAACTCGTTTGTGTATGATTCCTTCTTTTTCATGAAACGGGACAATAGGTCATCATGGGTAGTGGTCTCACTAGAACCAATTATTTGTTGTTTGTTGAGCAAGTCAAGCTTGCGTGAATTGATGATGTTGGATAGGTACTTGTCAATGTGTTCCAAGCTTCGACTTAGACTCGTTTCCATCCCTAATCCAAGCCATTTTTTAAGCTTCCAAATAATCTGAGGTAAAATGAATCGTTGGAGCGTAGCTTCAGTTGCATGATCGAAAGACATCGAAAATGGGTTTTCAGGAAGACCCATAGCTAATGTTTGTGGGTCTTGCCCGAAAGCCAAATAATGATGTGAGTTTAAAGGGAAAAAAGGAACCCCTAAGTTGAGAGAAAATATTGATATGAAAATATATATGGGTAGTTCTGATGAAGAATGAGTTATATTCATGCAGAGTTGCAAACAATGTGAGAGAGAAAGATGTGGAATTAATGGAAGAGGAATAAAAAGAGAAGTAAGTGGTTAAGTATTAAGAAATGAGAGGTACGTAGTACATGCATGTGAGAGAAAAGTATAAGGAGGAGGTTGTGACTTGAGAGAAAGGGGTATGAGAAGAGAGAATAAGGTGATTTATAGAAGAGAATAAGGTGATTTATAGAAGAGAATTGGTGAAAGAGAAAGATGGACAATTGATTAGTAGAGAGACCAGGTTTTGTTGAAAGTTTCAATGAGTTAGGTTGCATTTTCTTTCCTGAGCTTAATTATGAACCCCTATGTATATCTGCTGTCTCATTTTTTGTACCATTTCATGTATTATTATTTTTGAGTAAAAAATAATTATTTAAATTACAATTATAATTATTAAATATTTTTCTTTCTCTAACCAATTATATTTCTTTACATATAGAATAGAAGGGACAGCAAATGTGGACACTGATGTGGTAATAACTCTAGTCAAGTTTGTCTCATCTGATTTTGATACGTTAAGAATTGACTAAATTAAGTTTTGAGTAGGGTTTAATAAAACTATTTTTTTGCTCAAGTCAGCTATGAACTTTTTAACGAATTGATATTAAATTTATGTTACATATCAACATAATTTAAAGGCCTACGACAATTGATGGATTATTATATATAATTATATATATAGAGAAAGTTTATAAACTTTAATAATAAATATAACTACCAATTAAATTTCATGTATTAAGGATTTTGTACATGAATACATATATATATATATATATATATATATAGAAAGTAATTCAAGTAAGAATTATTATTATTGTGACAAATGAAAATAATTAATATGAGCAAGTTAATATTATTTGAATGATTAAGATTATTGATTTAAAAAACTCTTTGCTAACTTCAAAATAAAAGAAACTAATTGATAAACAATATGTCTTCCACTTTCAACCAACTAATGAGAAAAATTATTGATTTTTATCAAACAATCAAATTTAACACTGCAACACATATCAATCATGTAAGTTTCAAGTTGGTTATCAAACATCACCAAATCAGTTGAGCAAAAATCACATTGCAATAAAACTTTGTAAGTGCAATCAATTTTGGCATATAAAACTAGAAAACAAATTGATTCGACTCAAACAAAAAATACAAAAAACAGTTATGTATTTGTCTTGGAGAAATAATCACGAAGTTCCTTAGGTTATATATATAGTAGTATAAAAAATTTAACATGATTATTTGTTTTTCATGAATATATGATATCATTTGCCAAAAAATCAAATTTGGAGTTATAGCTGTAGACATATGGAGCACTCTCTCTACCTCTACTCATAGGAATATCCTATCATGTTCCAAATATTGTCTTGTACTAATAAAAACATGTTATATTACTTAAAAAATTAAATATTTATTATTTTTTTGTTTTTGTTTCATTGCTATTGATGTATGTCATGATTTGAGATATTATTTGAGGCATAAGATCTTTATTCTATTGAAATATTAGATATCAATGTCGGTTTGTAAAACCACATATGAATGTAAAAAACTAGCCTAGTGATGAATGTCAAAAACTACACTGATCAGTTGATGCACTTACATACTGTTGAGGAAGACATGTTGAAACAAAAATCTAAAATTAATTGGTTGCAACTTGGAGATGGTAACAACTCCTTCTTCCATGCTACAATCAAGATCCAATATGAAAGACATTTGCAAGCTGATAACCTCTAAGGGGAATACAGTCTATAGTCAGGAAGATATGGAAAAGGAAGTGTTGTCCTCCTCTAGAAATTTGGTTGGCACAACATCAACTCACAGAACAGGTGTTAACCTAGTAGCCCTAAGAAATGGGAAATGCTTCAATAGAGATATGGCTTGTAGCCTAACCCAAAAGGTCACTGAGAAGGAGGTTGTGGTAGCACTTCACAGTATTGATGACAACAAAGCCCCAAGTATTGATGGCTATAGCTCACCTTTCTTCAAGTCAGCTTGGTCCATTGTTAAAGAGGATGTCATTAGAGCTGTCAATGAATTCTTTGATGTTGATTGTCTTTACCCTGCTATGAACTTCACCCTGGTGACATTACTGCCAAAACATAGCAATGCTAGCACTGGAAGACATGAGACCCATATTATGTTGTACAACCACTTACAAAATCGTCTCCAAGATTCTCACTAGTAGACTGACTCATGTTATAGAACATGTGGTTGATGATAATCAATCCGCATTTATCCCAAGCAACACAATTCATTATAATATTATCCTGGCCCAGGAATTGGTAAGGGAGTATGGTAGAAATGGTATCTCTCCAAGATGTATTGTAAAGCCTTGAAAATTACTCCAAAAATATTGCTAAAAAATTGGTAATTTTTTTTTGAATAATGAAGCCATATAAAATTTATTTCTTTATATTCATTTTATTTTCGGAACATCACTTTAAGTAACATACAATGCAGAAATTCAAAAACCATTACCTAATGATAACAAAAAATAACTCAATATAACTTCGAATAATGCTTCATTAGAATATCAGAAAATGTTGGTACGAAATAGAAGGCAGAATCCTAATCGCCCAAATAAAACTAATCACAAAATAAATACCCTACATAGGTACCCTAATCAAAAAGCAAAATAGAAATGGAAATGACTCTTAGCGGCTAGCCCCAACGTTTGCGGGTGTGCTGGAACACTCGCTTAGGTCCTCCTCCATCTCCGAGTCGGAGGATTGGTTGACAACTTCAATGGAGTCCTCGATTTTGATCAACTCCATGCAGTCATCCTCTTCAGCTGATGGCTCATCTTCCTCTACTGCCATCTCCTCCTTCGGAACATAGGACGAATGCTGCGACGAAATCACCACCCTTGCATCTGCCTAGAGGTTTGGCATCGTCCACCGAGCTGCTCTCCTCCATACTGGGGAACTGATTGCGTCGTTCCAAGTCCATCGCCTCCTGGAAGGCCCTGCAACATCTGGTCCATGAGGAGTCACAAACTGAGTCGATGGCACAGAAGGTACCGGCCTCAAAGCATGCAAGGTAAAGAAAGCCTCAAACTCCTCATGATGGTATGGAAAGCGCATGGAAGATCCATCATATACCATCTCTAGCTCTAGGGCACAAGGGCTTGTGTAGGTATAACGGTCGCCCTCAATCCTCCATACCCCCTCTGGGACATCGAAAAACGGTAACTCCGAATCCTGGCAGAACGATCCATCTGAACAAAACGCGAATAGAAGACAAACAAAAAGAAGAGGGAGTAAGACATCTAATGAATATTACTCATTGACGGCGTGGAATTACACAGAATATTACATCTAGACAGACATGTATAACATACACAATATATATATATATATATATATATATATCACATACATAAATGCAAATGATGAATGGTATTATAAATCAAACCATGATGATTAATATCCACGAGCTCAATTTATGAATGCTATGTTTATTTCATCCATCATTACACCAATATCCTCCCAATAAACTATTCGGAAATAACCGAGAGTACAGGTCTCATAACAAGCCGATTTGAACGCACCAAATTATTCCTCGCAAGGATATATGATCGATCTGTTCAAAAGAACTTTCCATTTCAGGATGATGTCGTATCAAACACTTTATGGGCATCCCTCCCATCGATCTCAAAACATGATTAAATGGTAAAATACTTATATGTTATGTTTGACTCCTATACATGTTCTAGCAATTATATTATGCCTAATATGCACATATAACATGTATGATTAATGCATGACCATACAATAAACTAGATGATATGCCTTATGAATATGATATGACAATTATAATGGCTCGTGAGACTTGCAACTAGGTTTACCTAACCTATACTCACTAACTAAGGAACACATCTCGTACTACTTAGAAATATAACTCTATTGATATAACCTAGTCTAAATATGACCAATGAGTTCTAGGCATATTGATTGTTGAGCCATCTTCAAGCTTTAACTAATTCCTTGTCTTCATCAAAACATAGGCAAAACATTGCTAGTGCAATCCTTGACACTTTGCACTTTCAATCTCCCCCTTCTTGATGATGACAAACACCACATCAAATATCATATTAACTTTGATGAAATAGCTTGACGATGTTGTACATTTGCATAACGGTTGTTAATTCAAAGTTGAAGCACTTTTCTCTCCCCCTTAGGTAAGCAATGATTATTACAGAAGCTATTATACAACCTGCAAATATATTAAATACAACAACCAACTTTTCTCCCCCTTTTGACATTATCAAAAAGATACAAATATTCGACTCTAGTCAAAATTCAGAAGAGTTATTTGGTTAAAACAGACTGTAATTAATCAATTAATTTTGGGCGTTTAATAAATCAACCAACTGTAAGAAAATTGCACAAATGCTCATTTTAACATAATTTAATCGATTAAAACTAGTACTTAATCAATTAAATTGACAGTAAACAGCAACAGAATTGATTTAATGGCATGAAAGACCATGTTAGTTCTATCTAAGCATGGAATGATTGAGCATTGATATAAATGAACAGTAAACAACATGCTTAATCAATCAAATAGGGGTACATACACCAAACATGATCAAGATCCATTAAACATAAATTCATACTTTTTATGACATAATTAACCATTTAGCATGAGAAAGACATTTTGAAATCATTAAAGCATTACTTGCAATTGAAAACAATAAGCAACGTTTAAGCATAATACCAATGTAAGTTTAGTAAATGAGCAGTAGTTAAGCTATTACAATCCAAATGCAAAATAGAAGAAGTTCTCAAGAGGGAAACAATGATCAATATAATCCATAAACTAGGAAGGATAAACCTAAGGATCTAAGGTCTCCTAACTAGGGATGAGATGGAGGGTTTTTGTTGCCAGGAATGATCGAGCTACCACCACCCTTGATGAGAGTGCACAACTTGTTGAACTCAGCACACAAGCTCTTGTTTTGTGAATCAGCAGTTGTCTAAACGAAGTTCCGCAAGGATTGATAATGATTATCTATGTAGGCATTCTGACGCTCCTCAAAATTCTCTAAATCCGTATGGTATGAGTCCTTCAAAGACTGAAAATGAAGATCCATCTTGTTGTTGAGACGTTGTTCCATAGCATCCAAGTGAGCTTGTCCAAAAGTTGGTTCTTGTGTTGTATTTCCAGAAGACTCCCCTTGAGTAGTAGCATTTGGCTCATGTGTTTCATCTTGATCATCCTCACCAGATGGGTCGAGGTTCACAGTGTTGAAATCCTCTTGGTATTGTCATGTGCTGCCATACTTGTAGATGCCCATCTTGTGAATCAAACTCTCACCAATCAAATGATATTTATCAGAACATTCCACAACAATAGTATCAGAAACATCAATATGCAAATAGTCAATAATGCGCGAGATGAAAATGCTATAGGGAAGCAAGTTTGATTGCGATGTAGAGACACTATACATGACCTTTAGGATCTCTTCAGGCCAATTAATCATCACATTCTCCTTGGCGGCATACATGAACCTCAAATCATTCATGGTAGGTTGTGCATGATTTGTGTTGCTTTGAATCATAATGTATGCAATCAAATAATGCAGGGGCCTATTCTCTACGGACAACGACCCAACTTTTGTCAATTCACCTTGAACATACAATTGAGGTCTCCTCAAACATGACTTATATACTTCAGCAGCATCAAAAGAGTTGTTAACCCAATCACAGTCTCCCAAACTAGCACCATTACACGATAATCCACCCACATTCATGAATATCTCATCATTCAACTCAAATAATTTTCTAGTTATCATGGATCAATACGTCTCATCCTTGTATCTAAAATTAGCATAATATTGTCTAACTAGAGCATGGTAAATGTTACCTTTTAATTCCAAAAAGGGGACAACCCTTGTGCTTGCATTCCATGCGGAAAATCAAAGTTTTGTTCCGCTACCCAAGTCAAATTGGCATACCTGATGTATGTAGGTTTTCTTCCCTGAAATTTGAGCAACCGTGTCTCTTGCAAAATCAAAGAATAATACGGGTCTCCACGGTCTTGCCTTACCTGTTGATTCGAGGGTATGACTTTTGGAGCACGTGGTTGACGTTGAGCGGTTGTCTTGATCCTTTGTGCACGACCACTCTCCATTTTTAGCTGAGAACCGAGTTGATTTGCAGGTTTAATGGAAGGATTCACGGGAAAACCTAACTTAGGGTTTGGAATTGGGGGTAATCGGATTTCTTGGATATTAGTGATGGATAAGAAGGTTTATGAAGTGGAATGGGGTTGGAGTATTCGGTTTTAGGCTAGGTTAAAGTTTAGGAATGATATTGAACTTGTTCCTCTGAGATTTGAGAGAAAATGGGGTGAGAGAGGTTTTGAAAAATGCCCAAAAACGCTTCTGTTTCTATTTAACTGGTGTTGTTAATCGATTAAATACCAGTCTTAATCGATTAACCAAGTTAAAAAATTACAGGTTTTAAAAAATTGCACCCAGATAATCGATTAAAATGAGCCCTTAATCGATTAAATAGCATCAGATACAACGTTTTGGATGTTTAAAAGCATGCAAAGATTTCTAACATTTAAAATGCAATATTGAGCAGTCACATATAATAAAGATCCGATAATCCCATGATATTTGGTTACCTAGATAGATTTTCCCTTTTCATCTTTATCTAGATAGCATGAGGACGCCATAGGAGTAGATGCATCTTTACATTGCTCCATATCAAACTTCTTTAGTAATTCCTTGCAATATTTCGATTGATGAATGACGATGCCACTTTCCATTTGTTTAATTTGAAGCCCAAGGAATAAGGTCAGCTCACCCATCATCGACATCTCGAACTCGCCCTGCATCATCTCAGAAAATTCCTTACAAAGGATGTCATTAGTAGATCCAAAGATTATATCATCAACATATATTTGAACAAGTAAAACATGATTATCTAATCTACGGATAAAGAGAGTTGTGTTGACCAAACCTCTTTCAAACCCTTTTTCTAATAGGAATGAACTCAATCTATCGTACTAGGCTCTGGGAACCTGTTTCAGGCCATAAAGGGCCTTCTTGAGTTTATACACATGGTTGGGTATTTGAAGTTTTCAAACCCTGGTGGTTGGTCTACGTACACCTCATCTTGAATATAGCCATTTAAAAATATGCTCTTAGCATCCATTTGGAAGAGCTTAAAATTCATGATAGATGCGAAGGATAATAACATCCTAATGGCCTCAAGTCTGGCTACAGGAGCGTAGGTCTCATCATAGTCGATGCCCTCCTCCTGGTTGTAGCCTTTGGCCACTAAGCGAGCCTTATTTCTAATGATCAAGCCAGATTCATCTAGCTTGTTATGATTAAGTCCCAAACATTATTACGCTCAAACTGGTTTAGCTCTTCTTGCATAGCTTTACCACAGCGTACATCCTCGATGGCTTCATCGATGGTCTTTGGCTCAATTTGAGACGCAAATACAACAAAATTACAGAAATTACGTAAAGAACTACGAGTTACCACCCCCATAGATATGTCACCTATCACCTTGTCCAGTGGATGATCCTTTTTGGTCTTCCATGCAATCGACATGTCCTGGTGCTCATCTTGAACTATTTGTTCTGCATATTCTTCTTGGATTTGGTTCATGTCCCTTGTATAAGCTTCTTCTAGTGCACCTGAAACATCATCAGGAAAGACCTTTCTCTTCTCTTTTGGAGAAAATTCGTCAAAATGAACATGAATAGACTCTTCTACTTGCATAAAATACTTATTAAACATACGAAAAGCCTTACTATGTAATGAATACCCTAGGAATATGCCCTCATAAGCCTTCGAGTCAAATTTTCTCAAACTTCTTTTTGCATTATTCAAAATAAAACATTTACACTCGAATGCATGAAGACGAGCAATATTCGATTTTCGACCTTTTAAAATCTCATGGGGTTATCGAAAAAGTAGGTCTAAGAAGTATTCGATTCATTACAAAACAGGCAGTGTGTACTGCATCAGCCCATAAATATTTGGGAACCTTGCTCTCATTTAGCATGGTCCTTGCGAGTTCCTCTAACATTCTATTTTTCCTCTCAACAACTCCATTTTGCTGAGGGGTATAGGGAGCCGAGAACTGATGTATGATGCCATGCGTATTACAAAATTTATTAAACTTATGATTTTCAAATTCTCCGCCATAGTCGGATTGTATGTAAACAATTTTAAGGTTAGACTGGTTTTGAATTTGTTTGGCTAGACATTTAAAAGATTTATATGCATTGCTCTTAGATGCTAAAAACAAGGTCCAAGTGAATCTAGAAAAATCATCAACAATTACCAAAGCGTAAAAACTTCCACCAAAACTCATGATTTGTGACGGTCCAAACAAGTCCATATGGAGAAGCTCCAAAGGTCTAGTAGTGGATATCACATTCTTTTTATTAAAATAATTCTTTACTTGTATACATTTTTGACACATGTCACAAGAATCCTGAGTTTTAAAATCAATTTTTGGTAGACCAATAACCAAATTATTTTTAGATAAATTTTCTAGATGCTTCACAAGAATGTGAGCGACCCGTCTATGCCAAAGTCATATGTCATCTTCTTCTGAAATGAAACATTTTTAGAAAAGAGAAGTGACATCCTCTAGGTCAACCATATAAATGTTATTAACACGATAGCTAACAAAATTTACATTATTAGATAAAACGTCACGAATTATACAACAATCAGAATCAAGTGACACACGATTACCTTTGTCGCAGAGTTGGCTAATACTCAAAAGATTATGTTCCAGACCTTCGATGTATAGAATGTTCTCGTTTATAGCATGAATTGAGTTGCCAATTTTTTCGGTGCCTAGGATCTTTCCTTTGTTGTTATCTCCGTATGTGACGAAACATTTTTCTTTCAATGATAATTCTACGAATTTTGACTTATCTCCTGTCATATGTCTCGAACACCCGCTGTCAAGATACCAATGTTGCTCATGTGTTCGAAGACATACCTGCAAAATAGATCACTTGCTGGTTTCAGGTATCCGAATTATATTGGGTCCTTTTCTATTAGTAACCAGGGAGTTATTTCCCTTTTTCACCCAAGCGTAAACACCACTCGGTATCCCATATTTCCTAATGTAACATGAGTAAGAGGTGTGGCCATATGTGCCACAATAGAAACATGTAGGAACTCTATTTTTATTATAAGACTTTTTATTAGCACGAGTTGCAGGTTTCCTATATGGTATATTTCTATGACATGGAGGGATATACCCTAATCTAGTGTGGTCACTAACATTTCTTGTTTTACTTAGCAAGGTATCTAATTGATGTTGACGATCTGTAAGTTTTGCGAGTTTTTCATTTAGTTTAAAACTCTTTTTTTTCTAGTCCTCGCAAGACTCACAGATAGTTGTTTGAAATAATTTATTGTTAGAGAATTCGCATGAATTACAGGAAAAAATTAGATCTAAAGTTTCATTTTCTAATTTCAGCTCATCTAATTCTTTTTGTTGTTGTATTATTTTTTTGATCATATAGCAGAATTACCCTTTTTCTACCGACACTAATTCTAGCTAATTTCTTTAGTTCTTCATGCATTTCGACATAAGCATCATATAAAACATCATATGAAGGAGAATCATCAGAAGAGGATGATGTATCAGAATATAACTCATTATCAGCATCCTTTGTACTACCTGATCCGCAAGCCTCATATGTTATAATCATTAGGCATAGTTTGGCGGTCTCCTCATCATCCGAGGTACTTGATGTCGTCTCTTCCTCCGGTACATTCCAGATGAAGTAAGATTTCTTCGATTTGAAGTCCCAGGGAGTGCTCTTTTCTGAATCAACTTTCTTCAGGTAAGTGGGACATTGAAATTTCATGTGACCCGACTTACCACATTCATGGCAAGTGAAGCGCTCTTTATTCTTGCATTTTCTTGTTGATTTGTGTGCCTCTTTCTTTTGAAAACGCTTGAAACCTGCTTTCTTCTTAAAGAATTTTCTAAACTTTTGTACGAGAAGGTTTAATGTTTCTTCATCAATGTCAGAGTCAGAGTCATCATTATCTATCTCTTCAGTAGGTTGTGATGTTGTTGCTTTAAGAGATATGCCTTTCTTCTTGCTGTCTGACTCTTCATGCATGGTCAAGCATCCAAGCTTCATCTCATGCTCTTGAAACTTTCTGAATAATGTTGCCAAAGGCATGGAATCAAGGTCCTTAGATTCCATGATCGCAGTTACTTTAGGTTGTCATCTCCTGTCAAGACAGCGTAAAACTTTATTAGTTAGTTCACCTTTGGAATTTTTTTTATCAAGGGCAACAAGATGATTTACAATATGAGTGAATCGTTTTTTCATATCGCTAATTGATTCACTTGGTAACATACGAAATAATTTGTATTCATGTGTCAGCGCATTCAGCCTTGCACGCTTGATCTTGCTAGTGCCCTCGTGAGTCACTTGTAAAGTGTCCCACATCTCCTTGGCACTTTGACACTAAGATACCCGAAAGAATTCGTCATATGATAGGGTCGTGGTTATTATATTTTTAGCGCGTAGGTTATAATGAACCTTTTTGCGCTCCTCATCGGTCCAAAAGCTTTTAGGCTTTTCTTTCGTTTCGTCATCCACTAAGTGAAATGGGACGAATGGCTCGTTGATTATGGATTCCCAAATGTCTGAATCAATGGCCTCAATAAAAATCTTCATCCGGACTTTCCAGTAGCCGTATCCTTGCCACTGAATACGGGAGGACGGTTAATGGATGCGCCATCATCGCTAAAGGGGTTGGTGGAACCCATATTAATTCCCTTAGGATCATGCATATATGGTTGAGCTAGCACGTTGTACTAGCTCTTATACCACATGTTAGGTATCAGTGGCCTAGACATACGTAGAAGGGGGTTGAATAGGTGTAGCGATTATCAATTTTCGCTTCTCGCACCAAAACCTAGTTCTGGAAAACAACCCAGGTAATCGATTAACCAGTGGGCTTAATCAATTAACTCGCAACAAAAACAAAATTACCAGATCAGCTTCTTGCACATATATTTACCAACAAACAAGCAGAGATACAACATATATTTTTATGCAATATTAACAATGATATAGCAAAGTATTAGTATGCAAAATATCAGCTTCAAACACGAATTAAAACAATGATTATTATGAAAGAGATTAAGAGAGAACAACTTGCACAAATGGATTTTTATCCTGGTTCGTTTGAGGGTCCACTTGCAAAGTACATCCAGGCCTTCCCTTATGATCTTGGGAGATTTCTCTTCACTAAGTGGAGAGACATATACATATTGACTCTTGCTCTTCTCTATTATTGGAGAGGACAATGCATACTTAAGATTATAAACATGACAAAAGTAATATTTCAATAGTCTAGATTTTTGTTTTTTTTTCTAAATTAAATATTTTTTTAAAAATAACCTTCTCACAATCGCAGTACTGCAGAGTCCAATATTGAAGAAGAATCCATTTCATATATATTTCTTCATTTATTTTTAATGACAAAAGTGTAATTTTAATATAATAAAAGGAATAGACGTGTGATTGAAAGTTGCATTTTCCTTTGTTTTTTTATATACTTGTCTCTCCATTAATAATAGAGATGATCCTAACTTTTTTCTGTCCTACAATGTAAATCATGTATAATTTCAGGTCAAAAATATAAAGTTAATATATATTTAATTTTATCATCTATAAAAAAATGTTACATGAAGCAAATAGTATACACTTTTCCATAAAGATATTAGTTAAAGATGATCCGGAGAAATTCTTGCATCTTAAGTTGAGTGAATTACACTTTATTTTCCACAAGTTGAGTGTTACTCAAATCACATTATAATGGATTTATTTTAGCAAAATGATCTTAGAACCTTCTTTAATGGTACAACTCAACCAGAGAAACTTGTATGGACAAGATCAAGTTGTATTTACATAATCACGTTTGTAACTACATATGAGAGTTGCATATACCTTTTTAATGGGTCCCACTATTTTACATCATTTTGCTTATAAGACTTTATAACTGCTAAGAAACTCACTTGATATGAACTCAAGTGAGTCTAAGTTAGATTATGATGGGCTAAAAAATATTGGTGGTCCCATGGTAAGGGCAAGAACCAAAAGAGCACAATATGTAATAGGACAACTCATGGAAAACATCAAGGATAGTGTTCCAAGACGAAATCAATGAAGTTTTAAGTTCATTCATTGTGTTAATTGAAAAAATGATCAAAAAGTGGAAGATATTGTATATAGTTGTGCCCCAGGATACGACCAGACCATGTACATTGTGAGAGCATATTGTATTCTCCAAACTTCTTGGCTAAACCAAGATTAAAAGTTCTTATAAAGAACCAGATTCTTGTGGCGAACATCACCTTGACTTATCAACACTCAAGTGTTGTGGCGCCTACCACCCCATTTCTCACCCATCTTCTATTATCTTTACAAATACAATTTTGCTACCATTTCAATCATCGAAAAAGCCCAGAAGAACATGGGCAAATTCAGGTCACCAAACATGATAGATCGTTACAAAGAACCTCCAAAAGAGGTTCACATCAAGTGGCATCAAAGCTAAGGCTCTTGCTTGGTGTTTAAAAAAAATTCTTGTTGGTCGTCTTCTTTCTCTTTCTTCTTACAAAAAATTCAAAAAGTATAAGTGTCGAAGTCCAAAAAAAACAGAAATAAAATAAAAGTGTCAAAGAGTCAAAAGTCCAAAAGAAATTCTGTGTCACAATAATTCTGATAAGTTTGGGTGTTTTCTTTCACAGATTCTTGGTTCTACCCTTGGTTCAATCAAGAGGGTCGTGGAGGAGAGTGAGTGTTGAGTGATACACAAATTTACATATTCCACAAAAATATTGAGTGAAGCACAAGTGAGCTGAGTGAATATGTCTCACGAAAATGAAAGCCCTCCATTGTCCTAGGACAACATCACTTCATGCCATGATGACATCACAATTCCAAGTCTTATAAAGACAAATGGAGCAGATGAGAGTGGAGTATGATAGGAGGCTTGGATATCATGAAAATGATTATTCGAGTGATTAGCAAGAAGGGGAACACTTAGGGTCAAGAGACATGAGGAGGATAGGCTTGAAGGGGTCAAAATAAAGGTTTCTACCTTTATTGGGAAAAGACATACTTAGAATGTGAGCTAAAAATGGAGCAAGTTTTTAGTGCAATTATTGCCATGAGGAGAAGAAGGTTAAGATGGTTGCACTAGAATTCAAGGAATATGCCTTGATTTAGTAGGATCAACTTAACAAGGAGAAAAACATTATAGGAGCTGAGACCATTGCCACATGGGAGGAGATGAAGTTGCTCACGAGAAGAAGGTTTGTCCCTAGTTCTTACCAAAGGGATATTCATAACAAACTCCAAAGGCTCACTCAAGGATCTAAGAGTAAATGGAATTAGCCTTGCTAAGGTCCAATTTCCAGGAGGATTGGGAGGCTACCATGGCTAGGTGTTTGCATGAATTAAACCAAGATATAAAGGATGTTGTTGAATTACAATATTATGTTGAATTGGATGACTTGATTCAATAAGCCATGAAAGTGGAGCAACAATTGAGGAGGAAAAAGTCAAATTTTTCCTCAAGTTCTAGTTCCAAACTTCAAAGTGGATGGACAAGACAAAGAAGGAGGGATGATCATCAAAAGATGGTACACCTAGTACCAAGGAGGCTGTGGCCACAAGCCAAGGTAAGCAACCATTTGGATCCAACCAAAGGAGCCGAGATGTGAAATGTTTCAAGTGATTAGGCCTTGTACATATTGATTCTCAACGTCCAACTAGGAGAACTATGACCATGAAGAATGGAGAAGTGAAGTCTCAATCTGAGGCTTCTAGTGATGAGGAGGATGATCAGGAAGATGAAGATGATATCATTCTTGAAGGAGATTTTTCATGGTAAAGAGGCTCTTAGGAAGCCAAATCAAAGAGCATGATGTAAATCAAATGAAAAACATCTTTCACACAAGATGTTTAGTGGATGATAAGCTTTGTTCATTAATAATTTATAGTGGAATCTGTGAAAATGTAGTTAGTCCAAGATTGGTGTCAAAACTTAATCTTGTGACTAAGTCACATCCCATTCCTTACTGGTTACAATGGTTAAGTGAGGTATGAGAGATGCTTGTTAACAAGGAAGCTGAAATTCTATTCTTAATTGGGAGGTATGAAGATTCAGTTTTATGTGATGTTGTTGATATGGAGGCCAACCACTTACTATTGGGCCGACCATGACAGTATGACAAGGGAACCACCTATGATGGGTGTTCCAATAAGTTCTCTTTTCAGCACCAAAACCGAAAGGTGGTGCTTTCTATATTTGTCACCTAGACAAGTTAGTGAGGATCCAAAAAATTGAGAGAAAAGATTGAGATGGAGAGAAAAGAGAGGGAATGAGAAAATTTGTGTGAAAAAAAGTAAAAATGAGTGGAAAGAAGGATACACACAAACAAAAAAAGTGAGTTTGTGAAAAAAGAGGGGTATATGGCAACCAATGGGACAATAAAGCATACTTTGGTTTCAAAGAAACCTTTGTACCTACTTTTTAGTAGGAAGTTTCATCTAACCACTAATCATTCTAAGGAAGGAGAATTGCCTCTGTTTGTTAAAAGTTTACTGTAGGAATTTGGTTATGTGTTTTCTAAGGAGGTACATCATAGTTTATCACATTTAAGGGGCATTGAGCACCAAATTGATCTCATCCCTAGTGCATATCTACCTAATAGGCCAACCTATAGGTGTAACCCCACTAAAACAAAAGAAATTTAAAAATAAATTAGGGAGTTGATGCAAAGAGGGTGGGTTCAAGAGAGCCTAAGCCCTTGTGTTGTTCTAGTTACCTTGGTGCCCAAAAAAGATGGTACATGGAGAATGTGTACTGATTGTAGAGCTGTGAACAACATAACAATAAAGTATAGACATCCAATCCAAAGGTTGGATGACCTTTTGGATGAATTGTATAGTGTCACCACCTTTTCAAAAATTGATTTAAAAAGTGGCTACCATCAAATTCGGATCCGAGAAGGTGATGAGTAGAAAAATGCTTTTAAGACTACTTATGGATTATATGAGTGGCTTGTCATGTCACTTGGGCTAACCAATGCCCCAAGCACTTTTATGCGCTTAATGAACTTTGTCTTGAGGGAGTTTTTGGGTAAATTTGTTATTGTTTATTTTGATGACATTCTAATTTATTCTAAAACCTTAGATGAGCATCATGAACATCTAAGAGTTGTTTTGCTGGTTTTAAGAAAAGAAAAGTTATATGCTAATGTTGAAAAATGCACTTTTTGTGTTAATCATGTGATTTTTCTTGGATTCATGGTAAATGATGAGGGGTCCATGTGGACCAAGAGAAGATAAAGGCCATCAAGGATTGGCCTACTCCAAAAACTGTGACTGAAGTGAGGAGCTTTCATGGTTTAGCAAGCTTCTATAGAAGGTTTTTAAGGATTTTAGTACCTTATCATCACCTCTTAATGAGCTTGTAAAAGAGAATTTTATCTTTCATGTATTAATGTTTCCAATTTTTTCTAAATCATTTGAATTGGAATATGATGCTTCTAACATTGGAATTGGAGTTGTTTTGATGCAGAAAGGTCATCTAATTTCTAATTTTAGTGAGAAGTTAAGTGGACCATCCCTTAATTACTCTACTTATGATAAGGAATTGTATGCCCTAGTGATAACGCTACAAACTTGGCAACACTATCTTATTTCAAAGGAATTTGTGATTCATAGTGATCATGAGTCCCTGAAATATCTTAAGGGCCAAGGGAAGTTGAACAAAAGGCATACAAAATGGGTTGAGTTCTTGGAACAATTCTCGTATGTGATAAAACAAAAGAAATGCAAAGCCAATGTGGTGGTTGATGCTCTTTCTAGGAGGCACACGTTACTCTCCACTTTGAAAGCCAAATTGTTTGGTTTGGAATGCATCAAGGAAAAATATGAGTTTGACAAAGATTTTTCACAAATCTATATTGCTTGTATGCATTCAGCCCATAATGGGTATTTTAGGCACAATGACTTTTTATTCAAAGAAAAATAATTGTGTGTGTAAAAGCTCCATTAGGGAAATGCTGGTGAGGGAATTCTATGAGGAGGGTCTAATGGGGCACTTCGGTGTTCAAAAGGCTTTGGACATGTTAAAGGAATATTTTTATTGACCACGTATGAAACAAGACGTGCAAAACTTTTGTGAAAAGTGTATAACATGTAAAGAGTCCAAGGTCATGTCATATGGCCTTTACACCCCATTAACAGTCCCATATTCACCTTGGATGGACCTATCCATGGATTTTGTTTTAGGGTTGCCTAGAACAAAAAAAGGTAATGATTCAATCTTTGTGGTTGTTGGCCGATTTTCTAAAATGACACATTTTATCCCATGCAAGAAAGTGATGATGCTAACCATATTGTTGATTTGTTTTTCAGGGAAGTGGCTAGACTTCATAGTCTACCACAAATTGTAGTAAGTGATAGGGACACAAAGTTCCTTAGTCACTTTTGGAGGATCCTATGGGAAACGCTTGGTACTAAGCTTTTCTATTCAACCACTTGCCATCCTCAAATGGATGGGCAAACAGAGGTTGTCAATAGGACTCTTTCTACCCTCCTAAGGGTCGTGATCAAGAAAAATATAAGGTCTTGGAAGGAATTTTTACCCCATGTTGAGTTTGCCTACAATAGAACAACTCATAGCACTATTGACTTTTCACCTTTTGAAGTTGTCTATGGGTTTAACCCATTAACACCTCTTGATTTGTTACCACTTCCTAATAATTATATTTTGAAGCATGGGGATGGAAGGGTTAAAGCGGAGTATGTCCAAAAATTGCATGAGCAAGTCAATGCTCAAATCGAGAAAAGAATGCAAGTTATACAAAGCAAGCTAACAAGGGGAGGAAACATATGGTATTTGAACCCAAAGATTTGGTTTGGGTCCATATGAGCAAGGAAAGGTTTCTTCAACAAAGGAAATCCAAACTCCTTCCTAGGGGAGATGGTCCATTTCGTGTGGTGGAAAAAGTGAATAATAATGCCTACAAGCTTGAACTTCCAAGTAAGTATGGTAACATAAGTGCCACCTTCAATGTTTCTGATTTAATTCCTTTTGATGTAAGTGATGGCGAACTCATTTCGAGGTCGAAATCCTTTCAAGAGGGAGGGGATGATATGAACCCAAGTGAGCCTAAGTTGGATCATGATGGGCTAAAAGACATTAGTGGTCCCATAACAAGGACAAGAACCAAAAGAACACAAGATGCATTAGGACAACTCATGGAAAACATCAATGATAGTGTTCCAAGACTAAACCAAGGGAGTTCTAAGTTCATTCAGTGTGTTACTTGGAAAAATGGCCAAAAGGTTGAAGATATTGTATATGGTTGTGCCCCAGGACACGGAACCAAGGTTGAAGATATTCAGTGTGTACTTTCCAAAAATTTATTTGAGACACGGTCGTGCCCTAGGACACAACTACCTAAAAAGAAACGGGAAAACTCCAGGAATATTATTTTTCATGTTTTATAATTTTTTTTTTGTTTCTAACATGTTTTTGTTAATTTGAATTCAGAATAAAGACATGTTAAAAGAGTGGTCAAATTACCATTAATTACAACTACCATCATTAAAAGATGGAGATAAGGATGGCACTGCATTTAATGCGTTTAATTGGGAACTCAAATTGTCGATTGTGTGTGTAGCAGCTTGGAATCTTTATGAATGTATCGAGCCAAGTTCATTGCCTAATTTCAAAGTGGACGTTAGCTCATAATTGTGAAAAGGAATCCAAAGTCTCATGAATTCGTGAAGACCAAGGCATTCAAAAACATTTGGCCGAAATCTTCAATGTAATATGGAATCCTAGGCTTATGCTTCAATGCCTTCACTTGGGTGTGCACAACATGGAATCCAATGATCTTCTTTAATTCTCTTTGCAATTTAATAATTTAGGAATTAGCCATGTGGGTTTTAAACTTCAGAAAACGTGTGATTTATGACTGGAAGGGAATCCAATGTAACCAGCCATGAAGAAGTCTTAATCTAGGCAAATAATGAGTTATGGTTCATAGTAGTTCATGTGGGAGTCATGCTTGGTTTGCCTCTATATGTACCTGAATTGTTGAATGAATAGATAAGTTGAATTCGAGTTTATTTTGAGGAATACTTCCTTGTGAAAGCATTTTGTCTTCTCCAAACTTCTTGGCTGAACCGAGATTCAAAGATCTTATCAAGAACCAAGTTCTTGTGGCGAACATCACCTTGGCTTATCAACACTCGAGTGTTTTGGTGCCTACCACCCCATTTCTCACTCATCTTCTTTTATCTTTACAAATACAATTTCTGTCATTTCAATCATCAAAAAAAGCCCATAAAAACATGGGCAAAGTCAACTCACCAAACAAGATAGATCATTACAAAGAAAAGAGGTTCACATCATCAGTTTTATTTCTACCATGTTTGGATGAATAAAATGGAATAGAATACAAATAAAAATTGGAGGATTTCTTAAGTTTATGATGAACACATTGTTTGATGAAGAATTGCAGCATCCTTTCCTATTTGTTTTTTTTCCACCAATGAAAGCAAATCACAATACGATGAACACATTGGTCGATGTTTTTTGAAAGAGAATAAAATATCTTATTGATAATTTATTTTCTTACATTCACTTATCTACTTTATTATCTTTAATTCATGGCCAACCCATTTAACATATTAAAGATCACATATCCAAAAAAGATAATGTCTCTATGTCCCTATTCAATTAAATTCCAATAAGTAATATAAAAATGTTAGTTTATATTTTTATAATTTTTCTTTTTAAAGAAGTATTACTTTTTAATTGGATAGGACATTAAATGAGATAAGTAATCTTCATTTAACCTGTGATAATGATATTACAAATCAAAGATAAATTTGATGCAACTCAATCAGGCTTGAAAAACTGATGGCACACAATAGTGGAGCCTAATTGATAGCTCTAATTGGATGTGTGATTGACTATTTAATGAATATAAAGTTAATTAAAATTCAAACTTTAATGGTTAAACATGTGCATATATGCCCCAAAAAACAGATTTGTTTTGTCTGGTCATGATTTATGAGGGATTTATTGGTTATGAAATTGTTCATTTTGGACTGTGAATTGTGAAAGTTAATTAGGATAACAGTGTTGTTGTGGTATTCTTGGGACTTTATGTGTCAAAGGATGTTGTGTTCGTTTTATGCTCTTGTCCGTCACCATTCACCCGGAAATATATGTTCAATTAGGGGAAGGGCATTAGTCTAGCTATCTTTCGATAATAGATAGGGTCTGAATTAAATAAGAGAAACATAAAGATGGAGTTGAACTATGCTTCTTACATTTTTTACAGAGATTTTAAATGTAGCCTAAGCAGTGAGCTATTAATATATTTGAATTATCAGTCCAAAATAGGATAATATCAAATAAATCATACATAAATCAGAGTTTAGAAGGTTTTCATAGCATGTCTTAAGACAACACTCAAGCCTTGGTAATTACTTTAGTTATATAAAATAGCTAAGCATTTAAATAAGAGAAAAAATGTATGCACTAACCGTATGAGAATTATGTATAATGTCAAATAAACATTCATTTTCAATCATCATTAACTCTTCACAAAAATGAAATGAATGGTGATAGTGAATGACGTAGTTACTATGTATGAATTTTTACATTAACAATGTACCACTATTTAAATAGTAATAGAAATGTAAAGAATGAGAGAGAGATTTATCCTTGCTTATACTTAATCAAGCTTCACTTTGACATTTTCTCAGTTTAGACACCCTATCTCTAAAAGTAGTCAAAATTCAAATTAATTGCAATGGCTGTTCAAATTAAAAGCCTAAGATGGAAGAGAAAAATAGAACTACAGGACCATTCCTATCATGGGCCCTAGGTGGATGCCCTTTAGGCCTTACCCCAAGGTTGGGCCTACTCTCAATCATTGATATCTATGTCCAATTCTTCATACATAGTGAAGAGTTTTTCAATATGAAAGAGGGCTTTTCTAAACTCGAACATTAGAGGATTCTTTTCACACTTAACATCTTTACTCTCTAACATTGTTTTCTCAAATATATTTTTCACATCTAACCTTATCAACCTCTAACACTCATATTACAAGAGATTTCTTTTGTGTTATTCTCACTAGGTTTTATACTGTTGGGAGGGAGAACCACAAACTTCGAAATGAATTAGTTCCTTACAAAAAAAGTGAGGAGATACCATTGATAGTTCCAAAAAATCATGGGTACAACATCTTTAATATGCAATGAGATCCTAACAATGACATCTACAAAATTGGATGATTTCTCTTTAAATGGCACAAAATTGTATCCTAGCATATGACTATATGACATCTCTATGAATGAAGATCTTTTGTCCTGGCCTGTGTCCACATTTATGACCAGTGTCTTGGACAAATTTCCCATTTAGTCAAAAATGAAAAATTGTTTATTGAAGGTTGCATCTTGTCTTTAATACAGTGGCTCAAGCATCGTTAGTGAGGTTTTAAATTGCGGATCATATATAATCACAGTATCGATGAAAGGATGATGCAGCCACATCAAAATGGATTGTGGCTGCGATGAACTATAACAAACCACAACTATTTCAAAAATCAATCTTCAATGACAACAAATTTCACATTGCAATGGTCACAGTTTAAAACCACAGCCATTACTCTTGGAATACTTTATAATTTCCCATATTAGTGATATGGTAGCTATCAATTCTAAATTGAAGCTTCACAAATTTCCATCTCAATAATAAAAAATACTAAAGCAAAAGCTAAGAACATTGCTATGGTTGTCATTATGATAATCACCATTCCATGGGCATATTCATTTTCAAAAGTCAAAACCATCCTCATCATTAGCTATTTATGATAATCACCATCATTAGATAATTATAATCTCTGTCTAACTGCTAATTATGTTACATAAAAAGGATAAGGGTACATATGCTAAAAAATGTACAACTATTTCTAACCAAACTTAGCAAGAATTGCAGAATATAGAAATTATGCAAAACTTACTCTTTTTGAGGACCATATTGACTTCAAAAACAAGACCCCTATCATTTTGTTAGAACTCCCAATCTTCAATTCCTATGATTCAGTTAAGCAATTCAGCAGAAAACTAAAAACCAATGCTAAATTCTAACAACTGTGTGAAGTGTGAACAAGAAGCCACTATGTGAGTCTTCATAGGTTAGTTGACACCAGGTTGAATCATTGAGAAGAAAGACCAATTGTTGGAGGATCCTCTCTCTTTCCCTGCAACTTTCTCATTAGCCCACCAGTCGGTAACTATACCGGGACCATGAGAGTCCACCCCGTCTGCATTATCAAAATTGAATTCTTTAGAAGAAGAAAGGGTTAAGGACTGAAACTTTTCATGAACTGTTGCCTCATCTCCACCCGAAGTGGCTTGCTGGGTCACATCGTTCCGAATTTCGGTGACAAGTTGTTTGTCATGACAAACATTTTCTCTTGAATTTTCTTCTCTGCCTGATGTTGCTGTGCCGTTCTTTACTTTTGACAAGACATTAGTCCATGAAGATGATGCTGGTTTGCTATCCACAAATCTCAAAACTTTTTGTGCAGATAGTTCGAATGAGACCCCATGATTTATACTAGTCTCATTCGGGTGATTATTGCGTGCATGTGGTGACACTTTTATCTCAGAAATCCAGTGATTTTGATGAAAGCCAGCTTGAGTTGTAGACCTTACAGCATCTGGGGTTATAGACCCGGAACCTTGATTTGACTTCTGGTTTTCATAAGCAGACAGTTTGTCTAAGTTAAGAAGCTTCGTAGTATCAACCGTGGTAAATTCACAATCGGGTAAAGGGGAGGAGGTGCCGGAAGCTGAGATGCAAGATCTTGGTGATATAAGTTGACCAAGTGGGCTTCCAGGGTGAAACTGATAAGACTGGAAGTCATAGTGAGATATTTGGAACCTCTGAAAGGTGTCACCGTGTTTATTGTTAGGGTCAAGTAGCTGAGCAAATGGGACTTCGGGTGAAGAAGGTGTAGTCAAATGGACAGACTCAGGAGGCGGAGTGAAAGGAGCGGTTGATGGCTCAGTGGTGAACGCTGAGAAAACCGGTGGTGAAACAAGTTGTGTTTCGTGTGCATAAGGGCCAATGGCAAAGATTGAGGCAGGGCCACTCGGAGAGTACATGCTGGCCGATACAGAAGTTAGAGATAGTATACCAACTGGTGATTGTGCAACCGAAGGAGGTTCTGATTGAAAGAGAGATGCCGGAGATGAAGGTGGTGCTACAAAGGGGAGTGTTATAGTAGGTGCTTGGGTTGAACTAACAGCGGCAGCAGAATGTGATCCAGGAGGTGTAGGTTCTGGTACAAGGATAGCATGACCAATTCGCTTTCGGTTTTTGTGATATCCAAAACAACCAGATATATTCAACCAGCCTCCCCATTTTTTCTTCTGTAAGCAATAGTAAGTGACTTAAGTTTCATTCATGTAAGACAATATAACCTATAAGTATTTCTTCATACATCAGAACTACCAATCATCTACACAATATGAAATATAGCTTAATCCTTAATTTTACTATTGAAATTTAATAATAAGAACACCAATTCTTGCAAGAGTTAATGAAAAAACTCAGGAAATTAAGGAGTCGATTCATTGTTATACATGACAGTAGTCAAGAAAAATACACTACTAAGCCATAGTCTATGGCAATAATAAGATAGAAATATCAACTTTTCCATTTTACTCTGTAAGTAAAAGATCAAGACATGTATGAGGAGTCTAGTCCAATCTTCCCCTAGTAATTAAGCTTTTATATTCATTAATCTGATTATAAGAAAATTACAATTTCCTTATTAATTTTACTTAACTGTGTGCATATGCAAATTACTTTCCAGTGAGACTCTTCCTCTAAAGAGATGATTTACATAAAGAAGAAGAAACTATTTCCATTTTATGACTAGTAACAAAACAATGAAAAAGACTGATACCAAATTAAAGCAAAAACAGTGGCCAAACTTATGAGTTCCAACGTCACAAGTTTTCTTAATAAGGAAGCCCAAGACTATGCACAGGAAAATCCTCACATTGTTTAATATAATTTTCAAACAGTTGTCATTCTTTTTAAAATGAAAAGTTAGTCTTTTTTGTGTAAAGAATATCCTCTCAGCCACTAAGGAACTAATAACGGTTCAAGGAGTGTGGCGGCTCCTTTCACTAAGTGTAGCTCTCATGAATCAAAATCAAAACTACGACCTTTTGGTTTTTCTGGAAATCTAGCGGCCTTACACCGTTATACAAACATCTTGCTTTTAAAGTTGTCTACTTTAATTTGTTCTATCAGCAAACACACAGGTAAAAGAATTAACAAATTATAACAAAAACAAGAGGAAAAAAATAAAAAAGAAAGAAAAAGATCTCTTCTTTTTGCTCCCAAAAGAGACCAATTATTAGAATTCAACCAAAAAGTGCCTCGTTCAAAACAAAAATAGAATCCATAACAAAAACCTGAATCTCAGAGAAGCATCAACATGATCTATCAGCATCCTCATATAACACCAAATCAATAACAACTTGTTGAGCAGAAAATATCATTTTTATCATGTTCACAAAACATATGTAAAAACAAAAACACTCAAATTCATTATAACAGGACTAATAAAAGTAATAACAACAATAATATATATACCTGGAGAGTGGGTTGAGAAACACGATCCTGAGAAGATTCTATGACAAAAGCAGCAGCGTTTATAGTATCCATAGTGTTATTAACACCTCTGCCATATTCTCCATTAACTCCTCTTCCTATCATATCTAAAAGTATTTGTCTTTATTTCAAAGATCAAATTTTTCTCATGAAAAATGGTGTACTGGTAGATTTCACAACAAGATTGAGTAGCAGAGTGTTGGGAATGAAAAGTGGAAAAGATGAAATCTGAGTTTTGGGTTTATGTGTTGAGAAAAGAAGAGTGTGGTGTGGCGTGAAGAAAGAGGAGAAGTTGGAGTATAACGCTGTTTCAGACTCAGTGAAGGTCAAACACGGCAATGAATTGTTCCTCACGTGTGTATTATTATTATTGTCTTTTCTTTATGCTTTATAATGAACCTTCCTTTTTCCTATAAATAATAATAATAATAATAACACTTCCTTGATAATACTAGTATGGTTAATTATTTACTTATCGGTGTTTAAGTGAAAATGTATAAATATTAAATTTAAAAGTAGAAATCTCTAATTCATCAAAAGGTGTAGAAATTTTGATATTGACATTACTCTTTTCACTTTTTTTATCAATTAGTTTAACATTTTAAATGAAAGTATATAAAATATTTTTTGCATCAAATGCATATAGATTAACTTGCGAAAATTCTAGAAGTCTTTAATTCAACTTTTTGAGAGTACAATTATATTAAAAAATTCTTGGTAGAATGGATATTTTTGCCAAACAAAACTTACTCATTCAAGCTTGTTATAAAAAATATGTTAAAGTAGTTAAATCATGGCCTTAAGGTAGTTAAATGCAAACCCCAAAAGAAAAAAAGAGATTATTTTAAGTATGGCAAGAAAAAGGAGATAATTCTTAAAATGACGGCAAGGACATTTATGCTATTACAAACAAACAAAAAAAATCACGCAGGAACTAACTACATCCTCAATATTATTTTAAATAAAATAAGAATATTTTTACTCTATTATTTATTGTAATATTTTTATTTTTTAAGTTTTATCTTAAATAAGAACACTTCTTGTTGAGAAAAAATATCTTTTATATGTTATGATATACTTTATCTATTTTATGCATTTTATTTATTTTTTAATTTGCTATGTTGTAATCTCTATTATATTTTAAAATTATCTTTAATTAGTTCATGCAGTATTTTATTTTGTTTATTCGTGTCCACATAATTTATTTTTATATTTTACAAAAAAATTATTTTTAATTATAATGTATTCAAAATAAATTATAGTGATTTTTAATTAATAAATAAGTAATTAATCTTAACATTTTGTTTTATTTATTATAAAATATAAAAGTGTTGAATATATTATAAGACTTGAATAAGAATAAGATAATGTTTGTTATTATTAAAAAAGTAGACGTTATTTATATTTTATATAGAATGATAATAAATTATAAAATAATACATGAGATTTAAATAAAAATATAAAAATTATTTGCTAGTGCCCATGCTGTAAATGACATTACAAAGAGAGTGTTGAAATTTTTACCTTTCTACTTTAATGACATAAGCATATGCTGCGGAAGACATGACGATCTGTACTTTCCAGATTGTCTGAATGAAATATAGAAAATGAAATTTTGCACATATCAATATGTTGTTTTATGTTTATCAAAAAAATGTGATTGATAATGATAAACACGTTAATATATGTGTTTTTTATATCTTTCATTTATTTGATTTTTTTCTTTTTATTTGTTAGCTGCAAACTAAGTCTATAATATTTTATATGAAAAAATTGTTGAAATAAAATGAGTTCAAATTAGCTTGGGAATAAAAAAAATACTAATTAAATCATGCAAATAAACTTAAATAACAAGGTCATACTATTAAAGATATCGAATGAGTTTAATATTTATACTTATCAATATATACTATTTGGAATGTAATAATAATTAATATACAAATGATAAATAATTTATTGATAGTACAAATTTTTGCATATACTATACTCATTTTAGATAATAATGCTAATTTGTTTTGATGAACGATCCTTTGAAATCATCATATGACCACTTAAATTAAAATATATTAATGTCAAATACTTAACTATGTGACTGAATAATATATTTAAGATTTATACAACATATAAACTATGAAGAAAAATATATATTAATAGTTTATAAATTTGATATATTATTATTATATCATTCAGGTAAATAAATCAATAATAAATAATACAATAAATATATATAAATCTTTACCCACGATATATAAATATTACAATTATAAAGATATACACGACAGTAAAAAATAGAAATTAAATGTGGATCAATAGATCATGACAGTGCTAGTAGACATGCTACACATATGGATTGGAAAAGCTTTACAATTAATCGATGAGAAATAGGACTTCAGACGAAAAGACTTTACTATTAATCCAAAAAAATGAGAAATAGATGAAATGGCTTTGCCCAGTTAAAAAAAGGTAGAACGTTTATGAAACTTAAAAGACCATAAAGTCAATATGAAAAAGAGTGAATAGAAAAATCTTGTGACACGTATTATTTGTAAATATAATAGTAAAAAGATATAAAAATAGATGATTGACATTAATAAATTACAAAAACGATTGAAAGGTTCAGAACTTCAGATCTGGTTGGTGGTATGAAATGAGAGGAGTAGTTGGTCACTTTAGTAGCAGTGGTGCACGTGTACTTAGTCATTTCTGGACGAGTGGAATCCAATACGAGAGGTCAATATTAAAATATTAAAATCTAGACTATCAAACATTTATTTAGCCAATTGGTTTTAAGGAGTGTTGTGAGAAGGGGAACTGCGTGGACGGTCCTACTGACTCGTCTAATTGGATTTAAAAATAGTTCTAGTTTATAATCTTAATTGAATGAGAGTTGAATCACTTTGAATTAGGAAAATTCTGGTATGATTGTGGTCTAATATTCTGTTTTACTATAACTTAAAAAGAGAAAAATATTATTATTTAATATAATTATACATAACTGTTAATTATACAATGTTTTACATTAATATATATAACTATACATTTATAAATAAAAATTATTAATTATGTATGAAATATCATACCAGATAATTTAACTGTTTAAACCAATTAAACCTAATATGGAACTTCTTCCGATTTAACGTCCAACTAGAATTTCACAACATAGTTTTAAAACCAACCTTAATATGATATCAAATTAAAAATAAACTTTACTTCTTTTGATTATTGTGGATAAAAAGATGTTTTTTAACTGAAGTAGATATTTCCGAGATAATGGAATGCATGCACTTTTTTTTTTGTAGTTGATAATGAATAAAATTAACCATTTTCTCAAGGCTTAAAAGACACTCATCAATCACATAACCCTTTACCTGATCTAATAATTTTTTATAGAAAGGATTGATATGATGAGAATTCTCATATTATCTATCTCATTTTTCTAGCGAAGCTACTTCTCTTTGTTTACAAATTGATTTTAAGAAGATGAATGTACGACGACACCTTTCTTGCTCACTTACAACACCATCCCACTGACCAACCTATGGGTCCCACAGCCAAGTATACCCCAAAATCAAAAGTCCTTCTTTTTACCAGCCAGCCACTACTTTCAAATAGAAACTTGCACGAATGGTCCTTCCTTCACTTACCCCCTAATCCTCCTTTTTCATTATTAGTATTATGATGATGATATAGTAGTTTATAGTATGGGATAATATTATTAATTCTTTCTCTCTGAAATTCATACCCAAAAGACTAGAGTATGGGCCAACCTCAAATGTTTTCTTTCTCTACTTATCCCTATCACCCTTTTCTAAACCATGATTTACTTGAAATGGGCTACAGATTCCACCTTTTTATTATTCATATTTTAGTTATTTATCACCCCGAACAAATCTGGTGTCCCATAAATTATATCACTACATGTATTATTGACTTGTAATTGTTTAAAAATATATATTTAAATTTAAAATTTAATAATTATCTTTTTTCTGATCAATCATAATAAAAACATAGTATATGCAATATACAACTTATGAGATATCATATGTGCACCTACTATAAGGTTGATTTTTTCTTTATTGTTGAACTACCTTGTTTTTAAAATGCCAAGCATCAAACAACTCTCTGAGATTTTGGAACCCGCCAAACTGCCAGAACACCCCAATAATTTCATCTTCGTAAAAGGTTTAGAGTAAGGATGAGCTGGGATTTTTTTTACAATAAGGAAGATCGATTAAAGGTATGTTTGTGAGTCAGATTTTGAAAAGAAACGAAGAAAAATAAAGGTTTGAGGGACGTTTGCATAGTGACAATTTCGGTGCACACCAAGGGTTCATGTTTATCCACGCTTCCACACTAGAACTTGATAAAGCAAAAAAATAAAAGCATCATAGTAAATTTATGTATATGTAAAAGTTATAATTAGGAGATCCCATCCCTCATATAGGTGTGTTAATCATTTCTTCGAGGGATTAGTCTATCACTCATCCAATGGAGGATATGAAAATCAATAAAAAGGAGCAACTTTTTATGTCGAAAAGGTAAAAAAAAGTTTGATTATTTCAAAAAGAATACATTTTATAAGTTGATGCAAAAAAAAAAAACCAATTATTTTTACAATTTAAATGAAAGAAATCATTTTAAAATATTTTATCTTTTATTCTTTCACCATTAATCCAAACAACTAGGGAACAAAAACAAGAGATAAGATACATCTTTTTATGTAATATGGATGGAGTTAAAGTTGAGAAACAAACATGACTCGTGAACAATGAATTATTTACCTAAACTCTGTGCAAGACAATCATGGCCTTAAAGTAGTTAAATACAAACCCCACCTACCAAACTATACTCAAGTTTAGACTTCACAAAAACAAAACTACGTGCTGCTTCAGGAATTATAGATTTGTTTAAGAAACTGTGGGCACACTGCTAGGATCTTAACCTATAATTATTGTTGTTTTGGCTTCCGAAAACAATCATAATTGATATTATTATTCCACGTGTAAATGCAGTTCATGTGGTGCAATACAGTTTCAAGTTTCAACTGTGTTTCTTTCTTGTGAAGATTTTTTTTATGTAATCAAAGAAAGTATTTTTAAAAGACTAGTAGGGGTACTCCATAACAAGGTGATAACCACCCCTCTTCATAAGATTATCCTTAGTAGAGAACTTATGTCGTAACATTTGCCAATTAAAGGCCAATAATTTAGTGAGGGCTTTTACTTTCCTTGTTAAATTTTTTTGGACCTCCATCATTCACCGGAGAAACATTTTCTAGAAGGATGAAAAACAACCAAGAATATGAAGACTTTGTAGAAAAGATTCTAGAAGGATCTACTACACACCGATCATCAACCATTCCTTTAACAAGAGCAATGTAGCCCAACATTGCAAAAAAAAAAAAAACCTCCATAAGCTCCTCTTCCCAATAAAAAAACCTATTGTCAAGTCAAAGTTCAAGACCAATTAGCTTCATTTAATCTATAGACATAGCATAATAGAAGGAAAGGTAGCCATAAAGCACTAATTAGCACTAATTACCCCATCATATGTACTCCTATAATAGCATATTATTCCCACATCCGACTTTCTTTGTAATCCAATAGAAAAATCAGTCCTGGTAGCCACCATATCTCCTGGTAATGGGCACGGGCGGGTGTGTGTAGTGTTTTCTCGTTCCCAAACTCATAATATTTGCGGGTACTCAACGCGTTTTTAATTCTAATTATATATTTGTATATTTTGTAATAATTAATATGTAAAAATAATTATTATATAAATAATATGATAAATTTATAATCATAGTCAAATGAGTATAATTTATTATGAAATAATAATAATGTATATGATATATAATCCTAGAATAATAATAAAAAACTATAATATATATTAAAATTTTAATTAAAAACTAAATTTATAAATTTGCTGGTTCCTACAAGACGGATATCATAGAACTCGTTCTCACACATAAACTATTATTACGTATGATATGTCCTCCTATAATAACATATTATTACCATATCAGATTTTCTTTGTAATCCATGAGAAAATGGGAGTGGGCGCAGGTAGTACTTTCCCGTTCTCAAATCCACAATATTTGCGGGTACTCAACAATTTTTTAATTCTAATTATAAATTTTGTAATAATTAATATGTAAAAAGAATTATTACATGAATAATATGATAAATTTATGATCATAGTCAAATAAGTATAACTTATTATGAAGTAATAATAATGTATATGACATATAATCTTAAAATAATAATAAAAAATTATAATATATATTAAAACTTTAATTAAAAACTAAATTTATAAATTTGCTGATTCTTACAAGGGGATATCATAAAATTTGTTCTAACACATAAGTTATTATTAGGGGTATCTATTGTGGGTATATCCACGGGTACGTACGAGTTGAGTATCATAAAATTCGTTCCTACCTATAAGATTAATTAAAAGAGTTCAAATTAAACTTTAATTTCTAAATCTTCCTCTTCTTTCTTTTTATACATCTGCTCCCATTTCATCCAAGCAATCTTCCTTTGTATATCACTTTCACCACATGGAAGTATTATTTGAATATTAACAAATAGTCTTCAAAACTCATTTTGGCAGCCTAAAGAATGATAAATAATAAATTGACAAACTATTAGCAAGAGATTTATGAGGGTAGTTACGTTCTTTCGTCCCAAAAATAGGTGCTTCCTTTTCCTTAGTGCTAGTTTTTCTTCAACAAATCAATGACCGACTGCGAGCACAACATAGTTTATCTGTTGATGGTAATATTTGAAAAATAGTTCACTTCAAAGTCAACCTTTTTACGTGCAAAAGCTAACTGTAAATTACTTAATCGGTTTTGTAATTTTAAGAATTTATATCAAATACAATAAAATAATTATATAAGTGATTTATTTTCATGCTCTTATTGCGTCCAATTTGAATGTTAAGAAAAACTTGGATGTTATAGTGTAGCATAGTGATCTGGTGATCCTATGAAACATGTCAATTCATTATGTAAATGCGCCCCATTGTTTGATAAAGGGAATAAAGCTTTTCAATCTTGATTGCGAAAAGAAACTTTTTCCCCTCTTTCCTCCAAATTTCTGAGATGCTTTTTGCATATTTGTTGCTATAATTTTGGGAGGAAATTCAAATCAGTGGGGTTGGAATAATAATATTAATAAAAGTCATGGATTCCTTTTTCCTTGTACTTGTATGCCATAGCCACTGAACTAACAATTAGATTGATGACTTTTGAGGTAATAATAAATATGGGTTCGGATAGTTATAGAGAGCAATATTTATACACTATCAGTATAAAGATTTATATATAATCAGTTTATTTATATTTTTTTAAAGAGTCAATAATGATTAAATATAAATAATGAATTATGTAGTATATAAAACTTATACATTATCGATAAATATTTTTCTTGATAGGGTAGTAGCAATTTATTAGTGAAATATCACATTTATTGTTTATTATGGCAGTGTGATTGTGCTACTTGATATCCTTTACGACTCCGCCATTTTAGTTTGACTATGTTAATGCAAACAAAGTGATAGAAACCTGATTTTTCAGGCATTGACTAGAGCATATACCTAGTAGTCATATTATTCTTATATTTATGCACAAAACAAAAGATTAGTGCAAATCATGATAGAATCAAATCCTATCTTTGTAAATCGTTAATTCTATTCCTGGTATGGATGGACAGACAAAAATAATGTATTATTTAACAGTAACTCGATATTATACTCTACTTTATCTACATTCTTCTATTTACTTTTTTATAAGTAGTAGTTAGATGAAGGATTTAATAAAAGAATTTTGTGAGTGTGGCTCTCTTATTACTACTCTAGTCAGACCTGCAATAATGTTAGGCTGTTAAAGGCACACTAGTTTAGCAGCCCTTATTCTTATCATTATTAATATTAATATTATTATTATTATTATTATTATTATTCGTGGGCCATAGTCTAGATCATGAACACTGCTATGTAAAGTTATCATATGGAAGCAATTTTGTAGTTTTAGAACACAATAATTAAGTTTGTAGACCTGTGACAGTTCAAGCACAATTTGCGAGTCAAAACTAATTGAAAGTAAACATTTTTCATCTGAGTGATATATTCAAAAACATGTTCGGTTCATGGGAAAATGGATTTTAACTGAGGAGGAGGGAACGAAGTAAAGAAGAATGAAAATATTAATTGTTCATTTTTTTCAAAAATTTGAAGGAAATGAAAGGAGGAGTAACATTTAGTATTTTAGTATCCATATATTGTTTATCAAGAGATTTTAACTTTCTATTATCTTTTTTTCTCTTTTTCCAATCAAAATTTAAATCAAACGAAAATTTTAATTAAAATCATGCCCCTCTCCCTTCTAGTTACCTCTAAAAATAAAATGACAAATCCAACATTTTAATTTTTCTGCATGGGTCCCACAATGACATGTGACAATTATTTTCATTCTACAGAAATACACAGAGAATTCTAGCTACAAAGTTCTTTAACTCTCGGCATTATCTTTTTTATCTTCTAAAGTGTCATTCTTCATATGGTAAAAGCTCCTTAAATATGTAAAATAGTATTAAGGATAAATATGCCAAAAACCCACTTTAAACGAACTTCAAGTATATTATTGGATAACAAAGCACGTTTCACATATTACACATTTTACATAGGATTTAATATGTGTACATTGACAGTGTAAGTGATTTTTACACTGTCAGCAAATCTCCACCATTCATTTATTTGTTAATATTGACTTTCAAACAAAACTATTACAAATCAATGATAGATGATATGCTGACAGTGTAAAAAACTTTACACTATCAGTGCATAAATTTTAAACTTTTTTACATATTTTATACATGTTAAATTACTTTTGACACATTTAACACATATTTAGTTTACACTATAAATAATGCTTTTCATGTTATGATCAATTCAATGGGAAAAATTCACAATATTCATTTTATGTTTCCGCATTATTTTCACAATATGGTATCAGAGCCATATCTTTATATGGTTTTGATCACCATTGCGAATTCTTTAAAATAATTATTATCTTTCTCTTCCAAGATTCAACAATGAATCATCGTCAACAATTTAACATGAATCAGAGAAGTTTGTGAAGAGATAAAAAGTTTCTAGAAGAAAGGCAAGAAAGAGCAACCCAGTTACCCTTCTATCGTTTCATGACAACTGTCATATTCTTATTCAGAAGTAGCATTGTTATTGGTAGTTCTACTTCTTGATGTTGCAGTCTCAGAATATGCCACAAGAACAACTCATTCCTTAGAAAGAAAGATAGAAAGAAAAAGATGCAGCAAGTCTAAAGAGAAGTCATGGAAAGAATCACAAACACTATCAACAACAACAAGATCAACAAGATCAACAAGATCAAGAACAACAACAAGATCAAGTGATAGGGAAAATTCAATCACGTTAGGATCAAGATTCCGATCCATTACATTGTCATGATATCAAATCAAATCATCAAGTTGTAGTCGTTGTCATTTATCCTCTAGTTTGAGGGAGCTATTGGAGAACAAAGCTACCATGGCACATTTTACGTATTTTATACACTTTACACATTTTACACATTTAATACATGTTGAATTATTTTTGAACATGTGTTTAATAATTTGTTAGCTAGTTAGTTTATACTATAAATAAGGTTTTTCATGCCTTGATCAATTTAATGAGAAAAAATCACAATATTTATTTTATAGTTTCACATTATTTTCGTAGTATATATCTCCATGGATCTGCCGCATGTCCGTGTTGCTGACAAAAATTGAAGCAACGATATCATCAGTGTGACAATTCTCCAATTTTCTAGCTGAAACAAAAGTTGCATAGAAATTAACCAGATTTTAAGCAAAGGGTCAGAATTATCAGAATAGACCTAGTGTAGGAGATTTTTAGAAAAAAAGTTCCAGTAAGGGTCAAAATTAGAATAGACCTACTCAAGATTTACCAAACTTTATTATTCCCCTTTGTCTCTATTTCATCTACATGATTAGTAAAGAGAAAAAAGAGACAGCAGACTATCTACATCACTAAGATATAGTAGTTCATATATCCTTTAATGAATGAGTATAATATTTATTCAGTAGTATTAGTATAAAGATTTATTATATTCAGTACATCATTTACTAATCATTTTTATTAATTTTTGAAGAGTCAATAATGATCAAACATAGAATGATGAAATAACAATGTATAAAATTTATATAATATTGATACATACATTTTTTTTTGGCAAAATGTAATATAGATCGTTGGAAAATTGATAAAGTTATCGGATACAATCATACAATAAGCCACCACAAGTAAAAATATGCATACATAAGAGCTGCTGCATGTGGCAGCAACATTGTACACATATCTACTATCTTCTTCTTTTTTTCTTTTTATAAGAATGGGATGGTGTTAATATAATAGGCATCTTTATTTATTGACACCTATATGTTGAAAGGGGTAATTGTATCATTTTGAAAATTTCAAGAGTGGTTTGAAATTTAAAATTTTATACATGTATAGTTTACGAATGAGAGTCCTCTTTAGTAATGACCCTTTACACATGCACATTAGAGAATCTAGATTGTGGGTTTTTATTACCACACATCTCTCCACTAATCAAACTCTTCTCTCTCTTCTATTGTGCCTGAAACTCATCTCTACCCACCTCTCTCTTCTTTCTTCATCTCAAACCCATCTCTCTTCTATACAAACAAAGCTAGTTATATGGGATATACTACAGAGGAGCAATCTAAAATATTCTATATTATCATCCAAGCTGTAAATCGTCAAGAAGGTCGTATGTTTTTCTTATATGGTTATGGAGGAAGTAGTAAAACATATATGTGGAAAACTCTAATATATGCATTGAGATCTTAGAAACAGATTGTACTTAGTGTTGCTTCAAGTGGTATAGCTTCTTTATTATTACCAGGGGGTAGAACAGCTCATTCAAAATTCAAAATTATTGTTCCAAGTCTTGAGACTTCTATTTGCAACGTTCATCAGGGTTCTGAACTTGCTGACTTATTGAAACAAGCAAAGCTAATTATATGGGATGAAGCTCCAATGTCGCATAAGTTTTGCTTTGAAGCACTTGATAGAAGTCTTGTGAACATAATGGGTACAACATCAAATGAATCAATCTTATTTGGAGGAAATGTTGTAGTTTTTGGAGGTGATTTCAGATAAATTTTGCTAGTGATTCCAAGAGGGTGTCGTTCGGATATTGTACATGCAACAATCAACTCATCTTATCTTTGGCATCAATGTAGAATTTTAACAATTTCAAAGAACATGTGTTTACAAAATAATGACAATGCATCCGAAATTAAGGAATTTTCATAATGGATACTAAAGGTTGGAGATGGAAAATTATTTGAACCTAATGATGGTTGTGTTGAAGTTGATATTCTGGAAGACCTTTTGATTCTTGATTTTGATAACCTAATTGATGCAATAGTGTCTAGCACTTATCCGAACCTACAACATCACTACAAGGAGGAAGAATATTTGCAATCTAAGGCAATACTTGCATCAACAATTGAGATTGATGATCAAATTGATGAATATGTTCTAAGTATAATTCCATGTGCATTTTATTTTTCCTCTTCAACTTTTTAGTATTGCATATACAATATATTTGTTACAATTATAGTACTAAATGTTATATTCTATAACTATAGGTGAAGAAAAGGAATACCTAAGTTCAAATTCAGTTGATATGTCTGATGTTAATGAAATTGAAGCAGTCAACGTACTAACTTCAGAATTTCTAAACACACTTTCAACCTCTAGTCTTCTCAATCATAAAATAAATTTGAAGGATGGAACTCCAATAATGTTATTGAGGAATTTAGATCAAGCAGAAGGATTATGTAATGAAACAAGACTGATGGTGACTAAAATGATAAACTATGTACTTGAAGCAAAAATCATGTCAGGTAAAAACATTGGACATATCATATATATCCCTCGCATGTCAATGTCCACATCTCAATCTCCATGGCCTTTCAAGCTCATTAGAAGACAATTTCCTATAATTGTCTCATATGATATGACAATCAATAAATCTCAAGGGCAATCACTAGAAAGTGTGAGCTTATATCTACCTAGATCAGTGTTCAGTCCTGGTCAATTATACGTGGCTATTTCAAGAGTTCAAAGCACGAAGGGACTAAAGATATTGATACATGATAAGAATGGTCAGCCACTAAAGTAGACAACAAATATAGTTTATAAAGAAGTTTTCCAAAATCTTTAACATATATTACGCACCTTATCTTATATTGTCTTCTACACTTTTGTTCATAATGACTTTTTTATACAATATAACATTATCTACACCATGCTATTTGTCAACAGCTCTAATTTATCATTCAAATACATAAAAATCATCTTCCATGAGTTAATAATAACCAAATTTTAATTTAAAATTTACTTTTCACTGTTTAAATAAATTAACGCAAAACACATTATCACTCGTGCGAATGTACATGTATCCTACTAGTTTCTTTTTATAAGAATGGGATTGTCTTAATATCATAATAGATATCTTCACTTATTGACACCTATATGTTGAAAGGGTTAATTGTGTCATTTTAAAAACCTTAAGAGTGGTTTGAAATTTGAAATTCTACACATGTATAGTTTACACATGCACATTAGAGAATCTAGACGGTGGGTTTTTATTACCACACATTTCTCCACTAATCAAACTCTTCTCTCTCTTTTATTGTGCTCGAAACTCATCTCTACCCACCTTTCTCTTCTTTCTTCATCTGAAACTCGTCTCTCTTCTTTCTCCAAAAAATAATTGGGCTCCAACTACTAAACTTATTGTAAGGGAAGATGAATGAATAAGGTAAATTTTTTTACTTATTTCCCATCACCATTTTTGTACCATAAGAGTCTTTGTATGTTCATTGCGTGTCAACTATTATTTTATTTTTTGAAAATAAAGTTTGCATTTTCATTTCCTAAGGTATGTTCATTGTGTATGACTCTGTTATTTTATCTCACCTGGAACTTTATTTTTAAGAAAATGCCTTCCACTCAAATTCATGCATTGCTCCAACCGTGGCAAATATTGCCCCAAGGTATTTTCATATTTTGTCATTTTTATGTTAATGATCCTAAGGTGTTTGATGAAATATCTGAACGATTTTGGTTTAAGTTTTATGTGTGATTAACATTTCTTATATAAAATAAGATCCTGAAAATTTAAGATTGTGATTAACTACAGAAGTCTTTGTTTGAGTATCTCTATGTTGTTAGGTGTTGACATTTTGATTTTGTTTTGAAACCTTATTATTATATTGTTAGCATCTTAGAGAATATGATTCTAGATCATAATATGAGAAGAAGATTGCTAGTATATGACATGTATACTTTTGTTTCATTATCTGAAAATTTTATATATAAAAACAATGTTAAAAAATCATATGCAATAATCATTATCTATGTTCAATTGTTTATTGGCATTTGTCTAATTTGATATGAAAAAGGCAAAATGGATAAAAAACATTAGCCTATGAATTATTGATTATTTTGTAATTAGACCAAATGCTAATCATATTCTGTTATGATTATTCTAAGCATTATTCTAAATGAAATCATATCCTATTTGTATATATTGAGTATTTTATTTTAAAATTTGGTGTTTCTGGACTTTAGAATTATTATCTATTTGTGTCTATCTTTATGAGGATTAATTTCTAATTTTTATGATAGCATAATAATTTTTTTGCAGTATGGATGAATAGAAGAATAAAATATTACTGAGTTTTCTGTTTTGGGTAAGTAAATATATTTAATTCAAATTCATTCGTTGCACCAACTATGACAAATGTTGCTCTAATGTATTTTCACATTTTGTCAATTTTATGTTAATGATCTTAAGGGGTTTGATGACATGTCTGAATGATTATGGTTTAAATTTTATGTGTGTTTTGTAAGAACAGAATTGCAACTTAGAGGGGGGTGAATTAGTTGACATAAAATTATAGTAACTTTTTTTGCAAAATGTAAGAGTTAATATGCATCGGATAATATTGTAGAAAATAAACAAGTATAAATTAAAGAGGAAAGGGAAAGGAGAGTACACAAGTATTTTACACTAGTTCACCTTCTTGTCCACCGAAGGCTACGTCCAGTACTCTTGCAACACAAGAGATTTTCCACTAAATATTATGAGTAATAATTACAAAGTCTCACCCCGAGATCTCTAAGTACCTTACCCACTCACTAATATTTATACCCTTGGAAAACACTTTTCCAAGTTACTCTATCCCATTTCTATTCACACCATGTGAAAGAAAGTTTATTGCAATGAATGAAGAATTTCAATAATGGCTTTGATTGCCTTTACAAGTATGAAATATTATAACACTTGCAATCCTATCAACTCTCTTTTTATACTTAGTAATAATGCTCAATAGATTTGTAAAACTTTGAATCAATTATTTTAAGTAACTTTGAAAAATTCTCCTTTTGAAAGTTTAAGAACTTAGTGCAAAAGTGCAGAAAAATAGTGAGAGAATTTTCAGAGTAGTATGAGAGTTATATAAAAGTTTTGTATTTATGATGGTGCCTTTCTGAAAGTGTAGGAGTTGTTTGAAGTGAAGAGATTTCATTTGGAGTGAAAACATTTCGTTTTGAAATCTGAAATCTCATCTAATAGTCTTCAGTAATCGATTACTTACATTGGGTAATCGATTACCCAAACATACTGTCCACAAATTATTTAAAAACGAATTAGAGTAATCGAT